>NC_134403.1:135000668-135365896 GCF_038048845.1 Mixophyes fleayi
AAAAAGATATGATCTCCTGGGATAAACTTATGATATTTTGGGTGGGGCGGATTACATCAGTGAAAATGAACTTGCTTCACAGAATGCTTTACCTTTTCCATATTCTTCCTATTAGAATTCCTTCCTCTGCCCTAAAAATGCTGCAAGCTTCTGTAATGCGATTCATCTGGTCAAACAAGAGACCCAGGATCTCTGCTCGTATTTTGCAATGCCCTCCCAGGGCAGGTGTCCTCGGCATCCCCAACCTCCGCAATTATTGTTTATGCAGCATGTTTAGCTCAATGTGTCCAATGGCATTCTCCGCCCAGAACCAGGGTCTGGGTTGATATACCTCCCTTAGGATGTAAGCTCGTATGAGCAGGGCCCCCTCCCCTCCTGTCTCCATACCTGTTCTTCCGCTCCGTCTTTACTGCATATGACTAGCCGGAGTTTCTGAAGAATTGGTACTTTTTGTTCATTGTTCTGTATGGTTTCACCCTGTATAGTCTACTGTTAGTACTGTGTGCGGCGCTGCGGATACCTTGTGGCGCCTAACAAATAAATGATAATAATAATAATAATATAGAGTCGAATATGCTGGTTGGCTCGCCGATTTGTTCTGCTCTTTGGCTTCCAGCTGCACAGCACCCAGCTCCTGCTTTAGCTCACCCAGTAATAGCCCTCTCCCTCTCAGTTTGGTCCCGATGTAATAGAATGGCACCTCTATCTCCCACACCTTTGATAATGATGCCCCTCTGGTCAAATCCAGCCGTAACATCTTCTCTTACACGCCTTATGCACACAAAGTGGACAGGGGAGGATAAAATATTGCTGCTAAATCATATCACTGGGACCCTAACATTCCCTCAGTTTACAGACTTAGCGGACCGGTGTGGGTTTGCGATGGGACAGTTCCACCAATATTTACAGATTAGACATTATCACCAAAAGGTCAAGCTTCAGTTATCATCAAGGCCTCCCACTATGTTTGAAAATCTATGCCTTTCTGGGTCATCTTCAAAAAGTCTCATTTCCACACTATACAAGGCCTTACTTCCCATCTCCACAGAGGTCAAGGATCGGTTCCAGACACAGTGGGAGATGGACTTTGGAACGTCTCTGGATCCAGAAGAATGGTTGGACATTTACGAGTGGACAGCGCGTTGTTCCATAAATGTCCGTATTAAAGAAAACGCTAATAAATTGCTCCATAGATGGTACTACGTACCTTGTAGGCTTCACATTATATATCCACAAACAAACTCTACATGTTGGAGAAATTGTGGCCACGTTGGCACCTTTATGCATATTTGATGGGACTGTCCCAGGATACGCCCGTACTGGACAGCGGTTCTTACACTAGCTACACCAGTCCTCAACACCCCCATACTCTCTGACCCTAAGCATGTGCTATTGCCCTTACCTCTCCCAGACCTCCCTACACTTACCCATAAGCTCCTCCAGCATATAATCAACGCGGCTAATTGTCAAATAGCTGCTTCCTGAAAAAATTCCCTAATCCATACTCTCCAAATGGTCTGTGGTCGGGTTTGGCAAACCTACCAGATGGAGCACATCACAAGCGTGCTGAGGGGCTCCTCTGTGACTTTTCACAAGGTCTGGTCTCCCTGGGCTTCATACCATAATCTACCCCTGCTTCAATTCTAGCAGAGACCGGTCCTTTATTGGAACTATCAGATTTGACTACTCCTTCTTGTTAAAGGTGTGAACTCCTTCTCCCTTCCCCCAGTCCTTCTAATTCTCTTTTCCTCCCCCCTCTTACTCTGCACCATTCCTTATCCCCCCTCCCTTCCTTTTTTTCTTTTATTCTCTCTCCTTTGTTTATATAGTTCATAATTAAAAATAACATCTTCATGGTACTAGGTTAACACACAGTTAAATTTATTTTGTAAAAGCACTGTGAGAGAGTGTTTGTGGATCGTGTTTATTTATATGTACATACACTGTCTCGCTAATGTACCTTTCAAGAATTTTTGTAACATTGTTCAAAATAAGATGTTATTAATAAGGCGTACTTAAAAAAAAAAAAAAAGACTTTCAGAGATTTCCAGCTCCAGAGAACCATAAATCTTAATGCAGCTAGCCATTGAGATCGACAGGTGTATAAAATAAAGAAGACATGATTGAGAATTCTATCATTTGTTCCTTCCTCTGCTTATTGTTCCATGGATTACAGTAGTTCAGAATCATAGCAAATAGGAACCTTTAGGTTGTCTGCTGAAGAAAAACAGATGATGAACCTTAGACCTATGCCTATACTATGTATAGAATTGTCACTTTGTTCTTTCCTGCTCTAAGAAGCGATGAAAAGTCAGGGTGTGTACGAGTTGAAGGATGCTCTAGATCCACAGGTATTTCATTCAAGATATAATACCCAGTTAAAATAGTGTTTGGTAATATATCCATAAACAACTTTACAGACCTATTGCGGGACATTTTTATTTTTTTAGATATTACATTCTACCAAACTTTGATAATTCCTGCTATTATTAGTATTTGTTCATTAGATGGTAGTCTTTTCTCTGAAGGTGCCATTCATTATAAAACACACAATGTGAAGTTTACTGTGGCCAGTCTGCATGTGGAAACGGTTTCCAATCTGCTCTGACATCAGTCAATCCTAAATTGTGGAAGTAGATGCTTTGGAAGTATGCACTGGTGTGGTTCTTTCAAGAGTGGTTATTTCAAGAAATTACAGCCTTGTGCCATTAGCCCCTTTTCCACCTAAATTTGATTTCTTTATTACTTTCAGACCTGGCTCTAAACATACCTTGTCCTGAAGTTTTTTACAATAACATGCTGAGATCATTCAAGCTCCAGGGCATCCTCCTTTAGAGACCCCCCATCTTTTTTTTTTTTTTTAAATAAGTTTTTATTGAGATTTAACAACAAATACAGGTTATATAAATGTACTTTCAGCAATATTCGTTTTGGATGGCGGGTGATAAAGAGATTATAACATCATAACAACATAACTCTAAGTCAGAAAAGAATTGAATGTATCAATGAGAATATACGTTCCCAGCCAAGGAAGGAGGGTATTGTTAACCTGGCACAAGGACAGACAGGGGGGAGAGGACACAGAGGAAACAAAAGGGAAGAATGGGGGATGACATGATGTAAGTCTTCAAAGTAAAAGGTCTACAGCGTATATAGCGTAGGTATATGACAAAGCTTAATCCAACAATCAGAAGCGTTTGATACAACCTTGTACCTAAAGATAGATGGATCAGGTGGATGAACCCAAGGCCGCAAACTCTGGTGAGTCTATAAATTTTACCCAAGGTCCCCATATAGTATAATATGTTACAAAAGAGTCTTTATCTGACAAATATAATTCGTCCATGGACCTGTAATATTCTAATCTCCTAATCCAGTCCTGGATATTTGGTGGCGTGGTTGTTTTCCATCTCACAGGTATGACTGCCTTGGCGGCTGATATCACAAATTTTAATAGAGATTTTTTAAAGCAGGAAATAGGCATATCTACTTTATTGAGGAGCCAATACTCCGGGGTGTCGGGAATAGCTTGTCCAAGCAACTTCCGTGTGATGTCTATAACCTGCGACCAATAGGGTCGTAATATGGGACAGTCCCACCAGATATGTAATAAGGAACCTGATCCCAACCCACACCTCCAGCATACACTAGACAGTCCGCGAAACATTTTTGCAAGATGTACCGGGCATCTGTACCACCTGGTGAGAACCTTAAAGTGGGTCTCTAATATTGAGACATTAGGTGAGCAAGCATGGATTGCTTGGAAAATTTTCGACCAATCAGTCTCTCTTAATTCTATTCCTAGATCCCTTTCCCACTCCAAGAGAAATTTCGGGGGAGATCTAAAGCGGAACTCGATTAAGAGTTTGTAAATACTCGATAAGGAGTGTGGGGTGTGATGCGGTCTGCTACAGAGGGATTCAAAGACTGTCAAATTCCTATTAATATCCTGTTTTGAGAGACTAGAAGCGAGAAAATGTTTAAGCTGAAGATATCGCCAGATCTCTATATCCGGTAGTTTCCACTTAGATTGAATCTCTACAAATGAGAGGACCCCAGTAGCTCCCACCAACTGGCCGACACGATGGATCCCTGCCCGTGACCACAGGTTAAACGCTAATGGAGTAGTTCCTGGGGGGAATTTAGGATTATTAAACAGTGGCGTTAGTGGAGATATTAAAGATGAAATATGAGTAAGAGTTCTTAACTTAGACCATTTAATAAGAGTGGGTCCTAGGGTAGGGTGGGAGACCCTGGGCAACTTGGATAACCAGATTACTGTCTTACTAGAAGAGTCGAGATATGATGATTCGATCGCTACCCACTGTTTCCCTCCTTTCTGGACTGACATCTCCATTATTCTAGTTAAGATAGCAGCATCATAGTACGAGGGAATATGGGGAAGCTGGAGACCCCCCAAGTGTCTTCGTCTAAATAAAGTATCGTGCTTGAATCTTGGGCGCCTCCCACTCCACACAAAGTCCCGCACCAGACGCTGGATGCCCTGAAACCAGGAGTCGGGAATTAAGATAGGTAACGTCTGTATAAGGTAGAGAAGTCGGGGTAGGACATTCATTTTTATAATGTTAACCCTGCCTATCCATGCGAAATTCTTGCTCTGCCACTCTCTCAAATCAGCCCGGAGAATCCCAAGAAGTGGTTTAAAGTTGAGGTCGTATAGGCGTGAGAGATCGTTAGAAAGTACAACACCTAAATATTTCAATTGGGTGGGGTGCCAAATAAAAGGAAATGCACATTTTAAACCCTCCACCACGGGGGCCGGGGTATTAATGTTCAAAGCTACTGACTTGCCATAATTAATTTTGAAGTTAGATAGAAAGCTAAACCTTCGGAATTCCTTAACTAAGTTAGGTAGGGAAACAACCGGATTGGTAATAACGGCCAAAAGGTCGTCCGCGAATAAAGCGAGTTTATGTTCCCTCTCACCCACCTGGACACCGGATATATTCGGATTGGCCCTGATTGCCCTTGCCAACGCCTCCATGCATAGCACAAATATGAGTGGAGACAGCGGACACCCCTGCCTAGTGCCATTATTGATCATCACCGAATCCGACAGATCGCCGTTAATTTTAATTCTAGCCCTGGGTTGTCGATAAAGTGCTAAGATTCTATGTAGTCCCAATGGGCCTAATCCAAGATGCTCCAGGAGCCCTCTCATAAACGGCCAACTCACACGGTCAAAGGCCTTTTCAGCGTCTGTAGACAAGAGCATTGAAGCCGTTGTTGAGCATGAGGCTGAGTAAATCAAATCTATCACCTTGGTGGTGTTGTCCCGTGCCTCGCGATCCGGGACAAAGCCCACCTGATCTGAGTGAATCAGATCTGGGAGTAGGTATTTTAATCTATTTGCAATAAGTTTTGCGTACAACTTAACGTCTACGTTCAGCAAAGAAATAGGCCTATAGCTTGCACATTGAGAGGGGTCCTTTCCTTCTTTGGGGATCACCGTTATATGGGCTTCCAAACTCTGTGGGGAGAAAGCGGATTCGTTGGAGATCGCATTAAAGGCCGGCACCATCAGGGGTATCAACTTATCTTTAAAAGTCTTATAGTATGCAATGGAAAAGCCATCAGGGCCCGGACTTTTACCCGAAGGTGTTGATTTAATTACCTCCCTCAACTCCCCTTCAGTGAAAGGTTGTTCCAGTTTATCTCTATCTGATCTTGAGAGAGTGGGAAAACTGATCTCCTTTAAATATGCCGCAATCTGAGCTGAGCGTGTGGCATCTATAGGGTCAAGTTCTTGAGTTTCGAGATTATATAATTTGGTGTAGTATGTGTGAAATGCACCCGCTATGTCACCGGTTAATTTGCACTCCCGATCATTGTTGTCCTTAATCATGGCAATGTAGGCCTTAGCTCGCTGTTTACGCAGAGCCCTTGCTAACATTGTTCCCGGTCTGTTTCCCCAGCGAAAGAAACGATGGCGACACCTCTGGAAGTCAAGCTTCACTTTGTCATAAAGTAATTTGTTAAGTGCCGCCCTCGTCTCCTTCAGCCTGTTCAACAGGTCTCTAGACATGTTGGATTTATGTGTCGTCTCTAAGTCCCTAATCTGCTGAAGTAAGTGATCTCGATATGCAATGTTTTCTTTCTTCATACGGGAGCCTAATTCAATAAGTTTCCCTCTGATAACGCATTTATGTGCCTCCCAGATAGTAATACTCGAGACGTCTGGAGTAACATTGTCAGATATATAGTCATCTAATGCAGCAGTCAGTTGGTCCCTACAATATGTATTTTGGAGGAGAAGCTCGTTTAGGCGCCAAGTGCATTTTTTAGTCTTTAAATGAGAGAGTTGAAAAGTCAGTGAGATGGGGGCGTGATCTGACCAAGTTATTTGACCAATAGATGTTGTTAGGAGGTTAGGGAGGAACCGTTGTGGAAGGAACAGATAGTCAATTCGTGAGTATACCTCATGGGGGTGGGAGAAAAAGGAATAGTCCCTCTCCCCTGGGTGTTGCAGGCGCCATGTGTCGACCAGTTGGTGTTCATGAAGTGTACGTCTAACCTTACAATGTTGCGATCTGCGCACCCCCGATCGGCTATTGGAGGTATCAATTTCTGGATGGAGGGTCCAATTTAGATCGCCTCCCACAAGCAGAATTCCCTCCGCATGTTCTGCGACTTTATCTAATACCTGGGAAATAAACAGTGGTTGACCTTGGTTAGGTAGATATAAGTTCACAAAAGTATATATAACATCAAATAATCGACATTTTATCAGAAGTGCTCTTCCTTCTACTATACAAACTTTCTGAAAATCTGAGAAGGGCAATCTCTTAGAGAACAGGGTAGCCACTCCCAGCGTCTTGCCCTCCCTATTGTTACTAAAATATGAGGAAGTGAAGAAGCCATCTGAGAGCCGAGGGGCGGATTCCTGCTTAAAGTGAGTTTCTTGAAAAAAGACAACATCTGCTCCCAGATGTCTCATCTCCCTCAATGCCCGTGATCTTTTTTCAGGGAGGTTAAGACCCTTGGCATTAATTGAGACCAATTTAAATTTATCTGTCATGGTGGATCTAAGTATCTCAGAAAAGCATTTCTGTCGATATCATAGCTGATGAGTTGGGTTGGCAATTGTAAGCAATAAGTTGACCTTGAACCTTGCAAATAAGTGAAGGAGGGGGTAGGGAAGTCACATGAGGGCAGACACGACACTGACATATACCAACAAATAAACAGAAAAAAACACAACAAATAGTATACCATCGAACCGCTCCAGGGAGACAGGTGTGGAAGAGCCACAACCGTCTCTCGGGTGTCTTCCAGCGGTGGGGGGTAAAAAGGGGGGGTTAACGGCAGTGACTAACAGAAACATCTTAACAGTATATCAGAAAATTGCAATGGCCTAAGCAGCAAAACCAGTAGAAGTAGTAATAATGGCAATAATAGTAACAATTTAACAGTTCTCATGGTTCGTAGTAGGACCTCCGGCGAGTGTAGACCAGAGAGATCTGGGCTACCCGCACAGGATTATCATATCCGCTTGATGTAGTGTCACCTTAAGACTTATATTTGGCCATTGTAAGGCTTGAGTGACTATAACAATCAGACAGCATATAAGGCTGTTGTTGACCTAAAACTTGGTTTAGACATAAAGTCTCTCTAGCTCAGCCAAAAGAGAGGGAAACAGGAACGGGAGTAAATCCCTCTGTAGAGAGTGTCCGAGTGGAGTGAGAAAGACCAAAGGTCAGCAAGAGTTCTCAGACGGATAATGTAGAGATTTATAAGAAGACCTAAAGCAGGAGTAGGATTAAGGATCCGAGGTTTCCGGTGGGTCCCGGCGTCCCCTCATCGCATTTCTGGGGCTTCCAACGGTTTGCCAGGTATCACTGCTAGTTGGATGCAGTCGGACGGAGTGTTGATGCCAGTCCGGGAGTGCCACCTCCTGTAGTCCCAAGTGCGAGCAGAATGGTTTAATGTCTTGAGGTGATCTCAAGATCTCCAACCTTCCGTTGTGAGACACTTGCAAGCTAAGAGGAAATCCCCAGCGGTATTTAATGTTCTTAGAGCGCAATCTGTCTGTCAAAGGCTTGAGCATCCGGCGAAGCTGTAAGGTTTGCCATGAGAGGTCTTGGAAGATCTGAAGCCTATTGCCATCAAAATCAATGGCATCCAGTTTCCTAGATTTCTGGAGAATATTCTCTTTCTGTACATAGTAATGCAGGCGGCAGATCACGTCCCTTGGGCGTTCGGACGGAGATCCTCGTGGTCTGAGGGCCCTATGGGCTCTGTCAAATTGAATACTGGTGGTCGGATCTTGTTCTAAGATCTCATTGAAGACCTTAGTGAGGAAGGCAATTAGGTCTTGAGTGGGTATGTCCTCAGGGATTCCTCGGATTCTCAGATTATTCCTACGGCCTCTATTGTCGAGATCATCAACTCTACTGTTGATCAATTGTAACTCTTGAGCTTGTTGAGCTACAGTGTCGCTAAGAGTATCATGACGTGCCGCAAATTCCTCTCTGAAATCCTCTAATTTAGACATTCTAGATGACAGTCGGGCCAGATCTGCTTGTAGAGTGGCTACCTCCTTCTTAACTGTCTCCTTAAGTCTGGACTCCAGATGTTCAAAATCTTTCTTAGAGGGGAGCTCTGCCTTTGTAGGTAGGGACTTTACTAATTGTAGAATTGCCCCGATGTCTTGATTCGTATTTATCGAGCAATCAGTGGAGGCGGATTCAGTTGAGTTGGCCATTTCTGCAGCCTTATCCACTTCTGGTGAAGACGGCGGGCTATTTTCTTGTTCTGAAGGAGTAGTTGCAGAATGAAGGTATTGCCGTAGATCTTGACGCCTAGGTGTTTCCGTAGGTTTCCGCTTGGACTGGTTCTTCTTATCTTTGCCCATTAGAGGAACACATCCAGATCTCCCAGTATAGAATATAAGTACAGAGGTTGTATATAGCCTTGCTTTAGAATAATGATCTGCTTTGTCACATGTCGCCTCCCCCTAGTGGATGGATCAATCCGCCATCTAGCCGATTCTCAGCACCATGTTAAAGTTCTTTGTAGGTAGACATGGCCCTGACTTTTGATACATGGTCTATGACCACGTGTGTTATTTCGTCCCGGCGAATGTGATGTACCAGGCTGTGTGTGACCAGATAAGTCTCGGGGAGCTCACATCCCAGACCGCCAAGAGTGACCTATAACAGGTTTAGGGTAGTGAAGCTGGTGAAAAGCTTTATAATATAAGATAACAAAAGTGATTGCACTCTTTGAAATTTGCCACTAGGTGGCAGTAGGAACTGATTTTTTAATTCACAGGAGTGTATAGGTAGGCACTATAAGAAACCCGGATCTGCAGCCTACTAAAGAGGTGTTTCTGTACCAGAGTGGTGGCACACCTTTTACTTAATTGGGCCTTTCTTTGTGCCTGCCTTGCACTATTTTGGGTACCTGTGAGCGTATGCTGCTGGGGGGCTTTAGAACGGCACCTCTCCGCTTTTCTCCTTCTCTGCCGCCGACCGGAAGTCCCTTCCCGAAACCGGAAGTCAGGTCCAGCGGTTTCAAAAGTAAGATTTCAGCCACGGCTTCAGTGCCGCTACCGAGCCTCAGCTCACGAGGGGTCTGTTAGGGAGCCCAGAAGTTTTGCAAGGCCCGATGATCTCTCCTGTCTGCACCCTCCGCTGATCTCTTGCCGCCGGCCGGAAGTTGGTCTCCGCAAACCGGAAGTCGCGGTACTCGCGCTTCCAAGCACAATCACAGCCGTGGACTGAAGGGCGCTGACAGACCGCAAAATGCGGACCCCCGTCGGAGGAGCCGGAGAATCTCCAGGTGCAGGTAGGATGGTGGCTTATGTGTTGAAGGTCCCTTTCTGCGTGGCCGTGCAGATTCCTCGACGATGTAGCTCTGAGGGACAGCCCTTACAGGGCGTTTTTAGGTGCCCCACTCGTGCCTGAGTGTTTTAGCCTTTAATATTTGTGCTGGTTCTCGGCTTTAGCAGGGTAAAAACACTCTTTAGGCTGTTTAATTGGGGAGTTGGAACGGAGCTCTCAGGAATTCCAACCTCCCAAGATGGCGTCCAGACCACGCCCCTCGAGACCCCCCATCTTTTGTTTGCTCTTTAAAAGCTTTGAGTGGTGTTTATAGGAGTTCATGACAGTAATCTTTCACAGCAACTGAGCATTAGAAATACTATTGACGTTCTGTTCAAGGGGTAGACTCCCTTTAAAAAATGTGTTTATAATATGTTTCTGCTTGTGAAATATTTTCCAGAAATAAGATTCCCGGAACTCTTCCACTAGGTCAGCTGATACCCTTGCCAGTACCTACTAAACCTTTGACTCATTTGTCCATTATTTTTACTTCTAAGGGTACTATCAGGTGAATTGTGGACCATTTCAGCAAATTGAGCCATTCTGAGCCCCTTACTGGACTTCCTTCTGCTACGGGTCTGGTGTCATTGTTCATTGAGCATATTGTAGGATTACATGGTATTCCCATAAATATTGATTCAGGCAGAGGATCTCAGCAGATCTCCAGATTTTGAGAACTTTTTGTTCTAGAATTAGGGATATATTTATAATTTTCTTCTGTTTATCAGATGTAGACCAATGAATAGAGCAAATCACCAATACAAAAATCTATGGAACAGAAAATGTGAATCCCCAGGTGCTCAACCTTTTGAAGAGCAGCCTACATGGGAAACAAGGTACCATACCCCTTGTTAAAATAAGTGTAATAGAACTAAATTAACCAGTAATTGCACAAATCACAAATCTTTGACTATGAAATATAATCCTTAAGCACAATTGAAATTCAAAATTATATATACCTCATAGGAAAAAAAAATAAGACCAATAGATATGTAGCAACCTAAATACAACACATAAATGGGCACAGGCTCATAGAAATTATAATTCACCAATGATTTAAGTCCATACACAGTACTGTGCAAATGTTTTAGGCAGGTGTGGAAAAAAATGCTGCATAGTAAGAATGCTTTCAAAAATAGAAGTGTTAATAGTTTATTTTTATCAATTAACAAAATGCAAAGTGAATGAACAGAAGAGAAATCTAAATCAAATCAATATTTGGTGTGACCACCCTTCGCCTTCAAAACAGCATCAATGCATCAGTTCTTCTAGGTACACTTGCACACAGTTTTTGAAGGAACTCAGCAGGGGGGTTGTTCCAAACATCTTGGAGAACTAACCACATATTTTCTGTGGATGTGGGCTTGCTCAAATCCTTCTGTCTCTTCATGTAATACCAGACAAACTCAATGATGTTGACTAATTGTTCTTCTTTACGCTGAAGATAGTTCTTGATGACATTGGCTGTATGTTTAGGGTCCTTGTCCTGCTACAGAATAAATTTGAAGCCAATCAGACGCCTCCCTGATGATATTGCATGATGGATAAGTACCTGCCTGTATTTCTCAGCATTGAGGACACCATTAATCCTTACCAAATCCCCAACTCCATTTGCTGAAATGCAACCCCCAACTTGCAGGGAACCTCCACCATGCTTCACTGTTGCCTGCAGACACTCATTATTGTACCGCTCTCCAGCCTTTTGGTGCTCGAAATGCATTTTGTTAAATCCAAATATTTCAGATTTTGACTGTTGATTAACCTGTTGAAGATCTTCCTATCACAGAAGATTTCAACACCTTTGATGTGTGAAAGGCTTATTTATTTACCACTCCACATGAGTGCAATTCCATTGTTAGTTTTTGTGTTTGATATGTCACAGAAATTCACTCTGTTTTACTTTCCCCTTGTTTTGAGATTGAAAGCAAACATTTACCACCTGGATTCTGACATATATGGACTTATATCATTGCTGAATTACATTTCTTTATTAGTCTGCACCCATTTATGTCTTATATTTTTGATGCTACAAATCTATTGTTTTGAATTTTTTCTATGAGGTGTGTATGTTTCTGAGTTTTCATGGTGCTTATGAATTATATTCCATATTTGAAGAGTTGAGATTAGTGCCAATAGTGGGTCCTTTAATTCTGTTGCACCAAGAAATCAATATTTGAGGTGTTTTGTTTCGGATTTGCAGGATGACTTTTTGGAATATTACCCTTAGGCTGAGTTTTCTTGCATTATTTTTTGACACTTGATTTCCAGAGTAATGCCATTCTTTTTGTTTAATGGGATTACCCAAAGTATTTTTCTTTTTGTGGATCTCTGATGTCCCTAAAGTCGGACATACCACCCAGCACTTGAAATAAATGTGGAAGAAGGTACATTCCTCTCTGGCTTGTTTTGGTTTCTCAGTTTAAAGGATGTGTTGATCTTGGTGTAAACATTCCATTAAGTTTAAAGTTGGGGATATGGTTTGGCTTTCCAATTAAAAATATTAGATTATTATAACCCTCAAACAAGTTAGGTCCCAGACACATTGGTCCTTATAAGATTATTAGAGTTATAAATCAGGTGTCTGCTGAAGTGGACTTGGCATCATCTATTTCATGTGTCTCTCTATAAATGTCGCTCTTTGCTCCAGGTTTAACAAGGTACCCTCCAAACCTCCTCTAATAATGGATGGTGAGTCAGAATATGAGGTCATGAGAATTTTGGGCTCTAAATGGTCTGGGGGCCGCTATGATTATTTGGTCCATTGGAATGGTTGAGGTCCTGAGGAAAGTGATATATAATGATTAATGATTAATACAGCACCAGTAGTATATTAGGAAATGTTATATGTCTGAGTTTAATAGCAAATGTATTGTGTATATAAATTCTGACATGCTTTTTCAGTGATATATATTGTGTGTAACTACTGTCAGCAGAGAAAGTGACGAAGCTGAATGAACAAAAATTCCATTGAATGGCTGACAAAATATGTAAGTGGACAGATAGCTCATAGTAATATACAGCTACAAGTCTCTATCACATTTGTAGGAACACACTCTGTAATATGTATTGAACATTTATGTAGAGTGTTTGAAATGATAGGAACAACTGTGCCGATTCTTTTTCTATGCTGCATTTGTTTTTTATTGAGAAATAATATGTCATGTGCATTGCATGTTGCACCCTTTAAGGTGGCTGACTTGGTATATTGTATAAAGTTCAATTATATTGAAATTGTACATTCAAGAACTTTCAGACAAGAAAGAAAGGGTAATAAAAACAGACCAGATTTAGACTTCATTATAAGCCTGAATTATACCTCCTATCCCTTGCTGTCACTCTCCTGGAAGAAAGAAAAGGGATATTTTTGTGTTGTCCAGTCACTGCTCAGGAATATAAGGCCTGGTCTTTAAACAGAATAGTTTTTGGTACCTTCCTAAGATGTTCTTGTTGAAAGACTAAAAAAGCCTTTAAACCCCATTTTAAGGGTTACTTGACCACTCCTCATGGGGGGGTGGGGAGATGGGCAGGAGTAGTGGGCATAAGTCCGCACCACTGCTCTGTGTAGCTTCCTCTGCAGGCTGCTCAGTTACAGTGGATGCTTCCGAATACCAGATCAATGTGCAGTGACGAGACACTGCAGTGAATCAGCTCCTAACGAGCGATTTCATTGGCCGCCTGCACCTAATTTTTTTTTTTTTTATTGTTTTTATTATTGACATTCTGAAGCTAAGTAATACAGAGTACAATATTGATGGACAACGTATTTAAGTGACTATGTATTGAGAAATATCGTACAATCAATATCTATTATGAATTACAATAGATAATGTTAAATGCATCATATAACAATAATGCTTTCAACATATTTAACTATGGTTAGTGTATATAACACGTATGAGAATTCTTTGAATAGTTTTGCTAGAAAATAAAAATATATGCTTAATGTACTCTATTACTGCCGTGCGGGAAAGTACCACTATTTTACAATAGAATAGGTGGGTCATCAGCAACAATTCTCAGTTCATACCATGAGGGTGACGAGAAACATTTATAAATTTGTGATTTGATATCCAGCTGTATCGAATCAATGTAACTTTCCCACATTTCAAATAAATGTTTAACTTTAGACTCTCTAGCAAGTGAGGCTTCAAGTCAATCCATTTTGAATATATCATCATCATCATCACCATTTATTTATATAGCACCACTGATTCCGCAGCGCTGTACAGAGAACTCATTCACATCTGTCCCTGCCCCATTGGAGCTTACAGTCTAAATTCCCTAACATACACACAAATATAATATATAGAATAACTTTTCATTAAATACATTGAAGGGAGGAGTCCCAGGTTGTGACCATACCTGCAAAGTGTTCTTTCTAGCCGCTGCACTGATGGCCAGAAGGAGACGTCTACCACCCCTAGTCACACGGTAGGATGCCCAGGAGTGCCCAATGAGGTGTAAATGGGAGATAATTTACTATAAACAATGGAGTAAATCTGCATCCACTTTATGGCAGCGTAGACAGAGCTGAAAAGATGTTGAGCCCATCATGGTACTGTGGTGAGGGGAAATATATGATCTATGGTAAATATTTAAAAATAATTCAGTATACATGGTTGCTGGTATAAAACGGCAAGAAACTTCTAGGTTTTTCAGAAGAGTGTCCACTGTTAGATCTGGGAATGAACTTAACCATTGCGAAAGCCCTTAGAATGGTCAATTCGATCTCTGATGAAATTATAATGGAGGGTAAAAGCCTTACATTGAGGAGGGTTACGAGACAAAAGGGAATTCAATGGGTTCTGCCAATCATCTGGTAAGAATTCTCTAACTACATTAGTGATATAATGGTATATCTGTAAATATGCAAAGGAAAAGGAACTAAGAAAGTTAAATTTCTCTACAGCTTGGACATATGTAAGTAGTCGCTTATTTGGAATATCCAACAGCCTATATTAGTATTACCATGTTCTTTCCAAGTCACAAAAGGGTAGGAGGATGAGCCATTTTGAAAATCGGCCTTATGTGAGTGCTTGAAAAATAGAGTTATAAGAATTTAGATTTAATTTATGTCTGAAAATATGCCAAATTTTGCATGCATTCCATAAGAGAGGATTGTCTTTTATATCTTGGGGAATGTCCTGGTCCAGCATATGTAAGAAGGAGACCAAGTTGAAATTCGGAAGAAGGTTACTTTCTAACAAAGTATCTGTATAGGTATTCGTACTGTGCAACCAATCTCTTAGGTGTCTAAGTAAGGCTGAGTGGTTATAGTGTGCAATATTTGGAAAATTAATCCCACTATTAAACTTTGGTTGTTGCAATTTAATCACACTGATACCTGGCCTCTTATTATTCCAAATAAAGGAGCGGAAAAGTGAGTAAGCCAGTTTTGTATCACGTCGAGTGAGGAGATATAACATTTGAGACATTTAAATGATATAAAGATAAAGGATTTTTGCTGATTTGAACCCCAAGATACCTAACATTTTTGTTGGCCCATGTAAATGGGATATCTCTGCCCATGCTGGGCAATTAGTTCCTGGTCTAAGGTAGAGAGCAGTAGATTTTTCTAAATTTTTCTACTTTAATAAATAGATAACCCAGATATAGATCCAGACTCATCTATTTTTTTTTTAATATTAATTGTAGTTAAGAATCAGGATTGGCCAAGTATAATAAAATATAATCAGCATATGCTGTGATTTTAACTTCACGGTGGCCAACCCCGATTCCTTGAAATTCTTGGGTTTATTGCAGAATGCGTAATAATGGGTCTAGAGATATGTTAAACAGGAGGGGTGAAGGTGGACAGCCTTGCCGTGTACCATGATGCATCTCTATCCTATTTCCACACAAGCCATTCAGAAGAAATGTAGTATAAGGAATATTGTAAAAATAGCTAATAAGACCGATAAAGGCATCTCCAAATGCCCTATGTGACAGTACGTTATATAGGTGAGGCCACACGATCGTGTCGAATGCCTTGTTAGCAT
The DNA here is from genome assembly GCF_038048845.1 of Mixophyes fleayi. Lineage (NCBI taxonomy): Eukaryota > Metazoa > Chordata > Amphibia > Anura > Limnodynastidae > Mixophyes > Mixophyes fleayi. The sequence goes on from NC_134403.1 coordinate 135,016,513, forward strand.
GCAGGCTAAGCAGCATAGCCTGTGTTTGTGGATTACTATAAGAAACAACCATGGCTGCAATTGCGGCTCTTATACCCTTAACCAAGTGACGACCCTTCACGAAACCCTGTAGCTGGTGACTCGTTAACAGATCAGGTACAGGTAAAAAAAATTGTAATCTAGTGGCCAGAATTTTTGCCAGAATTTTGAAATCAACGTTAATAAGTGTGATAGATCTATAGGATGACACCAGCTGGGGGTCTTTATTAGATTTTGGAAGAAAGATTGTGTGGGCCTCATTAAAATTTGGATAATGTGGAGTATGTTTATGGATTTTTTGATATAATTCTAAGAGAACAGGTGATATGTTATGTTGTGTCAATTTATAGTATTCACCAGCAAAGCCGTCTGGACCTGGTGCATTGTGAGACTGTAGGAAGTAATTTCTGTTAAAGTGATGTCCATATCAAGGATCTCTCTTTGATCTGGGGTCAATTTTGCTAAGCGGGCTTCATTTAATAATTTGTTTTGTAAAATTGGATCAATTGGGCATGGTTGATAAAAATCTTCATAATATTTACAAAATTGGTCCGCAATGGCATGAGATTTTGTATGGACATAACCTGAAGAGGGGTTTTTAATGGCAGTAATATTTTTTTTTTCTTTTCCATTGTCTAGTCATGTTAGCCAGGATCTTACCCGGTTTTCCTCCCCAGCGATAATATTTGTGAGTAGTGTAATCTAAGTTACGTTGTGATTGTGAAAGGAGAATTGTTTCAATTAATTGTCGAGATTGTTTATATGTGTTAAAAGAGTCGCCACTCAGGTGATCAACAAAAGTCCTAAAAGCAGAAAACATTGCTTCTTGAAGGGAGCAATATTTAGCACGTGTTTCACACTTGAGTATAGCGACATAATTTATAATGTGTCCAGGCATTACTGCCTTCGACACTTCCCAAAACAAGACCAGGTTGTCCCAATGTTCAATGTTGTCATCAACATAGTTCATCCATTTATCATTAAGAAAACTTTGACAGTTTCCAGAGGAGGACAGATAAGCTGGGAAATGCCAGAGGCGGGCAAAAGAGGACGGAGAGGCATGAAAAATTGAGATATGAACCAGAGCGTGGTCTGAAATTAATAGATCACCTAAATGTGTAGAATGTATTTGCATAACCAAAGCGTCTGCCACTAATATATAATCAGTTCTGGATAATGTTCTATGTGCTGCAGAGAGGTGAGTATAAGACCTATCTGTAGGGTTGAAGAGACGCCAAGGATTTGATAGCTGATCATTTTAGCCTCTGAATGTGTTGCCATTGAGTTGAGTGTGAATGTAATACAGGTGGAGCCTTATCTATGGTTGGGTCATCAACTGTATTCAAGTACCCTCGTAAAATAAGATTTGGAGTATCTCTTTGCATCAGCATATGTGAGAGGTCTTGAAAATTTGTAATACAATTATTAGGGGCATATACATTCAATAAAGTGAATTTAGAGTTTTGAATGGAAATGTCCAAAAGAATGAAATAGCCCTCCGTATCTAAGTGTTTATCCATAATTGTATATTGTAGGTTACGGTTTAAGAGGATCGCCACCCCCCTCGATTTTGTTATATAAGGGGCAGAAATACATTCACTATCCAATTATCTTTAAGAGTGGAGTCATCCCCGGCCCTCCAGTGTGTCTCCTGTAGAAACACAATGTCAGACTGTGTCTATTTAAGAATGAGGTAACCCTTTACGTTTAAGTGGTGAGTTTAAACCTCCATTGTTCCTGGATGTTAGTGTAATTAAAGGGTTGTGGCCTAATTGTGTGGGGGTATGTGTATAAGAAGTAGAGCTCATCCTACCCCTTCAGTGGGCTTGTTTATAATGCAGATACTTTTCTGAAATTGGATGACCCCCTCGTCCCAGCAAGCGAAGGAGCCAGAAGTTATGGAGGTTCCCGCACGGCAGCCATCAATAAATTCAAAATTGTATGACAAAATTCCTATGAAAATGGAATAATATAGAGCACACAATAGCATTATAAGAAGCAATGCCTCAGAGTCAAAACCATTTTCATTTTTCCAACCAGTTAAATTTGTGTTGTGCATCCACTAACCAAGTGGGGCTCAAAACAAAGGAATTAACAATAAACAAAACAAGAATAAGAATAGTAACTGTATATAACTACACCCTAAAGAGGGTGCGGGGGAGTCACTAACAGAACATATGAATCGATGACTTCACTAGAAGCAAAATATTAAGACTTTGTGTGACAAATTATACATTAATTAAGGATCATCGTGACGATTCGGTGATCGTGGAGGAGAACGAACCTGAAGAAAATGAGCTTTGGCTTTGGGTCTGTAAAGAACAGCATACGTCCATAGCATCAACACAAATTTTTGCTGAATACAGGAGGGCGAATCACTGATTGTTGTCAACCAGATGCCGACACACTGTTGAGAATTCTTCTCTTTTTTTGGCCTTGGAGGCGGAGAAATCTTGTAATACCATTAATATAATCAATTGACAACTGTGGTTGTTTTCTGTATACCTTTAGTATCTCCTCCTTGGCCCTGAAGTCCAGAAACCTAGTAATAGCTGGACGAGGGAGAGAGTCATCTTGGCGTTCGGGACCCAGCCTGTGTGCTCTTTCAATTTGGATCGGTTCTACATCGACGTTAATGCCTAGAGCACTAGACAATGTAAGGCTCAGGTATTGTGCCAAGTGTTGACCTTTAATTGACTCCGTTATCCCTATAAATCTCAGATTGTCCCTTCTATTTCTATTCTCCAAGTCCTCCATCTTTTCAGTAATCGATTGGAGAGCCCTGGTATGGGAGTCAATTGTTGCTTGACGTGGATGTTCTGAATCCTCCACATCACTGGTGCTCTGTTCCAAACTGGCAATTCTGGAGGTGTTAGATTCAATTGCAGCATGTGCAGAGACAAGTGATGTTTGAAGATCTTCAAATTTCTTAGCAATTTGTGGCATGATCAAATTTGAAATGTTCTTTACCACTTCAGTGATTGAGCTAGGAGCTAAGACCACCACTTGTTTTTCTTCTTGTGATGAATCAGAATCCTCATCCAGGGAGAGTTGTGAAGATGAAGAAGATTTGTTAGTTGGTCGTCTTGTTCCGCCCATTTTCGATGGAGTACAAGGTAGATTGCCTTTGGATGAAGAGGATTTGTCAAGAAATTTGTCCATGACAAGCAATCGATAGCTGGAAAGCACAATCACCCTAAGATTAGAGTAATGTAATGTCACGCAGTAATTATTTTTTTGTAAAAGATCTGAAAATGACTCTCCCTAAAGAAAGGTGATCAAAATCACATTTTATCAATATAATAAAGAATATATGTTAATAAAGTCTGAAGAGAAAAGACAATGTCTGAACGCTAATACAATATTATGAATAGTTACAGCGTATCAATTAACAAGTTAATCTAATTTTTCTTCAACCACAAGAGGACAGGGTAGCGGTCTCTCTAGTTATTGAGACAATAACTCAAGTAGTATTTGTAAAATCACCAGATGGCAGCTAACCTGTACTGCAGTTGGTAAATTTGGCAAACTAACACAGTACAATATGATATAAGGGGCAATATGGTATAGTTAGTATATATAGATCGTCAGTTTTTACACCCTGAAAGTATCAGAATGAGATCAAAATAATAAGGTGAACCAAAAATGAAAGTATTGGCAATTGGGCCTGCACCTTTTTAACGCAAGCAGCTGTTTAGTTCCTTGCAGATGTTAGTAGTTGTTCCTGCTGCTGTGGGGCTGAATTATTATTGCTATTGTTGTTTGATTGTGGTTCTGACCTTTGCCTGACTCTGACTACTCCTTTGATTATCAGCATCTAACATCACACTTTGCCTTTGGTTCTATTAAGTACTGAATAAATAAGTCCTGCTTTTTAGCTATAACCATCCACTAGGCATTCATTGTTTTGAATTGCCAGCTTTTCCTGCATTATGTTATTTTGTTCCTTCTGACATGCAGTAAGAAGTGTGGTGTCTTCCCACATGTGAGTAATTACCTTGTATATAGATGAAGCAGTGGTAGGCTTGTTGGAAGGTCTTGCATACTCTGTTGAAGATGGCGGTGGGGGCTCTTCATGGTGTGTGGGTAGTAAGCTCTCCTGCTCTGTCGCTTCTTCCTCCTTATCTATGAAATTAAAAGACAATGTGACAGTGAAAAACACATGGTTTGCAGCACTGTTTGTTAAAGTAATTTATTTAAAGATTCACATTTTAAAACACAGGCATGCGGATAACAGAAAAACATATAAACAAAAGTTTATTGTAAAATGATATCTCACAGCATGTCATTACATATCAGACTACCAAAGTACCTAACCCATTTTGTGTAAGGCAAAGAGAAAGGAAACCGTTAACAAAAGAGAAGGAAGAGGATAACAGACATGAAAAGAGGGCGAAGGAAGAGTTCTTAGATTTATTACATAGTGGGTAATTGTGTCTTAAATAATTATTATTATTATTGCAACCTATTTATAAGGCAACACAAAATACTGCAGCTCCTTACTGTGTTAAGCAGAATACAGAACAAGTAAAGGGAAAATGCTGAGCATTCAAGAAAACTAAATATAATTAGGGATGTGCACCGGCGACTTTTGAGGTCTCGTGTTTTGTGTTTTGGATCCGGATTTTCATTATTTTTGGGGTTCGGATTTGTCTCGCAAAACACTTGACGAAAGGTCTCGGTTCGGATTTAAGGTTTTGGATTCGGATTTTTTTTGGAAAAAACATAAAAAGTTTAAAAATCAAGTTTTTGGGCTTATTTTCACTCCTATGCTATTAGTAACCTCAATAACATTCAATAACAAGCATTTCCACTAATTTACAGTGTATTCTGAACACCTCACAATATAGTTATTAGTCCAAAACGTTGCAACGAGGTATCTTTCTGGACTGCGTAGAGGAGTGGGTCACCACAATATATATAATAAGAAAACCATCAACTTGTATGATTCGCACCAATAAATGTACCTGGACTGCGTAGAGGAGTGGGTCACCACAATATATATTAAAAACCCTGAACTTGTATGGTTCGCACCAATAAATGTACCTGGACTGCGTAGAGGAGTGGGTCACCACAATATATATTAAAAACCCTGAACTTGTATGATTCGCACCAATAAATGTACCTGGACTGCGTAGAGGAGTGGGTCACCACAATATATATTAAAAACCCTGAACTTTTATGATTCGCACCAATAAATGTATCTGGACTGCGTAGAGGAGTGGGTCACCACAATATATATAATAAGAAAACCATCAACTTGTATGATTCCCACCAATAAATGTACCTGGACTGCGTAGAGGAGTGGGTCACCACAATATATATTAAAAACCCTGAACTTTTATGATTCGCACCAATAAATGTACCTGGACTGCGTAGAGGAGTGGGTCACCACAATATATATAATAAGAAAACCATCAACTTGTATGATTCGCACCAATAAATGTACCTGGACTGCGTAGAGGAGTGGGTCACCACAATATATATTAAAAACCCTGAACTTTTATGATTCGCACCAATAAATGTACCTGGACTGCGTAGAGGAGTGGGTCACCACAATATATATAATAAGAAAACCATCAACTTGTATGATTCGCACCAATAAATGTACCTGGACTGCGTAGAGGAGTGGGTCACCACAATATATATAATAAGAAAACCATCAACTTGTATGATTCGCACCAATAAATGTACCTGGACTGCGTAGAGGAGTGGGTCACCACAATATATATTAAAAACCCTGAACTTGTATGATTCGCACCAATAAATGTACCTGGACTGCGTAGAGGAGTGGGTCACCACAATATATATTAAAAACCCTGAACTTTTATGATTCGCACCAATAAATGTATCTGGACTGCGTAGAGGAGTGGGCACTGGGCACCACAATAAAATATATTAAAAACCTTCAACAGGTCTGCATTACACTGCACATACGGCTGCTCCTCCATCCTCTCCATCATATACATGTTGGAGTTTTAGCGTGTGACAACCTCTTGTTTTTGATAATGTCAGTGCATTTTGAATATTTTTCAATTTGCCCCACACCACTGAATGTACTTTATCTATGATACGCATCTATCTATCTTGACTGCGTAGTGTGGTGGCCCCGGTACACAATTTGGTACCGAGGCCACAATATAATTAAAAAACCCTCCATGGGTCAGAATTCCACCAAAAAAGGGTATGGACTGCGTAGTGTGGTGGCCCCGGTACACAATTTGGTACCGAGGCCACAATATAATTAAAAAATTGGGCATCAACTGTCACCGTTGTTTAATATCTGATACACCTAAATATGGACTGCACAGTGGAGTGGCCCCGGTAGTAAATTTGGTGCCGGGGCCACAATACCTCCTCCAACTTCCAAGTGTAGTGTTTATAAAGACAGACAGCGTTGAAGTGTTATTAGTTGACTTTCTTAACCCTAAAATTGTCCCTGTTGCAAATATTCGTGCAATGGACAGTTACTTTTTTATTGAAAGACTCAAGCTTTCAAGTGTAGTGTTTATAAAATATAAACAACAATACAGTAGTTTTAGAGCACGTCAATACCTCTTGTTTTAAATTATGACAGGGCATTTTACTTTTGGTTTAATTTCTTGAATTTGTTTAAATTTGGTTTTACTTTTTGAACATGGCAAACGACTGTTGATTGGTCATATAATGCAAAAAAAAAAGTTCCAAGATGGAATTGTCCTTGGGCCCTCACACCCACCCTTATGTTGTTGAAATAGGACATGCACACTTTAACAAACCAATCATTTCAGCGACAGGGCCTACCAAACAACTTTGGCTGAAATGATTGGTTTGTTTGGGCCCCCACACCAAAAAAGCTATTCATCTCTCCCTGTACAGACTAAACAGGCTCTACTGAGGCAAGATGTCGTCCTCATCCTCAACCTCTGATTCCTCTCCCCCTACAGTGTATACTTCCTCCTCATCACACATTATCAATTCGTCCCCGCTGGACTCCACAACCACAGGTCCCTCTGTAGTATCTGGAGGGCAGTGCTGTACTTCATTGAGGAATTGATTATTCATTTTTATAAACATCATTTTTTCAAAGTTATGAGGAAGCAACCTCCTTCGCCGCTCACTGACCAGGTTCCCCGCTGCACTAAAAACTCTTTCCGAGTACACACTGGAGGGGGGACAACTCAGGTAAAATAGAGCCAGTTTGTACAGGGGCTTCCAAACTGCCTTTTTTTCCTGCCAGTAACAATATGGACTGTCTGACATGTCTACTTGGATGGTGTCAGCAAAGTAATCATCCACAATTTTTTCTATTGTGACAGCATCCAATGCAGCGAAAGTAGACATGTCTGCAATGGTTGGCAGGTCCTTCAGTCCGGACCAGATGTTATCAGCATCCCCGCCAGTGCCTCTTTTGGGAAAACTGAGCTTTTTCCTCGCAGCCATAGATGTGGAAGAAAATGAGGGTGGAGCTGTTGGCATGTCACGGTCCTCTTCAGAGGACAATCTCCTGACCAGCAGGTCTTTGCACCGCTGTAGACTTGTGTCCGCCGGAAACAGAGACACAACATACGCTTTAAACCGAGGATCGAGCACGGTGGCCAGAATGTATTCCTCTGACTTTAAAAGAGTGACCACCCTCGGATCCTGGCAAAGCGTACGAAGGGCTACATCCACAAGAGCTACATGCTTGGTGTAATCGCAATGGCTTACCAGCTCCTCCCTCACTTTCTCCAGCTGCTTCTGCAACAGCCTGATCAGGGGAATGACCTGACTCAAGCTGGCAGTGTCGGAACTGACTTCTCGTGTGGCAAGTTCAAATGGCTGCAGAACCTTGCACAACACGGAAATCAGTCTCCACTGCGCTTGACTGAGGCGCATCCCCACTCCTTTGCCTATGTCGTAGGTGGCTGTGTAGGCCTGAATGGCCTTTTGCTGCTCCTCCATCCTCTGCAGCATATAGAGGGTGGAGTTCCAGCGCGTCACAACCTCTTGTTTGAGGTGATGGCAGGGCAGGTTCATGCTTTTTTGATGTGCCTCTAGTCTGCGGTAGGCACTGGCTGAATGCCGAAAGTGTCCAGCAATTTTGCGCGCCACCGCAAGCATCTCCTGCACACCCCTGTCACTATTGAGGTAATGCTGCACCACCAAATTAATGGTGTGGGAAAAACATGGGACGTGCTGGAAATTGCCCATATTTAATGCCCGCACAATGTTACTGGCATTGTCTGACACCACAAATCCCCATGAGAATCTAAGTGGGGTAAGCCACTGGGAGATAATTTCCCTCATTTTCTCTAATATGTTGTCAGCGTTGTGCCTCTTATTAAAGCCTGTAATACACAATGTTGCCTGCCTTTGCACGAGCAGCCATTTTGTAGTTGCTGCTACTGATGCAGCTGTTGCTGTTGCTGCGGAAGGGGATGCATCTACCCAGTGGGCTGTCACAGTCATATAGTCCTTCGTTTGCCCAGAACCACTTGTCCACATGTCCGTGGTTAAGTGGACAGTGGGTACAACCGCATTTTTTAGAGCACTGAGGACACTTGATCGTACTTCTCTGTACATTTTTGGTATCGCCTGCCTAGTGAAGTGGAATCTCGACGGGATTTGGTACCGGGGACACAATACCTCCATCAACCCTCTAAATCCCACTCCACTGATGGCGGACACCGGGCGCACGTCTAACACCAACATTGCAGTTACAGCCGCAGTTATACGCTTTGCAATAGGGTGACTACTATCGTATTTTGTGGTCATGGCAAACGACTGTTGGACGGTCAATTGTTTTGTGAAAGACTTAGCGGTCTTACGACTTCCCCTCTGGGAAGATGACCGACTAACAGCAGCAACAGCAGCAGTGGCAGTAGTAGGCGTACCGCTGCAGGATTCCTCGGATGAATCCCGTATTGAGGAGGACTCAGTCTGGCTGCTGACTTGGGCTGCAGGACTGAATCTGATGGAGATTGTGGAGGAAGTTGACGAGGAGGGTGTTGCTGGTGTGTATCCAACTGGACCACGGGATTTAGGTGTCCCTGTACCGATGAGGGTCCTAGCCCCAGTTCCTGAACTAACCACTGAACTATGAAGGTTATTCAGGTGACGTATAAGGGAGGATGTTCCTAGGTGGGCAAGATCCTTACCCCTGCTTATTTGAGCTTTACATAAGCTACATATGGCCATACATTGGTTGTCTGGATTTGGATAAAAATAACTCCAGACCGAAGAGGTGCATTTTTTGGTCTTCTGACCAGGCATGACGATGGGCTTTTTCATCCCATGGACATCAGCTGTTTCCCCCCCTGGTGCCTCATTTACAATAACCACATCACCATCCTCATCATCAAGTTCCTCCACAGCGCCAGCTACATCATCAATAGCCTCCTCCCGAGCCACCTCTTCCCGTACAGTGATGGGAAGGTCAGGCTTGACAACCACCAACATCCTTGGACTCGCCTTGTGGATTTGTGATAATTTCTCTTTAGAAGGCAGAGTTGTTTGCTGTTTTGTTGCTGACAGCATAACTCTCTTCAATTTTTTGTAGGGGGGGGAGGAGGAGGAGGGCTAAGATCCGTGGGTGAAGCTGAACCACTAGTCATGAACACGGGCCAGGGCCTAAGCCGTTCCTTGCCACTCCGTGTCGTAAATGGCATATTGGCAACTTTACGTTTCTCCTCAGATGATTTTAAGTTTCTCTTTTTGCTACTTTTTCTTAACTTGGGCTTTTTGGATTTTACATGCCCGGTACTACGAGATTGGGCATCGGGCTTGGAAGACGACGTTGATGGCATTTCATCGTCTATGTCATGACTAGTGGCAGCAGCTTCAGCATTAGGAGGAAGTGGGTCTTGATCTTTCCCTACTTTATCCTCCAAATTTTTGGTCTCCATTATATGTAGCACAAGATACTGCAGAATGTGTGAACTTGGTAATATTGCAGTACCAATGGACTTATACTGCTGGATTGGTTTTGCAAATTTGGTTATAATTATATATTTTTTTTTTAATTTTTAATTTTTAATTTTTTTTTACTTTTTTTTATTTTTTAAAAACTTGGGAATAATGGGGAAATAACTATGCCCTTAGAAGCACAGAGCATAGGACACAGCACCACTGGACTGAACAGGACACGGCACAGGACCCAGCAGCACTACGGAACTCAGCAGGACAGAGCACAGGACACAGCACCACTGGACTGATACTGCAGAATGTGTGAACTTTGTAATATTGCAGTACCATTGGGCTTATACTGCAGGATTGGTTGTGCAAATTTTGTGGTAATTAAAAAAAATTAAATTAGTTTTTGGTATTTTTTTAAATAACTTTTTTTTCTTTTTTTAAACACAGGGGAATATTGGGGAAATAACTATGCCCTTAGAAGCACAGAGCACAGGACACAGCACCACTGGACTGAACAGGACACAGCACAGGACCCAGCAGCACCACTGACCTCAGAAGGACAGAGCACAGCACACAGCACACAGCACCACTGGACTGATACTGCAGAACACAGCACAGCACAGCACAGCACAGAACTAAACAGCACAGCACAGAACTAAACAGCACAGCACGAGATCTACCAGGACAGAGGACCACCTAACACACCCTCCCTCTACCCTGATCAATGCCCGAGTGAAGATGGCGGCGACTAGCGGGGAATTTATAGGATCCGAGTATCGCGAGATCCGACAACGGGATTATGAGTCAGAGCCTCAGTTTCAGATTTGAATTTGGCGCCAATACCCGGATCTGTCTCGGATCCGACTCGGATCGGCAACGTTCGGGTGGGCTCGGATTTCAGAAATCCGAGTGCGCTCATCTCTAAATATAATAATACAAAATTAAGCATAATACATATGTTGTAATAGATAAACTACAGGTGAAACATTAGAAATAGTAAAGAACATGCAAGAATTATAATACAAGGACATACAGGTAGATGCGCTGAGAGCAGACAAGAAGAAAAGGGGAGATAGGGCTCTGCTATTGAGAGCTAACTATCATTAAATATCTTAATTACCTGTATCAGTGGCTGGTGTCTCACTGTTAATTTCACACACTCTCATTTTGACCAATATTGATATCTGTCCTCGGGCTCCCCAAGAAGGGCCTACTATCTCCTTTTCCCTATGACTGCCTATTACAATTTCCTGATCTTTCACTGTGCCCCCCTAGGGCCTCCTGCCCTGTTGCTGACCTATGTGCTTTCCGGGCGCATAGTAACCCTTCCCACTGTTGGCACCAAGGGTCCTGCTCAGGCCTGTGACCGACCCGTCCCCCACTACCTCCCTCTCCACCATCCAACTCCCTCCCTTTTCACATGTGACCATAGCACATATTTGCTCCTCTCCTTATCACCTACTCTTGACCAAACAATTAATTTCTCTCCACATATTCTCACTATCCCACCTTGGATATTTAATTAGCTTTTTGACTATGAGATTTTTTTCCGATTTCTTCCTGATCACCGCTCATTTGTCTTAGAGACCTATCATTTAATGAAAAAGTGCTTAATAGCCCTCAGAAACGAGGGAAACTTTTTGCCACTCTTAGACATTACATGGGAATCTTGATATTCCTGCAGGAAATGCATTTTTTACATGGCTCACATACTGAGTAGCGTTCTAAAGCCTATCCCAACACCTATCATGCCTGTGATCAAGCACACAAAAAGTAAGGTGTAGCAATTCTGTTTGCTCACCATTTATCGTTCGATCCATAGACTCCCTTGTGGACAAAGAGGGGCACTATCTTATAATAGTAGGCAAACGCAATAATAACTGAGATCTCATTGTCTCCGGAGACTTCAATACTGTCTTAACTCCATGGACATTTCTTCCCCATGGCAGTCGTCCTGCCAAGTCAGACCCCCAACCATTCAATTCTCTCCTGAGTCTCATGAAATCCCAGCTAATTTATGATTCTTGGCGAGTGAAGGGGCCATCCACTGGCAAATGTACATACTGTTCACCAGTCCACTATTTGTATTCCCGTATAGATATGATCCTGCTCAGGCATGATATTGCTCTGAACTTGCAAGCAACCCAGGTCCACCCACTGATTTGGTTAGACCATGCCTTTATATCTATTGACCTTACTGACTTGCTCGCTCGTGCCCTATAACATGGCGCCATAATGATTCCTTTTTTCGGAACAAAGACATTGTGTCCCAACTCAGAACCCATGTTGAAGATTATTTTGAATTGAACGACCACCCGGATATATCTAAATCGACTCTTTGGATAGCCCACAAGACTGTCCTGTGGAGACATTTGCTCGGCATGGCTTCCCAGGAAAAAAAAAAAGAATCCTTCACCAAGATCAACAATCTGTCTCTAAAACTCCAAAACTTAGAGTCTAGACACAAACTCGCCCCTGACCCATCCATTCTGGCTGACCTCAACGCGAATAAATCCGAGCTGGATCCACTCCTCTCTAAACAGGTAGCCAAACGCCTCAAATTGCTACGTCAAACTTATTATGAGAAGGGCGACAAGGCGGGGTCAAATTCTTAATTCTTGTGGCGCATTTGAGGTCAGATGGAACATACAAAAACATTATCTCAATTTGTGACTCTCGTAATCAATTGGTACATGAACCTACAGATATTAGAGCTGTATTTCAGAACTACTATACTACTCTTTACAATCTGGCCACCCACTCTACCACCCCATTAGGCCCGCCCAATACCAAATCCATTTCTGAGTTTCTCGCTCAATCTCTGCTCCCCAAACTGTCTCGCAGTGCTACCAAATTTCTAAGTGAGGAGATCTCGGTTGAAGAGATAGAGAAAGCCATAAGGAATAGAAAAATAGTAAATCACCTGGCCCTGACATGTTTACGGCTGCTTATTATAAGACATTTTCAGAGGTTCCTTCCCCTGCTGAAATGCTAGAGGCCAGGATTGTAGTGAACCTAAGGAGGATAAGGACCCAATTAACTGTGCAGGCTACAGGCCTATATCCCTCCTTAATATTGATATAAAAATTTATGCCACGATCTTGGCAAATAGATTAGACATATTTCGCCCTTCCCTGATTCATTATGACCAGGTAGGCTTTATTCTAATGCGTCAGGTGAGGGATAACACCAGACGCACAGTTGATCATATCCATACAGTAAACTCCAGGAGGTCCCCAACTATCCTTAGATGCTGAAAAGCGTTTGATAGGATTGCCTGGAGTTTCATCTGAACTACCTTTGAAGCCTTTGGCATCACCGATAACTTCTTAACCGGAATCCTGGCATTAATCTCTGAACCCTAAGGTCTAAATTAATGGTACTTCCTCAAACACAGTGTCCATCTGTAATTGAACTAGACAGGGCTGCCCCTTGTCCCCTCTGATATTTGTCTTAGTGATCAAACCACTTGTCACAGATCAGATCCAGTCCTGATATTCGGGTATTGCAGGTGGGTAACATCAATTCTGAAATCTCTGTTTTTGCGGACAACATTCTGCTTTTTTGTTATCCAAACCATGGATCTCCCTCCCCAATCTCTATACTGACCTTCGAGCTTAGTGTTCTTTCTGGTTACAAGATCAACTATTCAAAATTGGAGGCCTATGTCTTCCCTCAGGATACAGAGTTTCTTAAGACTAAATTAAATTTTTAGTGAAAACTCAAATATCTAGGGGTCTTCTTCATGTCCCGCTATGATTTCCTCTTCCACGAAATCTTACCACAATTCTTCTCCAAAATGCAGGCTGATTTGACTTCCTGGAGCATACTTATCATTTCCTGGCTGGGCAAGATCATAGCAGTTAAAATGACATTACTCCTCAAATGGCTTTACCTTTTTCAAACTTTACCAGTAACGGTTCCCCCATCCCATTCAGAAAGCCCTCACATGCTTTATTTGGAATAAGAGACATTCTGAAAAGATTGATTCCTGGTGTGGCAGGGGTCTCTTTGACATCAAACTCTACTACTTGGCATCACATTTGTCTCTGATTGTTGCCTTGTACACTCCCCTTGGTTCCTCCTCCTGGCTTGATATTGAATCTGCCTACCTCATCTTATTTATATTGCCATGCACCTGGTACCATATATAATAATGGATATACCGAGCGTGGGCTTCTTCTTCTCTGGTTTTGTCTCAAAATATTGCCTTATGTTGTCCTAGCAGCTGTTCATCAAGCCTATTTAACGTTCATTTGGGTGTGGCTCACACGCCAGCCCTTGCTAAATGTAAGCCCCTATACCTGGGAAGTAGTGCATCTGAATTTAATGGTATTTAATGCATATAGGTCAATGTAGGACCTGCATATAATGAGGTGCCCTTGATGCTGGGATGCAGGCTTAAATGTTTTGATAAAAATTATGAACGAATACCTCATGTTTTCATTTTGCTAGATACACACAGAAGTGCAGTGTTAAGCATAAGCACTGACAACAATGGTCTTTTTGTTGTGTATACATATATGGGCATTTATATTGACATGCAGCTGGTACCATATATAATAAACAAAATAACGAGCGTAGGCTTACTTCTTCTCTGGTTTTCAACTTGCCTGACCTGACCACCAAATTGCTCCCTACTCTCAAATTAAGCTCTTGCACCTATATTCTTTAAAATTGAAGCTCACCTTTCCTGTATCCCCCTCCCAGATCTTTTTCAATTTTCTCAAATACACAATTTGTTGCGATTCTTGTCCCCAACACATGTGCTCTGGATCTTACTCCACTTGAAACCATCTGCAGATATCAACCTCTAGCAAAGGGCATGATTTCCCAAATTTATAGCATTTTCCTCTACATTTTGCTGAATGGGAAAGAGACCTAGTATCCCCTCTGGATGATGAGGCATGGGAGGACATGGAAATAGGGATTACCAAATGTTTAATCTCAACCAAAATATAAGACAATTTATCAGTGTCGGACTGGGGCATGAAGTGCCCCCAGGGGGAATACAGTGATAGAGGCCCACCAGAGGGGGGTGTGGCCAGACACTAGAGAGGCATGACCAAACCACTAGAGGGGGTGTGGTAAGTCCACAAAGGACAGCTAGCACCATAGTGTAGTATTTAAAGACTGCAGTGTGTATATAAAGAGTACACAATCTTGGGCTGCCCCTTAGATTGGGCAAAACAGTTAACATTTGGCAGACTGTCCTGCTCTCTCCTACCTGTTCTTGTCACTTTCACCACCTGTGGCTGCTTTGTCTTTAGCTCAGTTGCGGTTTGTCTGGGTCCTGGAATGTTGGAGGCCCTATTCGGGGGAAAAGGGTACATTTAGAAAACTCCAACCAGCCCCAGCGTTAAATCAATAGCAAGATCAATAATTAGGCCTCCAACCCCAACATAGCAAACAAAAAAGCACGCATTAATTAGCCATCACCTATCTCACAAACACACTACATTGCCACAAGTCCCATGTGCCATCACACACATTACATTTCTACAAGCCCCCTTCTGCCACCACACACACACACACTGCATTGCCACAAGCCCCCTTGTGCCATCACGCACACACATATTTCATTGCCACAAGCCCCTTTGTGCCATCACACACACATTACATTGCCACAAGCCCTCTGTGCAATCAACAACACACATTAAATTGCCACAAGCCCCCTGCGCCATCACACACACTGCATTGCCACAACCCCCCTAAGCCATCACACACAGACACAGTGCCACAAGCCCCCTTTACCCTCACTCACACACATCATTGACACCAACCCCTACGATGCCTTCACTCACATCATTGACACCAGCCCCCCCGCTGCCCTCACATCACTGACAACAGTCCCCCGCTTCCCTGCCTCACTCAAATCACTGACAACAGCCCCCCCACCGCTGCCCTCTCTCACATCACTGACACCAGCCCCCCCGCTGCCCTTACTCACATCACTGACAACAGTCCCCCGCTTCCCTGCCCTCACTCAAATCACTGACAACAGCCCCTCCACCGCTGCCCTCTCTCACATCACTGACACCGGCCCCCCTGCCCCCGCTGCCCTCACTCACAACACTGACAACAGCCCCACTCGCTGCCCTTACTCACATCACTGACACCAGCAACCCCGCCCCCCTGCTGCCTTCACTCACAATACTAACCAGCATCCTCCCCCCCTGCTGGTGGATTTGTTTTAATTGAAAATCTTCTAAAGAAGATCTGATGCTGTTTGTCAAATATATGGATAGCTATGGGATCCCTCCTAAAACTGGATCATGTAGAAATAACTTATTGTATATATCTTTTTTACTCAGGGGTGCAGTGCGCCACTGTATATCATTGCAAATGTACTGTTTTTAATATATTGTGTTGTATTTCTGTATTAGAGGTGTACTGAAGGGCATTTTTATTATTTTTAACTATAAATATTTAATGTATGGGCACTGTGGCGCTGGTTAGTACCCGACGTGCAGCACCAGAAAGGCTAAGTCCCTGCGCTGGGCGCTAGGAGGTTAAATGCATTTATTTTCATATTGGTCATGTATGATTTATTATGAGATTTTGGAGGAAATGTGTTTTTGCAACTGTCTGAAGAAAGGATCTCATGCTAATTAGGCCTTTTGATGTTTGAGTGTCTAACACATCCTTTAGCCTGATGGCACAGATGGTGGGAAGTTAGACTTGATGGTAGACGTCCTATCTCTCTAGCACAAGATGCAAGTAATATAGGAAACTTAACAGTAAGGAGTTTAGGAAATCATAGATTGATGTGAATTTTGTTAAATTCAAGATAAGAGAATACATCACATCTGAGGTAATATCTCAGACGTTCTGGTGCCAGCGAGGGTCAGGGGCCTGGGCTACGCCCTGCCAACATGTTTCTCTAAAACTGTATAAAAAGCTATGTTTCATCATGCAATGTAACATTACATCTGTAACTTCTGGATCGCTAGTACCTCAGACTAGCTTGTAACTGACCTTATTAGGACTACTTGAGCTAATAAAATATCACTGCTTCAAGATCCAGCTTTGATACCTAATTACCTGCCGTAATTCCTGTGACCTACAGATTAGACCAATCTAATCTGTTATCCGGCTGTTCTGAGGTTGGGACCCAGCATCTAATAACAACGCTCTGCCCGATACCCTGCAGCTCTGGCCATTGTGAGAGGCCAGGATGAACCATTCAAAATAACCCTGATCTGAAGGAAGAGGTCAGGTGTACCAGCCCAGGTGCCCAGCAAGGGGGTACACTAGCAGCAGCAGGAGTTACCCAGAAGAAAGCAGTTCTAGGTGCCATTGAAGGAGCCTAGTGGTAGCAACAGAGCCCCTCCTACTGCATTTAGAGAGCATAGTTGGGATAAAGAAAGGGGATGGTAGCAATGGAAACCCAGCTGGTCCCCAGCAACATGGACAGGGTGGCATAGGAGGTCCATCCTGTCACAGGTATATATGACATACCTTAATATTAACGGCATTCCTGATGCTCAGTTTTGTATAAAATGTCTCATGTTGTTAGTGTGTTAGAAAATAATGTCATAATATTGTCTAAATTTAGAATATTGTATGAAACATAGTCAAAATCAATGGGATATGATATATTATGTTAGGGTTGTAAAGTTTAAATTAGTTCATATATCAAAATATTTTCTAAAACAAATTATATAACTGTTGTGACAGAAGCGCTGTGAAAGAAGTTCTAGAATTCTGTCATTTGTATTTTAAAACAACAGGGAGATTGTTTCTGTCTGAGGAAAAACTTCTCCAAAGTGTTTTCCCAGTTGAAGGAAAATGCGGTAAGGGTCTCTGGTGTTATGTATGGAGAGAGAAGGGTGGGCTCCATACATAAGGCCCAGTCTGGATCTTCTGGTCTGCCATTCTCTCGGCAGGCTGATCAGATGTTGCACCTGTGGCGTGCCTGTAAAGGCTGTTAGGCAGTTCACTCACTCTCTCATTGTCTGGGGAGGAATTTAGATGGCTCCTGGGAGAAACTGCAACTTTGATCTGTGAGTTCCACTGTTTGGTTTAAGTGAGGGACACTAGGCTCCTCACTCTAGAGAGAATACCTCTGTATTACTAGCCAGACAGCTAGGATTTTGTTCATATTTCTGTATGCAAGCTGGTGAAAAAAACTAGTTGAGGCTATTGAACCTGAAACATTGGATTTGTGTGATTTATCTGGCTGAAGTGCAACCGTCCACCCGAGAGGACTGCATCCCCAATGCGATCTAGTCACACTGTGTAATATACATTTTTAGCTACATATGGGTGTGATGCATGCCATTTCTGAAAATATTTGTAACCTATATCATAAATTACAAATATTAGCATACATAGGTACATTGACATGATAGAATCACATAATGTTATGTTTTTTTCAACATAATGACTTGTCCATGTGGAAATAATCCTACCCAGTGGTTGCATTTGCTCCCAAATCCCGATAACACTGTTAAGGTTCACGACCACCAAGATGAGCTTTTAGAATGGATAGTGTTGAGGCCTTCACGTTTAGTAGCCTCCTTTCCGTAGAGCTTTATGTGCTCACAGCTACTTGGATGCCCCCAGGTCTTAAGCTCAGTGTAGTAAAAGCTCATCTATGATGGCCATAGCGCAGATGGAACCGGAGGCGCTAGCCCAAACTGGAGCGGGTGGTCAGTGGCAGGCCGAGGTCAGGGGTCCGTAGCAGACAGGCAAATCTGTATCCAAGCAGAGGTCAGGGTCACAAGAGAAACAACGGAGTCCAATATTTAAGCAAAGGTCAGGGCAACAGGCAAACAGGCAAGGTCCAAAGTACAGGCAAGGTTCACAACAGAAGGTCAGCCAAAGTCAGGAGACAAACAGCAGGTCAGCAAACAGCACAGACTGTGAACGCTATAACCGGCAGGGAGCCTCCCTGCCTTAAATACAGAGAACAACAAATCAGTACCTTGCCCGCAAAAGTGCTCTCAGGAAGTGCCTAATTAATTATTTAGATTAATTAGCCCACAGGCTAGCTCACCATATGCGCACGTGTCCGGCTGTTCAGCGTTTCCGGGACGGGGCGCTGCTTAGACAGCGTCCCGACTGCTTCCATGGTGACCGTTGAGACGGCGGAGGAAAGAAGTGACGTCCCGGTTGTTACCATGACAGCCAGGACGCAGCTGGAGGAGTCGAGCCGTGGATTGCCACTTACTCTCGGAAGAGTACCCCCCCTTGAGGAGGGTTAAAGAAACCCCGACACCCTGGCTTCCTAGGGAATTGTTTGAAGAACTCCTTGATAAGTCTATCAGCATGTGCATGCCTCCGCGGAACCCAGGAACATTCTTCCAGGCCACAGCCCTTCCACTGGACCAAAAACTGAATCTGCCCCTGGCCCTCTTGAAATCAAGTATATTTTCTATAAAAAATTCCTGATGTCCTTCCACATCAACCGAGTGAGGCCTCCAAGATTGAAGACGTTTAAACTTGCTTGAATAAATGACAGGTTTGAGCAAAGAGCAATGGAACGTGTTTGGAATCTTCATAGAGCGAGGAAGCTTTAACCTAAAAGCCACAGGATTAACTTGCTTAATGATGGAAAAGGGGCCAATGAACCTAGGTCCAAGTTTTTTCCAGGGTTGTCTAAGCCTAATATTATGGGTGGAGAGCCAGACCTTCTGACCTACTTTGAAAGAGCAGACAATACGGTGTTGATCCGCAAACCCTTTGGACTGAAATGAGGCTAGCCTTAAGGCAGACTGAACTTTCTTCCAGATAATAAACTAGAAGCCATAGAGCATATGACTGGGAGATCAGAAAGGGTAAGAAAAGCCAAAGAGTTAGACTTATGATGAAAACAGAACAGAGAGGTATGAGTGGAAAAATGTCAGGAGCTGTTGTATGCAAACTCCGCCCATGGTAACAGAGCTGACCAGTTGTTGTGGAATTCAGAAGTGTATAGGCGTAGAAATTGCTCCAAGGATTGATTAACCCTTTCTGTTTGTCCATTGGATTGTGGATGGTACGTTGAAGAAAGGCTGATGTTAGTTCCTAAGAGTGTACAAAAAGACTTCCAGAATTGGGCAACAAATTGAGAGCCGCAATCAGAGACAATGTCTGAAAGAAAGGCGTGGAGCCAGAAAGTGTGCTGGACAAAAAGTCACGCTAGACTCTCTGCACTAGGAAGTCTGGATAAAGGAATGAAATGAGACATTTTGCTAAAGCAGTCAGCCGCTACCCAAATAGTATTGTGCCCTGCTGAACATGGGAGATCCACAATGAAATCCATAGACAAGTGTGTCAAAGGTCTTGTAGGGACAGATAATGGCATAAGCTCACCTGAAGGGTGGTTCCTAGAGGTTTTGTTTTTAGCACAAGTTTCACAGGACATAACAAATTTTCGAACATCTGAAGACATGGTGGGCCACCAAACAGAGTGTGAGAGATTTTCCGTGGGCTTCAGTGAGGACAGCCTTCCGAAGGTGAACTGGCACAATTAAGCGGTTTACAGGTGTCTCTGAGCGAGCCAACTTTTGAAATCTGCGAAGGGTTATACCCAAGTCCTGGGCTCAGCCTGCGTGAATAACAGAAGGTGGTATAATAGGCAGCGGTTCCGGTGGTATATGGTGAGAAACAAACTTTCTGGATAATGCATCCGCCTTGTCATTGTTGGATCCTGGTCTATAAATGATAATAAAACAGAGCGAGTAACGACCAGTGACCAGCATGCTTGCCTAGGGTTCAGCCGTTTTGCAGACTCAATGTGCTGTTGGTTCTTATGGTCAGTGATGACCGAGATGACATGAATGGCCCCTTCCAGCCAGTGATGCCATACTTCAAAGGCCCATTTGATGCCTAAAAGCTCCCGATTGCCAACAGCATAGTTGGTCTCTGCAGGAGAGAATTTGCGGAAGAAAAATGCGCAAGGAAACAGTCGGTGATTGCCAGGATCTTTCTGAGATAGAACAGCGCCAGCACCAATACCAGAGGCATCAACCTCCAAAACAAAAGGTAAATCATGGTTAGGATGTCTCAAGACGGGGGCAGAGATAAATGCTTTTTTAAGAGCTTCAAAGGAATTGATAGCCTCTGAGGACCAATTTCCAGGATCTGCCCCCCTTCCGGGTAAGGGCAACAATGGGAGCCACCAAATCAGAAAAGTCATGGATAACTCTTCGGTAGTAATTAGCGATGCTCAGAAACCTTTGGACAGTTTTTAGATTAATGGGCCGCACCCAATCCAGAATAGCCTGAATTTTGCTTAGATCAATAGAGAATCCAGTAGAGGAGATTATATATATATAGGAATGATACTTTCCGAATTTCAAACTCGCACTTTTCAAGTTTGGCAAAAAAATGATGGTCCCGTAATTTATGGCGAACCTGTTGGACATGGAGTCGGTGTTGTGACAAGGAGTAGGAGTATATTAATTTGTCATCCAAGTATTTGACTATGAACTGATCGAGGAACTCCCAGAGAACTATATTAATAAGGTCTTGAAAGACAGCTGGTGCGTTACAAATGCCGAACGGCATAAGCAAATGCTCATAGTGGCCGGAATGGGTATTGAAAGCCATTTTCCACTCATCACCTTCTCTGATGCGAATGAGATTATATGCACCGCAAAGATCAGTTTTGGTGAAGATGGTAGCAACTTTAAGTTAATAGAACAGGACCGAGATGAGAGGAAGTTGGTAGGTGTTTTTTATAGTAATGTTGTTAAGGTCTCTGAAATCGATACAAGGACGTAGCCCACCATCCTTCTTGGAAAAAAAGAAACATCCAGCTCCCACCAGAGATTTTGAATGCCTAATAAAAACGTTTTGTAAATTTTCCTCAACATATTCTTGCATGGCCTTAGTTTGAAGGCCAGAGAGTGAATACAACATTTCTTTTGGTAATTTAGCATCCGGAATTAACTCGATGGCAGAATCGAAATTCCAGTGTGGAGGCAGAGTGTCAGCCGCTTTTTTAGAGAATACATACCGAAATTCATGTTACTGAGGTGGAAGTAGTTTGGAAGCAGGCTGCAGAATCCGGAGGGCAAGGTCAAACAAGTCTGTGAACACGAGGAGCTCCATTGGATAATTTCTCCTTTAGCCCAATCTATTATAGTATTAATGGTACAGACGGCAATTGATAAGGTAGAAGGACAGAGTTTCTGAGTGAAGGGTTCCCACTGTCAACTGTAGCGGGAGTTTTTCACACAAGAACTTGCCGCCTAGGAGTGGCTCTCCATCTAAGTCACATATAGCAATGGCAGTACTAATTCTCATGAAAGGAGTCCCGGAAGAATTGGCAAATCCGATGTCCAAAAAGTTAGACATGGATAGCGGCACCGCTATCTATAAAGGCCAAAATATCAAAGGAACGAGAACCACAAGTGACTTGTGCAAGAAACCGCATTTTTGGAGAAGATGATCTGCAGACCTAGGTGAACCTCCTCCTTAATCCCTAGGCCAACTCTTTTCCAGACTTATTAGGGCAGGAACGGGAAAAATGACCTTTGTTGCCACAGTAAAGACAGAGACCTTTGGTCCGTCTTCTGTTTTTTTCCTCTGCAGAAAGACGGTAGGCTCCTAATTGCATAGGCTCTTCAGTGTCCATTGATGCAAGAACAAACGCAGATCTGAACAGGAAGGTGACTCCTTTTCCGCCTTCCTCTTCTTGATTTGTCTGTCAGTTTTGATGGCGGGCTGCATGAGGTTTTCCAGAGATGTTGGAGAAGGATACTGTACCAAAGCATCTTTGATCTGCTCCAACAAACCTAAGCGAAATTGACTGCGTAATACAGGATCATTCCATTCACTGTCAGTAGATCATGGTCTAAATTCAGCACAGTATTCCTCAGCATAGTGCCGACCTTGCTTCAAGGCCCTTAGGTGAACCTCGGCCGAGGCCACCCGATCTGGATCATCATAAAGTAGGCCCAGGGCATTAAAGAATGCATCAACGACTATAAAGAAGGACTCGTAGGAGCAAGACTGAACGCCCAGGACTGGAGGGTCACCTTGGAGGAGGGATATTATAATACCGACCCTTTGCTGCTCCAAACCTGAAGAATGAGGTCTTAGCCGAAAATAGAGCTTACAACTTTCTTTAAAATTGCGGAATAAAGATCTCTCTCCAGAGAATCGTTCTGGCAGATTCAATTTGGGTTCCACAGCAGGTGCCAGGCGAGCTTGCTGGGCTTGCAAAGTCCTCGAGGCTTCCTCTTGCACGTATAAGCAATGCGAAAGTCATTGGACCATCTGTGACAAGGTTTGGATCTGTCCTGCCAAGACTTGGGCTGGAGAGGGATTCGTCCCGTTGTTCTCCATGAGTAATCCTCTCCAGTAAGTTCGCTGGCCGGTTATAATGTTAAGGCTCACGACCACCAAGATAAGCTTTTAGAACGGATAGTGTTGAGGTCTTCACCTTTAGCAGCCAGCTTTCTAGAAGAGCTTTATGTGCTCACAGATACTTGGATGCCCCCTAGGTCTTAAGCTCAGTGTAGTAAAAGGTCATCTATGATGGCCGTAGCGCAGATAGAACCAGAGGCGCTAGCCCAGACTGGAGCAGGTGGTCAGTGGCAGGCCAAGGTCAGTGGTCCGAAGCAGACAGGCAAATCGGTATCCGAGCATAGATCAGGGCCACAAGCGAAACAGCGGAGTCCAGTATTCAAGCAAAGGTCAGAACAACAGGCAAACAGGCAAGGTCCAAAGGACAGGCAAGCGTCACAACAGAAGGTCAGCCAAAGGCAGGAGACAAACAGCAGATCAGCAAACAGCACAGACTGTGAGCACTATAACCAGCAATGAGGCTAAGCCCTCCCTGCCTTAAATACAGAGAACAACCAATCAGTACCTTACCCGCAAAAGTGCTCTCAGGAAGTGCCTAATTTATTAATTAGATTAATTAGCCCACAGGCTAGCTTACCATATGCGCACGCGTCCGGCTGTTCAGGGTTGTGGGACGCGGCGCTGCTTAGAAAGCGTCCCAACCGTTGCCATGGTGACGGTCGGGATGGCGGAAGCAGGAAGTGATGTCAAGATGTTACCATGACAGCCAGGACGCAGCTAGAGGAGGCGAGACGCGGATCGTCGCGGATCTTAACACACACACAAACTGTTTACTGAACCACTTCCAAAGCTATGCCTTACTGCAAGATACATGGTTATTACAAATAAAATTCACTAAAAATTAGTAGGGAATACATGTCCTGGTGAACAGCAATGGGATCTTGATACCTGTATTTCTTATACCCTTTACTACTCGCAACCAAAATTACCCAACGATAGGGCAACTACAAAGTAGGTGCCAGAAGGAAGCATCAGTATCTCCGCATTTTGGGCAGTTAGTACCCGATCTGGCACCCATCCGAAGCAACCTGTGTGGAGAGTAATATACTCTATGTAGGTTATACAGTTGAACTTGTCTGTATTGGGTACAAGAGGCAGCTTCCCTAGCGCTGTCCAGCATATAACTCCAATCTTCGTCAGTTACAGGACCCAGATCTGTCTCCCATCATTGGTGTAGTCCCTCTAAGTTATCAGTGGTAAGAAGAGAGAGGACATTACCATACAATATAGAATTGGTTTTGGTGGAGCTCACCTGTTTAAGGAGTGAGCGGAGAGGATCTAGACCGAAAACGAGAGGACTGCTGCCAAACTGTGTCACCGAGGCATGTTGGAGCTGAAGGTAAGTATAGAATAGGCAATTTGGTAGAGGGAAGTCTAATTGTAACTGAGCAAATGATTTGATAATGCCACTATAGTATATATGTCCAAGTGAGGTTATCCCCATGGTTCAGGTGGAGTACGCATTGCCGGTGCTGATAAATCCGACGCTGAGGACACCTACAACAGAAAAACGATTTGAGAAGAAAACCACAAGAATATACACAGACTTCCCTGATCAGCGACTGTCCACATATTCGATCCTAGCAGAACACTGACAGGAGCTTCTTACAAATGCACAGGTGTCCAGCAGTAGTGTCTGACGTCAGTGCGCCTTCAATGAATTTTTATTTAAAGCGGCATTTTTCATAATTTTTTTAAGGTCTCATTGTATTATTTTTGCATATACTTATTTTTCATAATAAGCAAACATAATAATGTAGTGCATAATCATAATAGAAGCCTAATAGTATAGGTACAATGACAGTTTTCTAGTGACAAATGTGTTATTTGCATAATAACTGCAGTACATAATCGTAATATAAGCATAGGAAGTTTCCTATACAGAGCACATAGTACAATAGGGACAGTGACAGATGTCTAATGACAAATGCAGCATTTACATAATAACTGCAGATCATAGTCATAAGCACAGAACGTGTCTGATACACAATGCATAATAGTTTACTACAGTGACAGATTTCTAGTGTCAAATGCAACACTCGCATAATACCTATAGAAAATACTCATAATATAATCATAGGATCTGTCTGATAAACAAGACAAAATGGTGTAGTATATTGACAGATGCCTAGTGTCAAATGCTCTAAATACAACACTTAAGATTAGCCCTATTTTGTGTTCATATGCAAGTGTTGTGGCCATGCATCAATGCGTTAATACGGTCTACCAACCCGCATCAAGGTTCACAAATATTCTTTGGACTTTGCAGACTCTTCTGCAAATTAGATTTGCAGGGAGGCAAAAAAGTGAAGATGTGCACTGTGCAAAAGTGTAAATATATCATCAATGCCCAATGTCTTACCTCTAGACCTAAGTGTGTGTGTTACACAAAGTGAAATCTTCTTTTTGCAGTTCTCCACAAAACTAGGCCTACCTATATGCATATACAGTGCATAGCAAGAAACGCCCTTGCTCCGCCCAACTCCTCTCATTGGCTGTTGTATTGTTTTGCAAATGCCACCATCTTCCTCTGCACACACATGCACTTCAGCAAATATCTATGCACACCAGCAGAAATCAAGATGTGACATCACCAAGGACGATTTTGCAGTAAGGCTTGGCCAACTTGTGAATCATAAATTACCTGTCTGTCCTTATGTGTATTTCTAATGTTGGAGCACAGGAATATTAAATATTAGAACAGAAAATCTGGAAATGTCACATTGCAACTTCACTACTGCATCCATATAGTGACAAGAAGGATAGGAAGAGTAGAGGATACGTTCATCAGGTCACCTCTGTCAGATTGCAATAATAAATATAGGCAAAATGATCTATTACTGGCTAGTCACCTTGGGCCTGAGTCATTAAAGGTGAGCAAGGCAAAAAAAAGGAGTACGTTTGATCCTGGACAAAACCATGTTACAATGCAAGGGGTGCAGATTATTCTGCAAAGAAATGGCTTTTTTGTCATGTAGCGCACAAATACTTGATAACTTTATTTTTACACTAAATTTAAAGTTGATCTAGGACATGCCCTACCCCCAACTGTAAATCTGACCCCACACTTTAAATTTACCTCCCCCTCCAATTCAACATGGTTTTGCAGAGGTGCAAAGTTACTCCTTTGTTTTGCTTCGCTCTTCTTAATGACTCAGGCCCCTTGACTCTAAAACTGTTGGCAGTAGAAGCGATAAAAATGAATAGATATATAAATAAGAAATACAAATTAATGAATAAATTAAAAAAACTATTTTATTGCACTATCAATTTTTGTAACTATACACATATTCAGTCTACCTTTGCACAGTAAAACTAGCTATTTAAAGTTAAGGGCTAGTTAATGGGGGTTTCCCTACTTGCATAAATGTAACCTATTCAGAAAGTCATATTTTGCTTATTTTTAAACAATTTTTACTTCAATATGCTACCAAAACAAAAGCCCAATTTGTAAAATAAAAACTACATTGTCTATCCTGTAATTAAAAAAAAAATATTGAATCCCAGTGAACCTAACACTTCACACCTGTTATATATAATATTAAGAAAACCTACAGGCGCTTATAAATATTCTCTATAAAGTAAATGGTATAGAATAGGGGAATACTTAAATTTTATGGTGGTAATCCTCCAATTCTTATTTCTCACAAATTGTTCATGTGGTCATGAAACAAAGAGAAAAGAGCAACATAGTGTGATATAGTATAAATAATACATAGAATGATGTAATATGTTCAAATAGATAGAAAGCAGAAGATCTTCTTTTATATGTAGACGCCCCCTTTGGTGGGGTACTCACAAGAGTTAGATGAATTTCAAGCCCATCAAATTGTGATTTTTCTTTTCTTTTCATACGATCTTTGTACGTGGGTTAATTCCATTGACATACATCATATGTGTTTCACCAGCAAAAAAGAAGTAAAATATATCTATATTGCTTAGATAAAATTTATTAATATAATCACGAAGATAAAAATAAAAACAATGAGACAAAGTATATCCACTCCTGCCAGATAGACAGAGTATTCAGGCAGTTGGTATAATTCCACAGGGTTTCCAAATTGGTCACAGTGTAGAACAGCCAGAAATAAACATCCATTCAATGGTGGAGATGTGATAAAATCATCAGTGAGCCAGCTCCAACATGTTTCGACCTGCACTGGTCTTTTTCAAGGTGCACAGACTATTTGTGTATATTCCCCTTGAATTCTAGCGGGCGGCTGTTAAAAGTGAAGCGCTGTTTTGGATTTCACTATTTAATTCTATATTTTACATCACACCTGTTGTTCGGTCATCGAACACTTTCAGAATATTTCTCGTTATCAATGGATTGAAAATGTTTCAAAGGTGTTAAAAATTGATTATTATGCAAATATCAAGATTTCTGTAATTTTTTGTAAATGAATAACCTTTTAAAAAAAATAAATGTTAAAAATGTATATTTAAAAGAAAATGTTCTGCTTTCCAAATTTTTTTCCTATCATCAGATTCAGTAAGTGGTTCACCTTGGATCACTCAAATTTGTAGAATCTCTAAAGCATAAATTATTTTGTGGCCAAGGAAACTGACTACAGACAGTGAGATATATTTAGCATTGCTAAATTGTCTATGAAGATTTAGAAATATACACAGGTGCATATTGAGATGTTGTTTGTCCTTTGGAAAGAACAGGAGTTTGGTTATTTTTGGTAGAAGTATTAGAGTAGAGTATTATTTCTTGCTTTCTTTCCCACAGGTCATATACTGAGAATAAAGCAAATTCTATTATAAGATAAATAATTTTCTCTGATTTTCAATTTTGAAAACAGTGTAAACAGGTATTTCTAACAAGGCAGATTCATTATTGAGACAGTAACTGTGGGTGTTTAATGGACTGTTCAGGAAATACAACAGGTTGCATTTAGCAGATTTGTTCTAATATCCAGGGTAAGGTAACTCATCATTACAATTCACTATCATCTAAGGCGGCGGTTCCCAAATGGTGCGCCGCGGCTCCCAGGGGTGCAGACAGAGGGGCAGAGGAGTGTGACAGAGGGGCAGACAGAGGGGCAGAGGAGTGTGACAGAGGGGCAGACAGCGGGGCAGTCAGAGGGTCAGAGGAGTGTGACAGAGGGGCAGAGGAGTGTGACAGAGGGGCAGAGGAGGGTGACAGCGTGACAGTGCAGAGGAGGGGGGGGACATCGTGAGAGAGGGCAGTGGAGGGGGGACATCGTGAGAGAGGGCAGAGGAGGGGGACATCGTGAGAGAGGGCAGAGGAGGGGGGACAGCGTGACAGAGAGCAGAGGAGGGGGGAGTGTGAGAGAGGGCAGTGTGTCTGGATGCAGAGGGGTCAGTGTGTCTGGATGCAGAGGGGTCAGTGTGTCTGGATGCAGAGGGGTCAGTGTGTCTGGATGCAGAGGGGGCAGAGTGCCTGAGGGCAGAGTGTCTGGATGCAGAGGGGGAATTTTTGCATACACCTAAATAAGTATTTCTGTCTTGACCTAAATACTTATTACATTTTTTTGACCCAACTACTTCTAAAACAGGACTGCTCAATAATTATTTTGGAGGGGTGCCTTGAAAAAATTTGGAGACTCTAAGGGTGCCGCGAACTGCAAATGTTTGGAACCACTGATCTAAGGCCTTGTACACACATGATCAAAGCTTTTTTTTAATGCATGGCAACATTGGCTAATACATATTCTTCAATGCCGGGAAACTAGAAATCAATGTAAATGATTGTACCTGTACACTCGAACACTTTCTGACAAGCATTCCTATCACTGTGCATCACCTCAGTTTCAACATTGACTGCGCCATTTACAATCATTAATTCCCACTAAAAACTTATAATGGAGTGCTATAGGAATTCCCTTTTACTACATAGTACAGTCATGGCCAGAAGTTTTTAGAATGACACAAGTATTGGTTTTCACAAAGTTTGCTGCTTTAGTGTTTTTAGACCTTTTTGTCAGATGTTGCTATGGTATACTGAAGTAACATTACAAGTATTTCATAAGTATCAAAGGCTTTTATTGACAATCACATTAAATTTATGCAAAGAGAATATTTGCAGTGTTGACCCTTCTTTTTGAAGTCCACTGCAATTCGCCCTGGCATGCTGTCAATTAAAATCTTGACCACATACTGACTGATGGCCGCCCATTCTTGCCTAATCAATTCTTGGAGTTTTTCAAAATTTGTGGGTTTTTGTTTGTCCACCCGCCTCTTGAGGATTGACCACAAGTTCTTAATGGGATTAAGGTCTGGGGTGTCCCCTGGCCATGGACCCAAAATTTCGATGTTTTGATCCCAGAGCCCTTTAGTTATCACTTTTGCCTTATGGTAAGGTGTTCCATCATGCTGGAAAAGGCAATGTTCGTCACCAAACTGTTCTTGGATGGTTGGGAGGAGTTGCTCTTGGAATATGTTTTGGTACCATTCTTTATTCATGGTTGTGTTCTTGGGCAAATTTGTGAGTGAGTCCACTCACTTGGCTGAGAAGCAACCCCACACATGAATGGTCTCAGTATGCTTTACTGTTGGCATGACACAGGACTAATGGTAGAGCTCACCTTTCCTTCTCCGGAAAAGTGTTTTTTGCAGATGCTCCAAACAATCTAAAAGGGGATTCATTAGAGAAAATTACTTTACCACAGTCCTCAGCAGTCCAATTCCTGTACTTTTTGCAGAATATCAGTCTGTCGCTGATGTTTTTCCTGGAGAGAAGTGGCTTCTTTGCTGGTCTTCTTGACACCAGGCCATGCTTCAAAAGTCTTCACCTCACTGTGCGTACAGATGCATTCACACCTGCCTGCTGCCATTCCTGAGCAAGCTCTGCACTGGTGGTGCCCCGATCCCACAGCTGAATCAACTTTAGGAGACAGTCCTGGCGCTTGCTGTGGACGTTCTTGAGCGTCCTAAAGCCTTCTTCACAACTATTGAAACAATCTTCTTGAAATTCTTGATGATCTGATAAATGGTTGATTTAGGTGCAATCTTACTAGAAACAATATCCTTGCCTGTGAAGCCCTTTTTGTGCAAAGCAATGATGACTGCACCTGTTTCCTTGCAGGTTACCATGATTAACAGAGGCAAAACAATGATTTCAAGCACCGCCCTCCTTTTAAAGCTTCCAGTCTGTTATTCTAACTCAATCAGCATGACAGAGTGATCTCCAGCCTTGTCCTTGTCAACACTCTCACCTGTGTTAACGAGAGAAGCACTGACCTGATGTCAGCTGGTCCTTTTGTGGCAGGGCTGAAGTGCAGTGGAAATGTTTTTGGGATAAAATTCATTGTCATGGCAAAGAGGGACTTTGAAATTAATTGCAATTCATCTGATCACTCTTCATGACATTCTGGATTATATGCAAATTGCCATCATAAAACTCAGGCAGCAGACTTTGTGAAAAATAATATCTGTGTCATTCTCAAAACTTTTGGCCATGAAAGTAGAATATGGCGCAGAGAAGTTTTGAGAACAAGCTTCTGATAGTGTGTTAAAATGTGGAAAAAGTATAATGTTGTATCTACTATTTTAATAGGTGTTATTTTTCAATCCTAAAATATATGAAAATATTTATTATTGGGTTTAGCTGAACATTAAGTTATATTTGTAACTTCCTGAAACATCTCTTTCCTAGGTGTCCAAACTGACTCCCTGAAGTTTGATTTAGTACTTCAAGTTCTAAGTAAATAAAATTCAGTTTGATCAAAGTGGCTGTTTGCCCTAACATATCATACATGCTGCTGTCTGTGACCAATTAAAAAGTGTTTAACTATCAGTGACAAAGAGAATGACTGTTTTTTTATGTAAGAAGAAGCCTCATCGATTTGTTTGGCACATGCTGCATTATATTGTTACCAGCAGGTGGCAGTATAATACAAGTTACAATTTCACTAATCATGTACATGTATGCCATTGCTATATTGAAAATAATTTTAAAAAGTGCAACAGATAATGTAGTGTTTACTGCAGTGAAACACTCACAAGACAGCACAGGGATGCAGAAGGAAGTGAGAGCACCAATGAGAAGCCGCAATCACGGACACTGCACCTTCTCATTTGTCATCCCACTCACAAATCTCTTCCGCAGCCATTTTAAAGTGGTAAATGAAAACAGGGCACCATTTTAAGTGGAAATAGAGATTTAAGCTATTGCATTGTTTATGTTGTCATTGTTTTCAGATATACAATAAGGAAAATAGTCATGGTGATAAAAGTAAATAAATACACAAGTTACTCAATCAATTTTTAAGCAACAAAAGGTATAAAAAAAACAGGTTAACTGTGAAACAGAAAAAAATAGGATCCCAAAGCACTAAATTGCCACCAGCAAAAAGACCTAGTAAAACTGCTTCTAAACTAGTAATTAAAAGTCTTAGTTGCACACATATGCAAATACATGGTAATCTACCACCACTTATCAGGTACTTCTGCTAATAAGACTGTCCTAACTCTAAACAGTCAGAATATTAGCATTAACAAATGCTAATGTAATTTTAAATCGAGAGCAAAATCAGAAGGTTCCCACAAAACTATATGGTACCCCACAACCTCCAGGAGGCTGTTATGAACTGAGGCTAAAGTAACATATGCAGAACCTTTTAGTGGAGGTATTCACCTATAGGAACCGCCTTTCTGTAAGAGCATGATATGCTCGCTTATACCCTGATGCCCCCAGGACTTAATCTCCTGTAGTGAAAACTTTCTAAAGAAGGTTCTAAGCTTATAAAGGACAAGCACACTAGCGTGCAATAATCCTAATAATACTAATAAAAATAAATTGTGGCTCATCCAGAAGTTGAAGTCTTGGAAACTCAGCCACGAAAGGAGTGCTGTTAATTGCTGCTGTAGCTGAATGATATGGAGCAGCCTTCTCAAGTAATGTGAGTAACACCAAATAAATAACTAGCAGTAAATCAATTATCCCTGGATAAAGCAAGCATCCAGAATCTATCCTGCTAATTTCCGAAGTAAGTTTTAAATAAACTAAATCTGATGAGCAAAGCATGGTCCACTAGCGGGTTGCAGACAAGAAAAGTTTGATTCAAAACAAAGTTTGTTTGGCAGGCAGAAAATAAACATAATCCGTTTTCCAAAGCAGGATTCTTTAATAGGCAGAAGATAAGAGTCACACAGGTTAACAGCAACTGAGAGTACTACTAACAGAGGGTGAGACTATCACCAGCACCAGAGACAGTGATACCAGAATATATATTGCTTTATTGAAACACCTGCCTCCTACCCTTGACTAACACGCTTAGCTGCAGGTACAGAGCATTCAAAGATGGTGATGCCCAGGGCAGAAGCCAACAGTAGCCGTAGCAACAGGAAAACATGAACGGGCCCAGAGAATTGCACAATTGTTGTCCAGGTCAGAGCAGCATGGAGCCTGCCATCCCTTCTAACACAGACACAAGAAAGACCTCCTATAAATGCCTATTCTAAAACTCACATATATACTGATACAAATGTAACCCCTGCCACTGTGTGAAGTGCACAGGTTATGTCATGAACCTTCTTCTCAAGCACTGGCTAGCTCATGGTCATAGGTGTAAATGACCAGGAGGTCCCTGCACATGCAGGTATTTCTTTACAACAAAGTCTCTTTGTAAGTAGTGGGACACATGTGATGTTATTTTGTGGTACAGTACAATAAAAATCAGACTAATTTAGGTGCCAAACCATCTCTATCACAAACGGAACTCTTTATTTACACTCCTCTTCTTCCGGCACGATAATCATAATGGTTGCAGCAATACAGAAATATATACAGCTCCTTACTCTCCAGCACAGTTCTTAATGTTATCTAGATGTTATACAAGACAGTTAACATGTCCTCTACACTCCAATACTCCATACTTCACTGCAGTTCACCCCTCCTCTGCAGGGACAATTACATGGACGATGACAGGCAAACATTTCCTTTGAACAGGCAGTTCTCCTCAATGCAGTTCTGACACACGCTGTGTAACTCTCAGGTCACTCCTCCTCTGCGGGGATGATTCCTTCTCTCAGCCCTTGGGCTCTAACACTTTTCTCTGTGTTCTCTCAGCCCCTGAGCACTAAAACTTTTTCTGTGTTCTCTTAGCCACTGAGCTCTGACACTTTCCTACTGATACACTGCCTCTTGAACCAACCCTCACTATAGGATCTCTTCCATGCAAATATCCCCTCTCTCTCTTGGGGTTCTCTTTAGTGATATGGGGTTCTTTCCTCGATCTGGGATTGGGGACTTTTCCCCACTGTATATGTAGCTAGACTGCAGCATCCCCCCTTCTCTTTTGGAGTCCTCTCCCTATGTCACGAAGCCTGAGTTTGGAATAGACCTCAAAGCCCCGTTCTAGATAGACTTACCCCCAGAAAGGTGCAGAGTCTAACGGTAGAGAGGTATTCACCATCGATCCCCGCAAGGGAATCTGGACTTAGTTGCTCTCTAACCCCAGCTCGCGGTCCTCTAAGGGGGAGTAGAGCAGGGTGAGATGGAACCGTGGAGTAGAGCAGGCCTGCTGGACGATAAATGAACGGTTCAGGTGAACTGCAGTGAACCAAAGCATTGAGGTCTTTAAAAAGCGAATAGCTGAGAACAGGACTGGTTATGAGGCACGAGGTTCCTGCAACAATACCGCAGGTCTTGATCATGGAACGGGTACAAAGGATACAGACTGGGAGGTGGTGAACTGCAGAGAACTGATGCACTGAGATCCCTGGAAAGCGAATAGCTTGAGAATGGGTCCAAAGATGAGGCACAAGGTTTTTGCAATAATATCATAGGTCTTGATCATGGAACAGGTAACACAGGATACCGATGTGCAGACAGGAGCCAGCGAGAACAGCGTCCTAACAGGTAAATCGGCGACTTTGCAGATAAAATTTAAAACGGCGATGGCTTGTAAAGGCAAGTTTGCCTTTACAAGCCATCGCCCCTTTAATTTTTTACTGCAAAGTCGCCAATTTCCGGCGACTTGCAGAAATCGGACGTACATACGTAAATGTATCAAACTGAGAGTTTTCCGGCGGCTTTGAAAAGTGAAGATGTTGCCTATAGAAACCAATAAGATTGTAGCTATCATTTTGTAGAATGTACTAAATAAATGATAGCTAGAATCTGATTGGTTTTTCAAACCCGCCAGAAAATCTCAGCTTGATACATTTACTCCCAGGTGTGTGCATGCTCAGTTCAGACCAGCAAGTGAATGCAGGGAGTGAGAACCAAGGGAAACAGGTAAGTACAGTGACCAAAATGCAGGTTAGCTGGTGCAATGTGTGACACTCTAATGTTGCTCCCCAACTTTTACTTAGGGCAGAGTAGTGTTTGTGTCCAGACGGCAACCGCCTCTCACCCGCTCCAAGGTGAGGCCGTGGGAGCCTGAGACTCTACACCCCACTGTCCCAGGTCCCCAGCTATCACATCACTTCTCCTCTGTCTCTTTCTCTCTATCTACCTCTTTTTCCCTCACTTTCTCTCTGTCTTAATAGTCTCTGTAATAGATGCGCCTCCTCTTCTTCCTGCTTCTGTTGCTTCTTTCCCCCCTTGCTGACAGCCCCTCCTTCTTCTTCACACTCTAGCAGGCTGGAGTCAGCATAGCAGCATGGGCAGCACAGTGGCCTAGTGGTTAGCACTTCTGCCTCACAGCACTGGGGTCATGAGTTCGATTCCCAACCATGGCCTTATTTGTGTGGAGGTTGTATGTTCTCCCTGTGTTTGCGTGGGTTTTCTCTGGGTGCTCCAGTTTCCTCCCACACTCCAAAAACATACTGGTAGGTTAATTGGCTGCTATCAAATTGACCCTAGTCAATGTGTGTGTGTGTGTGTGTGTGTGTGTCTATGTTAGGGAAGTTAGACTGTAAGCTCCAATGGGGCAGGGACTGATGTGAATGAGTTCTCTGTACAGCGCTGCGGCATTAGTGGCGCTATATAAATAACTGATGATGATGATGATGATGATAGCAGCCAGTCTTAGTCACTGTGGTGCCTGGTTTACTCTAACACCACAAGGGGGCGTTACACAAGTAACATAAAAATGATAACAGTAACAAACACATACTGATCATTTATTCAAATGAATTGAAGTCTACCTTCAATGGGAAATGGGAACTAAGTGTTGAAGTCGTATAATTGGATGAACGAAAGTATATTGGTTTAATATTGGTTTGCCGTGCGTGTTGCGAAGCGTACGCCACGTGTTACATGGCGTGATGTGATCGCACGGTAAAATACGCACGCACACACTCGCATTACAACATTTAGTTATTTATACAATTCATATCGGTTCCGTTACACTGTAATTTATGAGCAGATAGCATTTGGTTTATTATTAGTTTATATAATATGATTATATGTGGTTAAACAATCGTCTTGATAGTTATTATATGTGCATAATATAATTACTTGTGAAAACCTCTGGGACATTATTACTATTGTTGGGAATTCTTTTATTTTCTGCTCAGAAAAGGTGTATGTCGTGTGATTTGTTGACTTTAAATACACTAAGGTTTTATCTATTGCAAAATAGAGTGTCAGTTGCTGTTTGACGAGGCAGGTGCCCAACTGGTGTACGGTATACAAGGCAGGTATACCGGGGGACGGAAACTGAATAAGTTTTCGCGACGTGCACCCAAGGGTAATCGCATCGCTTACGGATTAGCTTTAAGCGTTGCGATTGCACCGCACGGCAAGGAAAGCCGTGATTGTGACTTGGGAGTAACGGGGAGGAATTACGTTGGTAAGGCTGGTAATTGACTTTACCGGATGCTACCAGTTGTAATAAACTCAACAGATTTTGTTGGAGAGTCAGGGGTGATCAGGAAGCTGATAACCCTTTAGTCCGCATTGATATTTCTGTATTAGGGGTCCTTGTTTAATACAAGAGGAAGCGAGTGGACGCAGCTTGTAGCAAATACGTCCACAGGCCGGTAAAATATCTCTAGCAGTAGTGTTGAAAATTAGTGGCTGAATATTGTGTTATTTCTGGAACCCTATTTTGTGGCAGGATATTGTGATATTTCTGGGACCCTATTGTTCAATATGGGTGCTAAGCAAACGCTAGAGAAGGCCAAGGTACTGCCTAAGGAAGGTCCTATTGGTTCAGCGAGATTTCTCATGTGTAAGAAATATGGTGCATACGCAACTGCGTATTGCGACACGTGGGTCAAGAGGACCAAAGGTTGTGATAGGTCTTTCCCAACAATAGGGAGTTTTAATGCAGAGGTACTAAATACTGTAAAAGATAAAGTATTGTTGATTACCTCAACGAAAGTGAGGAATAAACATAATGATTGTTTAAAATTGTGGCAAATGGAAGGTAACACGTGGCAGAGCAGCAAACACACAGCGGAAGTGAGTGTAGCGAAAAAACGCGTGTTCAGCAGAAGTAAGCGTACCGGAAACAAGCATTCCAGAAGTGTGCGTTGCTAAGCGTGGCGAACTGAGCACAAACACGCCCCCGACAAATTCGGTCGGGGCGGGAAGTACAGCCAATACCAAAAATGTAAAAACTGTAACTAGTAACTTGTATGTTGTTTTAAGTAATGTTAAAAGTAATGTTTCAGGACAAACAAAAGGAACGGTCCCACCAGCAGGGACAGCGGCTGAAAGTGGTGAGAATAATGAAAAGGTTAACACAGGGGGAGACATCCATTGTACTGCAGCAGCAATTTCAGCAACTAGTTTTAGTGATTTGGTAGACTTGCATCCTGTCTGCAAAACAGCAGTTCCCAATGGGAAAGCGGACAGAGATAGTGATGTTCCCTTGAAACATGTAGCAAAGCATGATCCATGCACTAGGTCTGAAACATTTTCAATTTTGTCTGATTTCCCTGATCCTAGGAAAGATTTGACCAAATGTCAGCAGTTTATTAGATATTATGGTAATGTGTACGAGCCAACTAATAACGATTGGCGAGTATTATTGAAAACCTGTCTTCCTCTCAATACTGATATACAAAAGTTCATTA
Source organism: Mixophyes fleayi (assembly GCF_038048845.1). Lineage (NCBI taxonomy): Eukaryota > Metazoa > Chordata > Amphibia > Anura > Limnodynastidae > Mixophyes > Mixophyes fleayi. The sequence goes on from NC_134403.1 coordinate 135,053,650, forward strand.
AGGATTGTATGTTGGAGGAGGATGAATCCTTAACCGAGGATGATAATCAGGACAATATTAGACATATAATCACACAGTTGGCCATATATTTTCCAGTGATAGTGGACTGGAGTAAAATTTTTACTATCCAGCAAAAAGATAGTGAAAATGCAACAGACTATTTTTGCAGAGGTCTGATAGCAATGGGCAAATATACCGGGGTACCCGACATAAAAGATAATGTACGCTACAGAGAGGTTGCTGTTAAAGTTCTAATGGATGGCCTCAGGGAAAACTTGAAAAGAAGGGTGCAAACTTCATTACCAAACTGGAGAGGAATCACTGTAAGTGCTCTCAGGGAGTCAGGTATAGGACATGATAAAAGTATAAATGAACAGAAAGAGACACTAAGTGATAGGTTAATGATGGTAAGTATCCCAGCACTAGAGGGACTGCACACACGACCACCAGCATACAACCCACATAACAGGAAACCCAGAATAGTGAGATGTTACAATTGCAGAGAAGAACGACACATTAGGAGAGATTGTAAAAAGGAAGTGACACAACATGAGTTGAGGAAGTGTTTTCGATGCAATAAAATAGGACATCTAGCAGAACATTGTGCAGACATGACAGGGACGTGCTTCTACTGCCGTAAGAAGGGACACATGAGTAGGAACTGTGTAGAGAGAAGAATGGATACCTGGGTTGGAAATCACATAGACATCCACAAATGAGGCGTACACTTCGCTCAGAGGTTCCCCTACAATTGATTGCACACTCTGTAACAACTAATATTTTGGGGGAGAAATATAGCCGACTCTAGAGTTAATCTGTGGTAAGTATTAAGGTGCAAAATGTAGAAAGAAACTTATTTAAACGGTAATCTTTGTTGATTTTGTTTGTTTGTTTTATGTTGTCACATGTTTGCTTTCCTAAATCGCTGGCCGATGGAAAAGAATGGAAATGTTTGTTTTGTTTGTTGTTTAAAGATAACTATCTTGTCTTTTCTTCACAGATAAAGGCAGACAAAAGAAGTATAGACTAGTGTTTAAAAGGGGTGAGATAGAGAAATAGAAGAATTACTCTTGAAAGACTAATTAACAATAGACAAATGGAACACTCTTTGTTAGGCTGCAGTGTCTCATGATAATTTGTTTGGCTGAGAATCATTATCCAACAATGAAGTATATACATACTTTGCTCCAAAATATCATTTATGTATCTCAGATGAGTCATCAACAGTTCATTTTTACATTTCTCTATTATAAGTTAGGAAAGTCCGTTGAAAAGGTATGTAGTCAATGAGATACCGAGTTCTTAATGAACAAATGACGGACGACACTGGATTGAACTGTTAAGACCCCCTAGTCAAGTATGGGGAGGGGTCATAGTTAACAAATAGCTGGGGGGAGCAGTGGAATGAATACAGCCATTTCCCCATAGAGTCAGAGTCCAATCCAGCTGTCATTTTGTTGTAAAAAAAATCTCCCTTTCTGCATGTATGTTTGTATTCAAATCTTTATATTCCCATCATTCATTGCTTTCCTATTTCTCATTTTTTTTTACATAAACGCTAGTCTCTCTCTCCCTCTCTCTCTCTCTCTCTCCCTCTCTCTCTCTCTCCCTCTCTCCCTCTCTCCCTCTTTCTCTCTCTCTCTTTCTCTCCCTCTCTCCCTCTCTCCCTCTCTCTCTCTCTCTCTCTCTCTCTGCTCTGGTAGAGATAAAATCAGACACAGTCTCAACAATGGGGCTAAAACATATTTTTATTTTTTTTACGTAAGACAAATTCAGAGATACACACACTAGATTGACATGAGTTACAGAAACAGTCAGGGGTTTTGTTTTCATGTGTATAGAAACTGCTGATTTTTAAGCAGAAAGGTTCTGTTGTGGAAATACGATTCATGTTTTATAGATTGCATATCTGTTTTGTTTTTTTTTTGTTTTATGATTTGTGCCTCCTGTACAAAATTGTGCCTTTACATGGATGCACAAAGGGTGGATAGGAAATTGCTGGAGGTTAGGCATACAGATATGCATCTCTGTATAGAACATTGGAGTAGGATTTATACCACAAGATACGACATAATGTGAAACCCTAGAAAATGTAGAATTTTCATGTTTTATATTTTTTTCACTGTTAGACAGGCATGTACTGGATACTGTTATATTTGAAGAAAGTGTTATAGAAATAGACCCCTTTGCCTTTCCCACTTAGTCAAGTAGCTGAATGTGAGGTACTGAGAATGACATGTGAGTTGGCAGAGGGAAAATCGATTGATATACATTGGTCTTCAGCATTTTTCTAGTCAAGGGGGCGATGTTGAGGTGACTGAGAAATCGTTTTATAGCAATACCAGCACATGATTAGGACACTGCATAGAGGACTTTATACAGTGACACAGTTACCAACTGAAGTAGCTGCTAGTAAGGTCCACACTTACACACACGACCATACATGGCTGTCACACCAGGGCGAACATAGCTGTCAAATAGACAGCAGGGTTTTATGTTACAGTTAACAAATCTATGTTTTGTTTTGTTTTTCGTTGTATTGTTTTAAGTTTTAAAATGTGAACACACATGCACGTATACACATATTGGTTAATATAGGAAGATTTGTGTTACCTGAGGGATAAACTGTCTGGAAGGTGAAGAGATGTGGTGAGGAGTCTGGTGGACTATGGAGAGATGGACAAGGTAGACCAATAGAGCCATCCCATATCCCTCCTGCTGATGGGTTTTCCTTCAGGTAAAACAAATACACGTCATCCAATTGCCACCATGCAGGATCCTCAAGTATACACTGGTGTACCAATGAAAAAAGTCTGGGTAGAGGTGTATTGAAATGTGTCTAATGTATTACTGTATCATACTCAAAGCTTTTGTTATTCAATGTGATAGTCCTAGAGTTATAATAGATGATAGGGGTATTCATGTTATTGATAATAGAGGTATAATGTATGAGTAGTGGTAACAAATCACATACTTTTAATTAACCATAAACCAGTGTGAACATAAAGTAGTGGTACTCGGTAGAACGAATTGAATAGAATAAGAGTTGGAACTTGATTGAAGTGACTGATAGCTTCGGCCACTAGTCCTTTCCCGCTACCAAAAGATCACTCCTGGGCAGACTCCTAACCTGTCAGTTTTGGAAATGTTCTTGACCCCTCGTGAGATGAGATTGTAACTGGGAGGCTAGGTTAGATCTTGAGAGTAGGTAAATAGTGAGACAGCAATCAAGAACGTCCAAAACACTGTTTCCTGAAAGGTCACACTAACTGTCAGGATGTTGGATCGGGAGAGTAAGTTGTGGAGCAGAAATTTCTTAAGCTTTGGTTATTTGACAGACAGGTACCAGGTGTAGGCTACCAGCATCACGGCTTCAAGGGTAGCAGAGACACACTGGTGCCCATTCCACCCACTGCAGAGGGGCCAACACTCAGAGAAGGGTCCAAGGGCACTCATGAGTCTGTACTGGAAGGCCTCAAATGCAGTTAGTAGCACCTGCGCCAAAGGCTAAGACTGTTGTCCAGCATGAAGTTGTAGTTTTTCCTGTTTTGTGTTCTCTCATTTCATTCTCTTCTCAGGGCGGTTAATTCTTTTGATTATTAGCAGGTGACAGAGACTGGTTCAGGTAATGATAAGGAGGTATTGGGGAGGAAGAAGTTAGTAGCACAATCAGTCCAGCCAATTACCCTATTCAATTCAGGGGTAAAGGAAAATTTAGAAACCTTGGAGCTTGGAGAAAGTGCGAGGGGCTATTGTCTGAGTAGCATTACGTCCGTAAGTACGGCGACCCCATGGTTAGAAAAGAGATACACCCAGCGATGCCAGTCCAGTAATATTCGGACTTGAGCAGGCATCCTTGAGAATGATTATCATTCTTGAGAGGGTAAGGTTTTAGACCAAACAAAGTGCTGGGCGTGCTCACACGTGCCTCAGTGATTATATCAAGTAGGATTAGTTCTCTTTCCACTAAATATTCTTGAGGTACCCAAACTATAGGTGAGAGGTCACTAAGGGAAAAAGTAGGACACCTAGGTCCCTTAGTCTGAAGTCTCCCAATGCTTTGCAAGCCGATCACTGTTAAATCTGAGTATTGAGAGATTGGGAAGAATGAACAGACAATAGCCCGCCCACAAGTGTTGATGAAAAGAACTGATGACATTGTTAGAAGTGTGTATATTAACGCAAGCTGAAGGAGATTGTATATGACATTATTGATAGACATAGGATGATGCTATTGATGAACATGAAGTGTTTAAATGTATTCTGAGCTTAAAGACATGCGTTGGACAGAAGAACCTGTTAAACTTGAAGAACTGTAGTAGAGAATTCTGTATAGCTGATACATGTTCTACTGTACCTTGCACCTTTCCAAATAATGTATTATGTGTTTTATTGCACCCTTGAAGGGCATACAAAAGGTTATCTCCAAGCTCCAGAAGTGTACGGTTTATAGTAAAAGAAGAAATCGTTTAGAGGATTAAGACTCTCTCTTATGATAACTTGTTTAGATCTACAAACAGCGTGGTCATACACCAAGGGGGATTTGTATTACATAACAATGAAACGTGGTACTGAGATCCTGCATATAACATCTTTAAGGTGATAGATTATTGTACTATAAAAGGGTGGACTGTTGAAGTCGTATAATTGGATGAACGAAAGTATATTGGTTTAATATTGGTTTGCCGTGCGTGTTGCGAAGCGTACGCCACGTAAGACGTGGCGTGATGCGATCGCATGGTAAAATACGCACGCACACACTCGCATTACAACATTTAGTTATTTATACAATTCATATTGGTTCCGTTACACTGTGATTTATGAGCAGATAGCATTTGGTTTATTATTAGTTTATATAATATGATTATATGTACATTTTAGTGTTATTAAAGGTTTAGGTTATAGGAAAGGTGTCATGCCTGATATCATATTAAAGCCCTAATCATCAGCAGCTGTCCGGTGCAGTCGGCGAAGAGATCGCACATTGCATACTTTAGTTATTGATATTAGGGAATAAACCTTTGTATGATGCTGGCTATGAAAGGAGCAGACCCCCTGGAAAGACGACCCCCTCCTTTGGATTCCTTAGATTGAATCAGCCTATGAACTGTTTACCCTGAAGCCACCCTGTGCCTGGACCTATGGAAGCAAGCTACGTTATCTCTATTGTTCACAATGAAACACTGACTGTATATATTAGCTGCATCCCCCATCAGGGTTAAGTCAACTCTGACCACAGTTATCTAACAGATACACTGTTCCATTGGGACCTATGGAAGCGCAGCGATTGCAGCGGTATGTATGTATGTAACTTTTGGTATTGGCTGTGCTGCACTGTACTGTATTATAATATGTTAACGTATTGAATTGTTGACTATTTACATCTGCTAAAATAAACCACCATGTGCTTTGGACACATATTCAATTGATTGAGCAATGCTTATTTTAAAACAATAGAATTACTTTAATAATAAGTATACCCATAAGTGCTCATTTTTATTTGTCCCAAAACGTAGGAATAAGTATTGTGTAAGAATTGTAACTGGATGTGAATAAAGAGACTCTTGAAACTGCTAAAAGTATGGGGAGTTTCCTGGTTCTGTGCTTAGTGAATAGATCTTTTATGTAGCAGAAACCAGAAGGAGGTAGGTGTGCATATATTCATTGAAACATAGGTGGGTACTATTAACACACTTGACAAAGTAATGGGGAAAGTGAGTGATTAATAAGCACTCTCTAAATATGTAGAATAGTTTGGTAGAGATTAGTAAATAAATAATATTTGTGAGATAGTGATAGTCTAATTTCCCATTTTTTAATCATTTCATGCTTAGAAGCAAACGGAAAAATTTAAGTCTACAAAGCAAAAGGTTAGCTAGTTCAGAAAACTGTTAAAAGTAATTAAATTAAAATAAAAGTTTTAAAATGGCACACACACATGCAAGAATACAGCCCTGAGAGGTTGAGTGGATTGGGGTATTTCTACCTCATATCTCATAGTGCACTCAGATGCAAAAACATGATTTTGTGATATGACATATTTAAATTAGAGATGTTCACTGACCCCCGTGTTTTGGTTTTGGATCTGTATTAACTTCGGGTTTTGGTAAAACCACCCTTGCGTGTTTTGGTTTTTATTAAAATGACATAATTTTGCTCTTTTTTTGTACCTACATTATTATTAACCTCAATAACACTAATTTGCAGTCATTTCCAGTCAATTTTGAGCACCTCACAGGTCACAATATTATTTTCATACACTTACTGCCAAAGACTGCAGCGAGCTGGCTGTATGCTAAGGGACAGAGCAACGACACACGGCAGTTCATAACACATCTAGGAAACATTGTCACACAGCAATGGCAGAAAAAGAAGTGGTGCAAATTGGAATTGTCCTTGAAACCTCCCACCCACCCATATGTTAAAAAGCTTTAACAAACTCACACCTAAACAGGAGGAGTAGCAGGTACAGTTTAACATAAGAAGCACTTCAGCGACAAGGAGTGCTACTTTTGTGTCTGAAGTGCTTGGTTTGTTTGGGCCCCCACAAAACAAGCTAACAATGGGCTTAAAACAGGTAAGCTAACAGTGCTGTCAATGAACTCTAAGAGTGCAGCGAGCTGTCTGGTTGCTCTGTCAATTAGTATCGGCACAAACACATGGCAGTTTATAGTACATTTAGGAAAACATTGCCACACAACAGTGGCAGAAAAGAAAAGTGGTGCAAGATGGAATTGTCCTTGGGCCTCCGACCACCCTTATGATGAATCTTAAAGAGGACATGCACACTTTAGCAAACCAAGCACTTCAGTGACAAGAAGTGACACTTTTGTGGCTGAAGTGCTTGATTTGTTTGGGCCCCCACAAAACAAGCTAACAATCGGCTTAAGGCACCTAAGCTACCAGTACTGTTAATGAACTCTACTGTGGCAGGATGTTGTTGTCATCATCCTCAGCCTCATCCTCACCATCATCAGTGTGTACATCATCCTCACAAAATATTAATTAATCACCGCTGGAATCCACCATTACAGAAGTCTCTGTAATTTGTTGTAATTGGCGGTAAATGCCTTCCTCGTAGAATTTGTATTTCATTTTGATGACCATCATCTTTTCCACATTTTTAGGAAGTAACCTCCTACGTTGATGGCTGACAAGGTTCCTGGCTGTGCTGAAAACTCTTTCACAGTATACACGGTTTTTCTTGTAGACCAGACCAGATGTCAAAATGTTGTGCTGAGTCATCTGCATCATCCCTGGGTCTCTTAGGTAAGCTAAGTTTTTTTCTAGCAGCAGTTTCCTGAGAAACTGAAGGAGGAGATGCCTTTGTATCACGTAACACTTGAGCTGTCATCTTGCTCACCAGGAGCTCCTTGCATCTCTTGAGATTTGGGTCAGCTCGCAAGAAAGAGAAGACATAGCTTTTAAACCTAGGATCAAACACAGTCGCCAAAATGTAGTGATCCGATTTCAAGATTTTGATAACTCTTGGATCCTGGCAAAGTGAATAAAGTACTTGATCTACAAGTCTGACATACTTTGCGTAATTGCTTTGTTTTTTCTACTCCTTTAGTTTGTCAAGCTGCTTTTCCAAAATTCTAATAAAGGGAATCACTTTGCTCAAGCTAGCAGTGTCTGAACTAACTTCACAGATGACTACTTCGAATGGTTTCAGCACCTTGCACAACACGGAATATATTCTCCACTGCACTGGACTAAAATACATTCTCGCTCCTTTCCCAATGTCATGGCTTGTGGAGTAAGCGTGGATGGCTTTTCGCTGTTCCTCCAACCTCCGAAGCATATAAAGGGTGAAATTCCACCTTGTTACCACCTCTTGCTTCAGTTGGTGGCAGGGCAAATTAAATTGTTATTGTAGCTGCTGCAATCTCCTACATGCAGAATATCAGAAATGTCCCAAAATTTTACGGGACACAGACAGCATCTCTTACACATCCCTGTCATTTTTTTCAAAAGCTCTGCACCACCAAGTTGATTGTGTGAGCAAAACAGGAAAAGTGGGGAGACTCCAAGCGGGATAAGCCATGTAGCAATGACATTCCTTAGTTTTTGTAACAGATTGTCAGCTGTATGCCTCTTAGTGAAGTCGGTGATACACAGAGTAGCCTGCCTCTGACAAATGTGACGTAGTTGTGTACATGCTTCTGCTGGTGAAGGCGAATCACCAACCAAGTGGGCTGTGACAGTTATATAATCTTTAGTTTGCCCACTTCCGTATAGGTATAGGCAAGGCTCACAACAATAGTTCAGTCAAACAGGAATCCAACAGCAGGTCAGCACAGCACAGTACTGGAAGCGCTATAATCGGCAGGGAGGCTAAGCCCTCTCTGCCTTAAATACTGAAAAGGACCAATCAGCAGGGAGATGTAAAATAGGGTAATTGCCTTCCCAGGAGTAGACTGATTAATGGGCTAATTAGCCCCACAGGTGTTAGAGCGCCCGCGCCCGGCTTTCAGCATTGCCGGGACGTGGCACTGACTTAGAACGGCGTCCCGGCCGTTTCCCTGACAACACCTGGAGTGTCACAGGTTAGCCAACACTGCAATAGAACATGATATAATTCACTGGTGTATCTCGTGCTCAGTAAACAATACTCACAGTGCAATACACTCATACAAACAGAATAATTACGGTTTACCAAATAAATATTAACAAACTTCACCAAATGAATACACCACAGCGTCGTGAGGAAAATGATGGGAGATTCTTATGCCAGCCAGAGTTAGTACAGGCAGAAAACAGAGGCACAGACTCTAAGAGGGAATTCAATTCCCCCCACAATAGCGCAGCGGAAACCCAGCTCCCTGAGCCGCGAGCAAAAAGCCAGCGTTGAAATGATCGTATTAATGGTAATTATGTGCACTATTATCGTAATATCGGTAATAATGCGCAGGCCGCGTTACTTTTGACAGTAACGCTGCCAATTGAATTCACCCCTTAGGGGGACCGGGATCCGAAGAACTCTCTACTGCAATTTTCTCCCCATAGGCTTCAATGGCCATTGGGCAAAAGTTCAGAAAATCTTTGATTTCCGGAATTTGTTAAATCGTGCAAACTAGCAGTTCTCATAAAGAGCTATGGGTACTGTTTTTGTGATTGAAGACACTGGGGCCACAATATACTCTCATAATAAATTGTCGAAGTCGTATAATTGGATGAACGAAAGTATATTGGTTTAATATTGTTTTGCCGTGTAATTGCGATCCGTACACCACGTAACACGTGGCGTGGTGCGAACGCACGGTAAAATACGCACGCACACACTCGCATTACAACATTTAGTTATCTATATAATTCGTATTCATATTGGTACCGTTACACTGTAATTTATGAGCAGATAGTATTTAGTTTATTATTAGTTTATATAATATGATTATATGTACATTTTAGTGTTATTAAAGGTTAAGGTTATAGGAAAGGTGTCATGCCTGATATCATATTGATCCCCTATTCATCAGCAGCTGTCCGGTGCAGTCGGCGAAGAGATCGCACATTGCATACTCTAGTTATTGATATTAGAGAATAAACCTTTGTATGATGCTGGCTATGAAAGGAGCAGACCCCCTGGAGAGACGACCCCCACCTTTGGATTCCTTAGATTGAATCAGCCTATGACCTGTTTACCCTGGAGCCACCCAACGTCTGGACCTATAGAAACAAACTACGTCATCTCTATTGTTCTCTGTAACACTGAATGTGTATATATGATCATAGCTGCACACCCAGCCTCAGTCAACTCTGACACAGTATTCTAAGCAGATATACTGTCCATTGGGTCCCGTGGTTAGCGCAGCGAGCGCATGCGATAGCAGTGGTATGTATGTATCTTTTGGTATTGGCTGTGCTGTACTGTACTTTATCATAATATAATAATGTATTGAATTGTTGACTATTTACATCTGCTAAAATAAATCACTTTGTGCGTTAGAAACACAATACAATGGCTTGGGCAATGCTTATTTGAAAACGATAAAATTACTTTAATAATTTGGGGGCTCGTGAGTTTAGGAGTTACGTTATCGGCAGGTATGCAATGCTCACGGCATTCGGTTCCTCAACAAAGGGTGGATTGACGGACGCGTTGCATAACAGGAAAGAACGCAATGTGTTTAAGACCTGTGGTTCACCTTGTGTTGGGAAACCGAATGTCCGTTGTTGCATAGACTGAAGGAACGCTAATTTGAATCTAGGGACAAGAAAGAAAAATGTTTCTTTTTATTTTAGTTTTGCGTTTTAAAGGGTATTGCATTGCCAAGTGTATGTGTGCTTCCTGTTTAGCGTGTATGAACTTCCGGTATTGTTACCACGTGTTTACACAATAATGTTCATAGTCTGTTATATATGTAACATAGTCTACATATGTGTTAATATGTTCATAGTCTGTTTAATAAGCATTTGTTAAAACCTCTGTAAAACTACCATTGATTGGGAAATCTATTGTCTGTGCAGAAAACAAAAGGTTGTATGTGAATGGTATGCATAAAGATAAGAGAAGAGTTTGCATACTGTTGAAAAGAGATAGATAACGGAAGAATTTGCATACTGTTGAAGACAGACAAAGAGGTGATTTACTATGGAAAAGACAGAGATATCGGTTGCTGCCTGACCAGGGAAACTGGATGAGCAAGGTTGTGTTTGAAATAAGAACTATTTAATAGGTAGTATGTGGATTTTTTATGTAACATACGGTGCAATTTAATAGGTAGTATGTGGATTTTTTATGTAACATACGGTGCAGTTTTAATAGGTAGTATGTGGATTTTTTATGTAACATACGGTGCAGTTTAATAAGTAGTATGTGGATTTTTTATATAACATACGGTGCAGTTTTAATAGGTAGTATGTGGATTTTTTATGTAACATACAGTGCAGTGATATGGTAGATAAAGGATAATGTACACTACAGGGAGGTTGCTGTTTCAGTTCTAATGGATGGCCTCAGGGAAAACTTGAAAAGAAGGGGGCAAATTTCATTACCAAACTGGAAAGGAATCACTGTAAGTGCTCTCAGGGAGTCAGTTATAGGACATGATAAAAGTATAATTAAACAGAAAGAGACATTAAGTGATAGGTTAATGATGGTAAGTATCCCAGCATTAGAGGGACTGCACACACGACCACAGTGTAATAACACCTGGGTTAAGAAAAAGAAACAACATGAGTTGAGGAAGTGTTTTCTATGCAATAAAATAGGACACCTAGCAAAGGATTGTGCAGACATGACAAGGACGTGTTTTTATTGCCTTAAGAAGGGACACAGGAGTAGGAACTGTGTAGAGAGAATAATGGATACCTGGGTTGGAAATCACATAGACATCCACAAAGGAGGCGTACACTTCTCTCAGAGGTTACCCTACAATTGATTGCACACTCTGTATCAACTAATATTTTGCAGGAGAAATATAGCCGACTCTAGAGTTAATCTGTGGTAAGTATTAATGTGCAAAATGTAGAAAAAAACTTAGTTAAAAGGTAATCTTTGTTGATTTTGTTTGTTTGTTTTATGTTGTCACATGTTTGTTTTCCTCAATCGCTGGCTGATGGTAAAGAAGGGAAATGTTTGTTTTGTTTGCTGTTTTGAGATAACTATCTTGTTTCCCTCTTACAGATAAAGGGTACACAGAAGAAATATAGACTCAGTGTTTAAAAGGGTGAGATAGAGAAATAGAAAGATTACTCTTGAAAGACTAATTAAAAAAAATAAATAGACAATTAGAACACTCTTTGTTTCAGGCTGCAGTGACTCATGATAATTTGTTTGGCTGAGAATCATTATCCAAAAATGAAGTATGTACATACTTTGCTCCAAAATATAGTTTTATGTATTTTAGAGAAAATATGAATCACTAAGAGTAAATTTTTCATTCCTCTATCATAAATTAGGAAAATCCGTTGAAAAGGTATGTAGTCAATGTGATACTGAGTTCTTAATGAACAAATGACGGACGACACTGGATTGCACGGTTGGTTTAAGACCCCCTAGTCAAGTATGGGGAGGGGTCATAGTTTAGCAAATAGCTAAGGGTATTAGTGGAATGAATACAGCCATTTTCCCCATGGAGTCCAATCCAGCTGTCATTTGTGCTGTAAAATCTCCCTTTCTACATGTATGTTTGTATTCAAATCTTTGTATTCCCATTATTCATTGCTTTCTTATTTCTCATTCTTTACACAAATGCTAGTACCACTCTTTCTTTTTCTCTCTCTCTTTCTTTCTCTCTCTCTCTCTCTCTGCTCTGAGATAAAATCAGACACAGTCTCAACAATGGGGCGAAGACATATTTTTATTTTTTTACATAAGACAAGTTCAGAGATACACACACTAGATTGACATGAGTTACAGAAACAGTCAGGGGTTTTGTTTTCATGGGTAGAGAAACTGCTGATTTTAAGCAGAAAGGTTCTGTTGTGGAAATACGATTTATGTTTTATAGATTGCATATCTGTTTTGCTTTTTTTGTTTTATGATTCATGCCTCCTGTTCAAAAATGTGCCTTTATATGGATGCACAAAGGGTGGATAGGAGATTGCTGGAAGTTAGGCATACAGATATGCATCTCTGTATAGAACATTGAAGTAGGATTTTTACCACAAGATACGACATAATGTGAAACCCTAGAAAATGTAGAATTTTCATGTTTTATATTTTTCACTATTAGACAGACATGTACTGGATGCTGTTATATTTGAAGAAAGTGTTATAGAAATAGATCCCTTTGTCTTTCTCACTTAGTCAAGTAGCTGAATGTGAGGTACTGAGAATGACATGTGAGTTGGCAGAGGAAAAATCGATTGATATACTTATATATGTCTTCAGCATTTTTCTACTCTAGGGGGCGATGTTGAGGTGACTGAGAAATCGTTTTCTAACAATACCAGCACATGAGTAGGACACTACATAGAGGACTTTATACAGTGACACAGTTACCAACTGAAGTAGCTGTTAGTAAAGTCCACACTTACACACACGACCATACATGGCTGTCACACCAGGGCGAACATAGCTGTCAAATAGACAGCAGGGTTTTACGTGACAGTTAACAAATCTATGTTTTGTTTTGTTTTTCGTTGTATTGTTTTAAGTTTTAAAATGTGAACACACACACACACATGCACACATACACATATTGGTTAATATATGAAGATTTGTGTTACCTGAGGAATAAACTGTCTGGAAGGTGAAGAGATGTGGTGAGGAGTCTGGTGGACTATGGAGATATGGACAAGGTAGACCAATAGAGCCATCCCATATCCCTCCTGCTGATGGGTTTTCCTCCAGGTAAAACAAATCCACGTCATCCAATTACCATCATGCAGGATCCTCAAGTATACAGTGGTGTACTAATGAAATATGTCTGGGTAAAGGTGTATTGAAATGTGTCTAATGTCATACTCAAAGCTTTTGTTATTCAATGTGATAGTCCTAGAGTTATAATAGATGATAGGGGTATTCATGTTATTTAATAACAGATGTATAATGTATGAGTAGTGGTAACAAATCACATACTTTCAATTAGCCATAAACCAGTGTGAACATAAAGTAGTGGTACTCTGTAGAACGAATTGAATAGAATAAGAGTTGGAACTTGATTGAAGTGACTGATAGCTTCGGCCACTAGTCCTTTCCCGCTACCAAAAGATCACTCCTGGGCAGACTCTTAACCTGTCAGTTTTTGAAATGTTCTTGACCCCTCGTGAGATGAGATTGTAACTGGGAGGCTAGGTTAGACCTTGAGAGAAGGTAAATAGTGAGACAGCAACCGAGAACGTCCAAAACACTGTTTCCTGAAAAGTCACACTAACTGTCAGGATGTTGGATCGGGAGAGTAAGTTGTGGAGCAGTAATTTCTTAGGCTCAGGTTATTTGACAGACAGGTACCAGGTGTAGGCTACCAGCATCACTGCTTCAAGGGTAGCAGAGACACACTGGTGCCCATTCCACCCACTGCAGAGGGGCTAACACTCAGAGAAGGGTCCAAGGGCACTCATGAGTCTGTTCTGGAAGGCCTCGAATGCAGTTAGTAGCACCTGAGCCAAAAGCTAAGACTGTTGTCCAGCATGAAGTTGTAGTTTTTCCTATTTTGTGTTCTCTCATTTCATTCTCTTCTCAGGACGGTTAATTCTTTTGATTATTAGCAGGTGACAGAGACTGGTTTAGGTAATGATAAGGAGGTATTGGGGAGGAAGAAGTTAGTAGCATAATCGGTCCAGCCAATTACTCTATTCAATTCAGGGGTAAAGGAAAATTTGGAAACCTCGGAGCTTGGAGAAAGTGCGAGGGGCTATTGTCTGAGTAGCATTACGTCCGTAAGTACGGCGACCCCATGGTTAGAAAAGAGGTACACCCAGCGATGCCAGTCCAGTAATATTCGGACTTGAGCAGGCATCCTTGAGAACGATTATCATTCTTGGGAGGGTTAGGTTTTAGACCAAACAAAGTGCTGGGCGTATCACACGTGCCTCAGTGATTATATCAAGTAGGATTAGTTCTCTTTCCACTAAATATTCTTGAGGTACCCGAACTATAGGTGGGAGGTCACTAAGGGAAAACGTACGACACTTAGGTCCCTTAGTCTGAAGTCTCCCAATGCTTTGCAAGCCGATCACTGATAAATCTGAGTATTGGGAGACTGGGAAGAACGAACAGACAATAGCCCGCCCACAAGTGTTGATGAAAAGAACTGATGACATTATTAGAAGTGTGTATATTAACGCAAGCTGAAGGAGATTGCATATGACATTATTGATAGACATAGAATGATGCTATTGATGAACATGAAGTGTTTAAATGTATTCTGAGCTTAAAGACATGCGTTGGACAGATGAACCTGTTAAACTTGAAGAACTGTAGTAGAGTATTCTGTATAACTGATACATGTTCTGTTGTACTCTGTACCTTTCCAAATAATGTATTACGTGTTTTATTGCACCCTTGAAGGGCATACAAAAGGTTATCTCCAAGCTCCAGAAATGTACGGTCTGTAGTAAAATAAGAAATCGTTTAGAGGATTAAGACTCTCTCTTATGATAACTTGTTTAGATCCACAAACAGCATTGTCATACACCAAGGGGGATTTGTATTACATAACAATGAAACGTGGTACTGAGATCCTGCATATAACATCTTTAAGGTGATAGTTTATTGTACTATCAAAGGGTGGACTGTCGAAGTCGTATAATTGGATGAACGAAAGTATATTGGTTTAATATTGTTTTTCCGTGTAATTGCGATCCGTACGCCACGTAACACGTGGCGTGGTGCGATCGCACGGTAAAAAACGCACGCACACACTCGCATTACAACATTTAGTTATCTATATAATTCGTATTCATATTGGTACCGTTACACTGTAATTTATGAGCAGATAGTATTTGGTTTATTATTAGTTTATATAATATGATTATATGTACATTTTAGTGTTATTAAAGGTTTAGGTTATAGGAAAGGTGTCATGCCTGATATCATATTGATCCCCTATTCATCAGCAGCTGTCCGGTGCAGTCGGCGAAGAGATCGCACATTGCATACTCTAGTTATTGATATTAGAGAATAAACCTTTGTATGATGCTGGCTATGAAAGGAGCAGACCCCCTGGAGAGACGACCCCCACCTTTGGATTCCTTAGATTGAATCAGCCTATGACCTGTTTACCCTGGAGCCACCCAACGTCTGGACCTATAGAAACAAACTACGTCATCTCTATTGTTCTCTGTAACACTAAATGTGTATATATGATCATAGCTGCACACCCAGCCTCAGTCAACTCTGACACAGTATTCTAAGCAGATATACTGTCCATTGGGTCCCGTGGTTAGCTCAGCGAGCGCATGCGATAGCAGTATCTTTTGGTATTGGCTGTGCTGTACTGTACTTTATCATAATATAATAATGTATTGCTGTCGCAGTCTTATAATTGGATGAACGAAAGTATATTGGTTAATATTGTTTTGCCGTGCGATTGCGATCCGTACGCCATGTAACACAGATCCGTACGCCACGTAACACGTGGCATGGTGCGATCGCACGGTAAAATACGCATGCACACACTCGCAACTCGCATTACAACATTTAGTTATTTATATAATTCATATTCATATTGGTTCCGTTACACTGTAATTTATGAGCAGATAGTATTTGGTTTATTATTAGTCTATATATATATATATATATATATATATATATATATATATATATATATATATATTGATTATATGTACACTTCAGTGATATTCAAGGTTCAGGTTATAGGAAAGGTATCATGCCTAGTATCATATTAAAACCCTATTCATCAGCAGCTGTCCGGTTCCATCGCCGAAGAGATCGCATATTGCATACTCTAGTTATTGATGTTAGGGAATAAACCTTTGTATGATGCTGGCTATGAAATGCTAATTGTAACTGGAGCATTGGCGGGAAGAAAGGAGCTCATTCCCTGGAGAGACGACCCCCACCTTTGGATTCCTTAGATTGAATCAGCATATGACCTGTTTAGCCTGGACCCATCTGATGTCTGGACCTATAGAAGCAAGCCACGTCATTTGCATTGTTCTCTGTAACACTGACTGTGTATATATGATCATGTGCACCCAGTTCTCAGTCTTCACTGACCGCAGTATTCTAACAGATATACTGTCCACCGGGTCCCGTGGGTGCGCAGCGAGCGCATGCGATAGCAGCGGTATGTATTTATCTTTTGGTATTGGCTGTACTGTACTGTATCATAATATAATAATGATTGTATTGAATTGTTGACTATTTACATCTGCAAAAAATAAATCACTTTGTGCGTTAGAAACACAATACAATGGCTTGGGCAATGCTTATTTGAAAACGATAAAATTACTTTAATAAAATGTAAATGATCCTTAAATATGCACTTATGGGATTTTAATGAAAAATAGAATTGATAAAAAGGCCCCTTACTCTTCACACTTCACCAGCACACTTGATTAGTCATCAGCCACTATTGAGAACATTTCTCTTTTTTCTCCTCTGTCCTCTCTTTTCTCACGCAGGTCTCTCTCATTTCTCTGCAGCATAGTGGCTAAGTGGTTAGCACTTCTGACTCACAGCACTGGGGTCATGAATTCAATTCCCGAGGGATTCCTCCGGGTGCTCCGGTTTCCTCCCACACTCCAAAAACATACTGGTAGGTTAATTGGCTGCTAATAAGTCTGTGTGAGTATGTTAGGGAATTTAGACTGTAAGCTCCAATGGGGCAGGGACTGATGTGAGTGAGTTCTCTGTACAGTGCTGCGGAATTAGTGGCGCTATATAAATAGATGGTAATAATGATGATTTCTACACTTAGTTTTTACCTCAGCTATTTCTTCTCCCTCTAGTACTGATTCTCCATGTACTCTTCCTCAGCTCTCTTTTTCTCTCACTTTTTTTGCCTGCCCATTGCTCTCTTTTCAAACCACAGCAATATTTTTATCCCTCCAGATCTCCTCTCAGCTCCCTACCCCACTCTCTCCCCTCTCTCCCCTCTCTTCCCCATTCCCATCTCACTTTCCTCTATTTTCTCCTCTACGTTATTTTTATACCTCTCAATAATTATATAAAAAAAAAATTATTTTAAATTTTTTAATTTTATTTATTTTTTATTATTTAAATTTTTTTTTTATTATTTTTTAAATTTTTTTTATTTTTTTTATTTATTTTTTCTTTAAATTTTTTTGTTCTTTAATTTTTTTTTTATTTTTCTTTTTTTTTTATTATTATTTTTTTTCTTTGATTTTGTTATTATTTTTTTTTATTATTTTTTTAAAAAAAAAAAAAAAATTATTTTGAAATTTTATTTTTTTTATTTTTTTATTTTATTTTTTTTCTATTTTTTTTTTATTATTTTTTTTATTTGTTTATATTTAATTTTTTATTTTTTTATTTTTTATTTATTTTTTAAATTTTTTTTTTTTTTAAATAATTTTTTTTTTTATTATTTAGTTTTTTAACTTTTATTTTTTATTTTTTTTTTATTTAAATTTTTTTTATTTAATTTTTTTCTATTTTTTTTTAAAAAAAAAATAAATTTTCTTTTTTTATTATTATTTTTATTAAATTTTTTTTTTTATTTTGTATTTTTTTTTTTTTTTTTATATATTTTAGTTTTTTTACATTTTTTTTTACTTTATTTATTTAAATTTTTTTTACTATTATTATTTTTATTTATTTTTTTTATTTTTTTTTTTTTTTAAAAATTAATTAATTTTTTTTTTTTTTTTATTATTTAATTTTTTATTTTATATTTTTTCATTTATTTATTTATTTCTTTTCTATTTTTTTTCTATTTTTTTTTTTTTTAAATTAAATTTTTTATTATTATTTTTTTTTTCTTTTTTTTTTTATTATTTTTTTATTATTATTTTTTTTTTTTTTTTTAAAAAAAAAATATTAAATTTTTTACATTTTTTTTTTTTTATTATATAATTTTTAATTTTTTTATTTTTTCTATAAATTTTTTTTTATTTTAAATTTTTTAATTTTATTTATTTTTTATTATTTAAATTTTTTTTTTATTATTTTTTATTGAAATTTTTTTTTTATTTAATTTTTTTTTTCTTTTTCTTTTTTTTTTATTATTTTTCTTTTTTTATAATTTTTTTTTTTTAATTTTTTTTTTTTAAAAAAAAAACAATTATTATTTATTTTTATTTATTTATTTTTATTTTTTGTTTATTTTTTTTATTTTTTTTCATATATTTTTTTTTTTCTTTAATTTTTTTTATTATTATTTTTTTTCTTTAATTTTTTTATTTTTTTTTTTTATTATTTCTTTTTTTAAAAAAAAAAAAAATTTATTTTTAAATTTTATTTTTTTAAAAAAAATTTTTATGTTATTTTTTTCTATTTTTTCTTTATTATTTTTTTTTTTATTTTTATTTAATTTTTTATTTTTTATTTATTTTTTAATTTTTTTCTAATTTTTTTTTTAAAAAAAAAAAAATTTTTATTTAGTTTTTTTCCTTTTTCTTTCTATTTTTTTTTTATTTAATTTTTTTTTTATTATTATTTTTTTTCTTTAATTTTTTTATTATTTTTTTTTTGTTATTTCTTTTTTTAAAAAAAAAAAAATATTTTTAAATTTTATTTTTTTGAAATTTTTTTTTATTTTCATTTTTTGAAATTTTTTTTTTATTATTTTTTTTTTATTATTTAATTTTTTAATATTTATATTTATTTTTAAATTTTTTTATATTTTTTTTTTTTAAATATTTTTTTTTTTTTTTATTTAGTTTTTTTACTTTTTTTTTTCTATTTTTTTTTTTTTTTTATTTAATTTTTTTTTTATTATTTTTTTTCTTTGATTTTTTTATTATTTTTTTTTTATTATTTCTTTTTCTTTTAAAAAAAAAAATTATTTTGAAATTTTATTTTTTTGATTTTTTTTTATTTAATTTTTTATTTTTTTATTTTTTATTTATTTTTTCAATTTTTTCTATTTGTTTTTTTTCAAATAATTTTTTTTTTTATTATTTAGTTTTTTTACTTTTTTTTTCTATTTTTTTTTATTTAAATTTTTTTTATTTTATTTTTTTCTATTTTTTTTTTAAAAAAAAAAAAATTTCTTTTTTTATTATTATTATTATTTAATTATTTTTTTTATTTGTTTTTTATTTTATATTTTATTTTTTTTTTATATATTTTTTTTTATTTAGTTTTTTTACATTTTTTTTTTATTTTATTTATTTAAATTTTTTGTACTATTATTATTTTTTTTAAAAAAAATTAATAAATTTTTTTTTTTTACTATTTAATTTTTTATTTTATATTTTTTCATTTATTTATTTATTTCTTTTCTATTTTTTTCTATTTTTTTTTTTTTAAATTAAATTTTATTATTTTTTTTTCTTTTTTTTTTTATTATTTTTTTATTATTATTTATTTTTTTTAAAAAAAAAATATATTAAATTTTTTTCAAAAAAAAAAAAATTTTTTATTTTTTTTACATTTTTTTTTTTTATTATTTAATTTTTTATTTTTTTATTTTTTATATATATTTTTTTTTTTTAATTCTTTATTTTTTTAAATTAAATTTTTATTTATTTTTTTTTAATTTTTTTTTTAGATTATTTAATATTTTTTTTTATTATTATTATTATTATTTTTTTCTATTTTTTTTTTTTAAAAAAAAATGTATTTATTTTTTTCTATTTATTTTTTTTTATTTATTTAATTTTTTTATTTATTTATTTTATTTATTTTTTTATTATTTTTTTTCTATTTTGTTTTTTTTTTTAAATTAAATTTTTTTTAATTAATTTTTTGTTATTTATTTATTTTATTTTTTAAAATTATTTTTTTTTCTATTTAATTATTTTTCTTAATTTTTTTTATTTATTTATTTTATTTTTTTATTATTTTTTTTTATTATTTAATTTTTTTTATTTTTTTATTTTATTTTTTTGAATTATTTTTTTTTTTCAAATTTTTTTTTATTTCCTTGTTTAATAGGTAAAGAAATTAAAGACCTATTCTGCCATAAACCAGCAGCACCTTTAAAAATACTATTTTTTTTTACCTGTCGTATTGCAAAAATGTTTTACTTTTTTTTCCTGCAATAAAAATGTTGCATGAACACTGTGTGGTTTATTCTGGGTATTTCACAAATATTAGTTAATAAAGGTTAATATGACCTTATAACTTTAATAGTTTATAAAGGTTAAAGTTTATAAAGGGTAAATATGAATATATTGCCAACATAGACGTGATTTATACAAGTGTAATGGTCTGCAGCAAGACAGGTACACTATACATATACATCTATACAAAACAAGTCAGTGATGTGCGGATACTGCACCACATGGGACTGGGACAGACATCCAAAATTTACATACACACGCCCCCCCAGGTCAAGGAAGTATCGGAGGATTGTCGTGGATTGGACGGAGCTTTATACACACTAGACAACAGAAACCAGATTGGAATTAAAATATTTAACGGTACGACCCACCAAATGAGGCCACAATCGTCCATTTGGGCAGACTTTCGACCATCGTGTCACTACACACACTGACCCGTCTTTTGAATGAGCGGTTGTATGTCGGCTGATTGAGCCGATTATTGGTCGAAAACCGTGCAGTGTGTACCTAGCTTAAGCCATAGACACTTTCATCTTCTTAACGAAGCTAGAATTGGCCAAATTACTTGGTCAGATCATGCTACTAGTGAGTGATTTCTGTTCCCAAACAAATGTCTGAATTCCAAAAATTTGTTGATCTTTAAAACGTTAAAATTAATTGCTCTACTATGGCAGTAAAAATTAATACATCTCCGACGTTGCTCGAAGGTCTTCAACATGCTTTTTCCATTACCTGGCATCCTGATCATATTATACATTTAGGTGTCACCATATCTAAAGACTTATCTCTGTTCTGTTGCTAAAATTTTATCCCACTACTACTCACAATCTGTACTGATCTTAAATCCTGGCAATCTTGGAGCTTTTTCCTGTTGAAAAGGGGGGGGGGGGGGAGATAAATATCATCAACATGTACATACCACAACAATATTATATCTTTTGCAAACCCTACGAATTTATTTCCCATGAAGAATTATTTAGTGTTCTCCAGATCCTTGTCTGATATGTTTGGGTGGTTAGGTGGTCAATATTTTCCAAAGATGTCCTTGGATTAGCACTTCCGCCTCAAAGCTCATGAGTTCAATTCCTGACCATGGCCTTATCTGTGTGGAGCTTGTATGTTCTCCCCATGTTTGCGTGAGTTTTCTCCGGGTGCTCCGGTTTCCTCCCACAATCTAAAGGCATACTTGACTGCTATCAAATTGACCTTAGTCTCTGCGTGTGTATCTTAGGGAATTTAGACTGTAAGATCCGTTAGGGCAGGTACTGATGTGAGTTCTCTGTACAGCGCAGTGGAATTAGTGGTGCTATATAAATAGCTGCTGATGATGATGATAAAAGGAAACATAAGGGATGTCTTTTAAAATGTGTCAATCAGTAATAAATACACATGTGCACCATCAAGTAAATATGGAAAACATGCAGTTTACAGCTCCCCGAGGAATCGATTTGTGATAACCTGGCATAGACAAAATCCTGACAGACTGTGGGTTTTTGAGGTATTGAGGAACAATATTTACCTATATCAACTCATGTGGTCCCCTGGCTTTTGAAGGTCTTGTAATATATACATCCCACCATTGGACCCACTGTCTGATATTGGAGAGGACTAAGGGTATTAAAACATACCACTGCTGACAGATCTCCAGTTATCCCTCTGACTCAAAAACAATTATTTGGCAGAGATGGTCCCAGAAGGGTTGTATGCTTTCACTGACTTCCAAGAAAAAATTATCTTTATCTGACTTGAATTTCTGGAATTACCTCCAAATTCGAGGGGGAGGGGGTAATTGTCAGGAGCTTGGGAACTGGATTTAAAGAGGTCACTGTCTGAGATCGAATGATCCAGGATCTTTTAAGTTGTCATAGCTATTCTTACAGTGTCTAGAAAATCAACTTAAGGTATTGACCAGATGGTACCAATGCTCAAGTCAATTGTGCAAAATATTTCCAGAAACCTCAGGACAATACTGAAGATGTAACACTACAGTGGGTATGTATGCTACTTTATATTTGTTGGGACTGCCCAATGATTATACTGTATTGGCAAAGTGTCATAAAAACAGAGAATGCCATAATGGGCAGACAGTGCGCAGTGGTCCAGAATTCTAGTTACTTAACCAATACTGCCACCTCAAGATACAATAAAATCTTCACTGAGACACTTGAACAATCCTGCAACAATTGTTTAGCCTGCACAGTACCAGGACAATCTCTAAAATGGTTTAATAGATTACATTATGATATCGACTTGGATGGAATCCCAATGCCAGACAGTTATCAGTCTGTAGAGTTTACTAGTATATGGTGTCTGTGACTTGCAAGAATTCAACAATTTATAATTCCCAAACCAAATCGACCACATAACAGTAGAAATTCTGCTAGTCCCACATTTTCTTAGTTGTGTTCTGGGTCGGGGATGTTGCTCCTCATTGCTTTTCATATGCTTTCTAAATTCAAACCCTGCTCTATATATCATGAATTTAGTTGAAATTCCTTTTATAGTTATAAACCCCCTCTTAATACGTAAATTAGACAAAGAAGTGTAG
Organism: Mixophyes fleayi; assembly: GCF_038048845.1. Taxonomy (NCBI): domain Eukaryota; kingdom Metazoa; phylum Chordata; class Amphibia; order Anura; family Limnodynastidae; genus Mixophyes; species Mixophyes fleayi. The sequence continues at coordinate 135,076,802 of NC_134403.1, forward strand.
CACTCTAAAATAAGACTTTAAAATTAAGGATATATTAGACCCATTATCTTTGCTGTTGAAGCTGGACAGGAGGAGCCAGATTGCTTGTCCATTCATAAAGCATTTCTGTTCTCCTGTGCCGTTTAGAGCAATTATTTGCTATGCAAATTTTCCATAATGTTGCCAACTTGGAGAGCTGGGATGCTCTAGAAGTCGCTGGCTTATCACACTTTTAAATTTCCCAATTTAACAAGCTCACGTCTTGGATCTCTTTATAGAAATCTAATAAGGCTACAAAATCAGGAAACCCTTTGCTTAATATCACATTCACAGATAGTCACTGAATAATCCCTATCCGTGACTGTTGAGCTCACAAGTTTCTCTTCTATTCAGGGAAGAGTAACTCAGAGATCAGAAGCAGCCACATACTGTTAGGTCCTTTGAATTTAAAACAGGTCTTATCCATTAACAACATTCGATTTCAGGTTTTACTTTCCATTATGTCTTGGGGTGTTCTTCATTAGCTTAGTGTTTGGCACATAATTTTGGGGTATTTAATACTAAACATGGATGAGGAATGTTATCTCCTCCTGTGCCCAACGCAATTCTTCCTTAAATCTGGTCATTGGCCCCTCACTGCAGCAGACAGCATGCTATAGGACAGTGTACTCTTCATTTTCTGACACAACTACTCTCACTGTGTCCGTTTGTATTCACTTCCGCAGGACGGCTAGGAGGAAACAGCAGTGTACAAGTGCCACCCCAGGCAACAAAAGGAGGTGGAGCGCTTTCCAGGAAACCTTTACTTCTCTTGATAGAATTTTTTACAATGAAGGCAACAAGTTCTTATGTATTGTTACAGTAAACCGCATCAATGTTATAAAGGATTATCTTGCTGACATAGTTCTAATTTAAACTATAATAGTCACTGATCGATCCAGTTTGTGTTTGATCAATTTGAATAAAAACAGGGGGAACCTATTTGTGTCTTTGGTAACACCTAAAGGGCCCCCAGTTAAAAGAAAAAAATACCCCTATATGCCCTTGTTTAAAAGTACAAGTTTGGTAAACCCAGTTAGGAGAATAAAATCCTCTTAGGGGTAATTTTATGGGACTTCAAGTATGTTAGTGTATTTTTATTAGTTTTATCTATTTTTCCTTAGATAATGGATATAACCCCAGAGCTGTCTATTTCCATAGGTTACCAAAAGATACCCCAGTATGCCCCCCCCTCCCCCAATTTTTTTTTTATATAAAATTAGGTTGGATAGAAATTGAAACCAAAGCTGCACAAACCCATTAAAATTACAAACCATCTCTAGTTTTGGAAGAGTTCATTTGTTACTGGAAACAATCCATTTTGTACAAGTTTAACAATTACTTTATAATTATATTCATTCTATTACAAATCAACATGTGACAAATAGGTTATGTCATGTTCTGAAACGTTAAAATTTAACAATGGTTGAGAATAAACCCATGAGAAAGCACTTGTCCAATATTTAATGCACTATTCCAGGGTTTCCCAAACCCAGTCCTCAGGGCTTCCTAACAGTGCAGGTTTTCCGGATCACATGTGACATAGTTAGGACCACCTGTGGATCTGTTACAATGTGTCATTCAGTAATGAATACACCTGTGGTCCAGCAAGGAGATATGGAAAACCTGCACTGTTCGGGAGCCTTGAGGACTGGGTTTGGGAAACCCTGCACTATTCTGATAGATTGCTGCTGAAAAGACACCAGATAAATGTGAACGAGCCCATTAAGCAGTGTGTAGATAAATCTAAATCTATGATTGATGTTTTCGCAAACTTGTCTGCCTGACATTTTCACTGCTGCACAGAAGATAAGACATCATAATAACATATCAGAAATCATGCAAAACAAAGTATTAATGCATTAACAGGTTTTATTTTTTTTAAAAAACAAAAATGTTAGGGCACATGCATTCCCTTTATGATGTTGAGCTGGAAAAACTGAAGAAAAATAAGAAAGTCAAACAGATCATGTCAGTTTTCAAACAAAAATGCTTGTGCCACTAACTCAGTGAGGACAGTACAGCAAACATATCTGCTAATAAAAGGAAAAGCAAGCTACATTTCATAGTTCTACTTGAACATGCTGGAACAGGAGTTTGGTTACAGAATTTACTAAACATAATTCAGTCAATGAACATGTAATTTTCTGCGTCAGACAGAATTATTTACGCCTGGATTTATGGTTGTATTCTGGTCACCAAACAAGTTCAAGTACAAATTGTAGCATAAGCATCAGTCACTCAAATATCAGTATGCATTAAATCTGATAGCTGCTCAATCCTGGCACTGAGAAAGTGGCAAAATCAGCTGTAACAAAGCAACAAATATTGATACATTGATAGAACACATTAATACAAAAAGCAATGATTTAAAGCTTGAAACAAAAGCCAAAAAAAACACACAGAAGCCAAAACAAATTATATCCAAAAACAATGAAATGACCTCCATGTTTTATTTGTTTTTTTTTATCCTTTAAAAAAAACAAAGCAAAAAAAAAAAACCCAAGAAAGAAAATATGCCATGCAGTCATAGATAACTCTGAACTACTGTTATAAACACATTACATTACTATCAGTTCTGGAAGTACGAGTTCAGACTATTATGCTGTAATTAAAACAATTGCATTACATAATCTGTAACCCCCCAATATCCCTTACGTTAACACAGCATTGCCAAGAATACATCAGACTACCTTGTTTAACTGTGACAGCAGAAAAGGGGGAAAAAATAAAATAAAAAAATATTAACTAAACATGAAAAGGACCCTTTATTTTCTTTTAAGTAAAAAGAAAAAAAACAACCTATAATAATATATACATAGAGACCATTTCTACCTTTTGCGCTGAGATTTTTTAATTAAATTTGCCTCCATATAACAGCAAACAATGGATGTTTCCACTCTGGGGAACCCACCTTTAAACAGAGGGCCAGCGTGCTCAAAGTCATGCACATTTTCTACACAGCAATGCAGCAAGCTAAATGAGCACTCTGCAAAAAAAAAAAAAAAGTAACAGCCCTATAGTGGAGCTGTGGATGGACTTACCTCTCCAGTATTTAGGAGCTACAGCAGACCACAATTATGTAAATATGGGGGCATATTCATGAAAGCTCCACTAAATGTGAGCTTGTCCTTTAAACAAAAGGTGGCATTTAAGTTTACCTTGAGCAGAAGGTAATATATACACTACTCATTATAGCGCAGTCTAACAGTATGCACCGGACATAGGCACATAATAGTTGAAGAAGGATATTAACATCTATTACAAAAATACACTTGAACAAAAACATATTTAAACCACCTGTATTAATATTTTGCATAGCAATTCTAAAAAAAAAAAATAAAAAAAAATACATGACAAAAAAAATAAAATATTGAAACGCCAAAAGGCTAATGCCATTTTTGTAACATATACTGGTTATGATTTAACTGGTTATTTACCAAGGAGAACGTACCACCTCAATCTTCTTTATATTTGCTACATTAAAGTCTGCATCTTGCTCCAATTTAAATGTTTCAGTGGCATCATGTATCACTCAATATCACTGGGTATAAACTATTTTTTTTTTAATGCACACTCTTCGTAATAGCAGTAGTAGGTATAGGGACACTAGAAGCAATTGTTTCTATGGTCATACTCATTAACATGCATTTTTCCAGCATTAAAAACAATTAGTAAACAAATGCAATTAACACCAGTGGTTAAGAGGCTTTAGGAAATACGCTGTACAATAAAAAATGTTACAGAAGTGGATTTAGCCTTTCAATGTTGAAATTGCCTTCTTTAAACCCGCCTATATTTGCTCAAATTGCAGGAATCAAAGTGTCCCTATTAGCTGTCCATTACTAAACTTATTACATATATTTTCTACAAAAAAAAATAATCAATTAACATATTAAAATGTACAAAAGTCATTTTCCCATGTGAAGCTGTAAGTAACAAAAAGTGGCACAAAAAAAAAAAAAGACTCCACAAATTTGAAGGAGATATTTACCCTTAATAGGAACAGCTATTTTGTGATATGTTCCAATACAAGGCCTTAAATTTAAATTTTACTATGGAAAAAGAATATCTTAGAGAAGCAGTCTCAGAATCCCTGATATTGGTGAAGTGTGCTTATGAATGCACTTTTATACCTATGCTCAACATTTACCGAATCACAATGATCTATAAGACTACTGAATTCAGGTAAGCTTTCAGCAGAATCACCAAACCCATGGTAATATCCATACTGCAACACATCAGCAACCCCCTCACCCCAGGATGGCCTAGGTGTCACACAACTACTAGGACTTCCATTAGCATGCAAAGAGCCACATCCTTGGGAAGTTACAGCTTCCATCTTATTTTCAGTAAAAGTCCCATGCCCAACAGAGCTCTCTTTGTTCCCATTTGTGATTGTGACAATGCTGAATCCTTCGGATGACAGAAGGCACTTGGCAGGACTTGTTTCCATTTCACCGAGAAGGGCAATGTGTCCATTACTTGATTGTCCATTTGTTAACGTACTGTGCGTGCTACCATTCATATCTGCATTAAGAAACAAACCTGTCACAAATCTTGAGAAGTTTGATAGAAAATCATGTGTGCAAACATTACATATAAAACCCGATGTTTCATTCAATTTCCTACAGAATATTGCATTACAATTGTCTGCTTTGTGCATACTGAAAGCCTGCTCTTCACTGCAACTGAGAACTGGGTCATATACATAAGCTCCACAAGTAACAAACTATCTAGATTTACTTTAATATAATGAATTAGAGGAACTCAACTACCAATGCAAAAAAACTCCTAACAATTTTTTTTTATAAATAAATAAATGTAGTTTTGGGTGGAGCACAAGGTACAATCAGATCCTTATTACCTGTTACTCTCCTGGAGCAAACGCGTTTCCACTTCCTGTATGGACAGTGTTGTTGCCCCCACCCCAACCAACCTACTATTCACCTAAAGGTGAAGTTTACAGGAGATGGGCAATCACAACTACTTGGCTTATTTCACAAAGGAGGTCGGCGCGGGATCATTAAAACCATTAGCAACTCACGGAGTAGATAAGCGCTTGTTTGTTTCTAACTCTTTGTACTCCACCCAAAATGACATTTTTTACTTTAGTGAGACATTTATGAAAACTACAGGAAAATGTATAAATGGAAAGTGTTGCCCAAAGCAACCAGCTACCTGTAGAACAAATTATAAATATTTCTCAGTTTTCTCTCATTACATTGTAACCCTCACTAAGGGGCATATTCAATTGTCGGCAGAAACGCTGAAAATCTCGCGCTCCGTGCACTATTACTGTTATTACGGTAATAGTGTGCGGAAAAACCGTTATTACGGTAGTTTTCTCGCTGGATTTCGCAGCTAACTATTACCAAACAACGGTAGTAATTTTAACACGGCGAAGATTCCGGACAATTGAATATGCCCCTAAAAGTCTGGTATGTTTGTTTTATTTGAATCCCTCTCTATAATGCCAGTTATGCCCTATAGTGACAGTAAAGAGGGAGCAAAATTTACCACCGTAAGCATACCCAAAACATATTACTTTGTTGTTCAACCACATGCAGGAAACTTATTTTAGCAAGATTTACAACACAATTTTCTGCACCTTTAAATAGATGTATGAGTAGCTTTATTTAGAATACACTACCAAAATGGTTCATGCCTTTTTAATCACCTCTTTATGTTAAGATTATAGGTAAATGATTTTTAGTTTCAGGAAAAGATTGGAATACAACAAATGAGTATAAGTATATAAGTCACAAAGGCACTTTTCACTACATTTCAAGTCTAAATCAATCAAGTGACATAACTAATTTTTAGGAGAAAAATTAAAAGAATCTCACATAAGTGCTTTAAAATCGCTAAAGTGTAGTTTATTTAAAGCAGTGTCCAGATTGTCAAAACAGAGCATTTTAAGCTCTCTTTATAAGCTGCAATAATTAAAAACACTGCACTTTACCAGCTGAGATAGAAACGCTTTAAAATTTGGCATGAGTGCTTCTAAAACTGGAAAATTGCTAGTGTTCAAAGCATCTGTGTGACACCACCCTAATGTACTGGATAAACAATTTCTGACTTCATCACTTCAGTGTTCAAAAAGAAAACTTGTAGACAGATATTAGAAGTCACCTTTGATTTCCGTGACCTGTATAAAAGCATTCTGTTAACAGCAACGTTCATTTATATGGTTATAGTATTCCTTGGTATAAATACATGTTATAGTAGAGAGGCGATTTGCCATATAAATATCAATGACCAAAAAAAGGTTCCTGAATATGGTTAAGACAAAGTACTCTGAGAATATAATACACATAAGCACAATTTCTACATCTCTATTTTTGGTGATAGTATTTTTAGGTGACCGTTATTACAAATTGTTGGTATTTTGTGGTTCTTCTTTAAAGAAACCAGAAATATCCCAACTATTGTTTGTATACAAAGAATACATTTGCCCTTCTCACAAACCATGGTGTACATGTTATATAGGGGAAGATAAAGTAAAAATACATGACTGTAACTACAACATTTTCCCATTAAATGGGGGATATTTGACTATATGTGAAAATTCCCTAATATATTTTGTAGCTAACTCTGCCCCTTAAAACGTGACATATAACAGACAGCAATAGGAAATGTAATACCACTGTCTTTTATAAAACACAATTAGTTCATAGTATAATATACTCAGCATAAAGTGTGTTTAGCCAAATCATTAGTAGAGTGTGTGTGTGTGTGTAGTATTTCAGGTTATTGATGAAACACTAGTCAGTTCTTCACTATATTAGATGTGCGAGTACTTCCATCCATTTTGTTTATAGATTGTGTATACACATTAACATGGTTTTAATATTGAACTGTGGTCATACCTCATTTGGTTATGTTTGTTTCAATTCACACATAAAAACATGCACATATATTTTATTTACATTGTTGTTGCCATAGAATATCAAAGGTGTGTACATAATGTCATCTTATTACTTAGCTAAACCAAATATTGATATTTGTACAATAGAAATGATTTACTCTATTATAAAAGCTTTCATGATGTAAAGACTATATTCTCAACAATCTGTTTAACAGAATACAAGTAACTTGACCATAGTAATTAGCATCAAACTATTGTGCTGCAAATTACATTTCAATACTCAGAACTGTAAATGTTTTGATCTGTAAATGTTTCAATATTGAATAAATCAGCATTTCTTTTTCTTTAAAGGCAAATGTTTAGGCTGTTATTGCAATCCTTAGATACAGAGCATTTGTACATTTTATATGACTAAAATGTTGAATCTTCTGTGCCCCTGGCCTTTAAGCGCCATACTCCAGGTAGTCTAAACTAATCTGCCATGATACTATAGCATTTGCTGTATACAACGAAAGGGAACATTAATAACCCATAAATGTGGTAGGTCAGTTATCTTGGATTAGATTCACTCCAGAGGCTACAACTGTTGCTTTTATAGCTGTTAATATCCTGTTGGTATCCATTCTGGGGCATTAAAAAAAAAATCAAAGTCTTAATAGTAGAGTTCCAAATTACGCTACCGTGATGCAATTTATATGTTGAACACTAGGGCAAAAAAATACTCCAGCAACCTGAGAAATATTTAATTCCTTTAAAAGGGCAAGTCACACTTTTTTCTATATGTGGCCTGTCCATATATCGCTTCTGTTACAGACATTCAGCTCACTCAACATTGCCATCTCCAGTAACGGTGACTAGACAATTTTTGCAGAGGTGGGACTGTGTTGGATGGCAGCACCTAAACACCCTGGTGCCACAGCCAGTTACTGTCATGCCACCAACACAATCTTGACACCGTTGTAAGTTCTTCCAGATTCCATGCTTGGAGGGGGCGTCATGTTACTAGTCAGGGAGTTGGATGTGAAGGAGATTCCCTACTACCATTACTACCCCTTAAGAATTAAAAATATAACATGAGACATGAAATAAAATAAAGTCATACAATAGAAAACAGATAAGTGTCTCAGTCTCAATACTTTGATCTTTGTGAGGGAATGGGATGGTTCTAAATTAAGCACAAAATGTTACTTCTGTGCCTTTGCTCCCTTAGTGTTGACCAAGTATTTGCTTTTTGACAGGAACAAAACATCTCAACATACTACAAACTGAAGAGATTTGTAAACGTTTTTAAAGCCAAAACCAGTGCACCCAATAAAAGTTTGGACATGTTTTAATTTAATTCCTTTCATGCCAGTAAGTGTCCAGGGAATATAATCAAATTACAGTTCAATTAAAATAAAAATCCAATTAGTCAGAAAGGTGGGGGGAGGTAATAATAATAATAATAATAATAATAATAATAATAAAATAAAATAGTCACAATAGTTAAGGTCCATTAAGCCAATGGCAAAATGAACACTGCAGAGGTGATCTTTGTTGTACTTTACAAAACAGCGTGTGCTGGATGGGAATGCTCCTTTACCAAGTAAAACACACTGCACCCCAAAGTCTTTATTAAGTGTGGTAACATTTATAAAGCTATGGTACATATCATTTAAGGTTGATATGGTCAACATCAGTTGACACTTGAGACCATTTCAGAAATAAGCATATTGACTGATACATCGGAAAGGTGTTTGTATTGTAGACACCGAGCAAATATTATCATCTGTTGGTCTAACAGATGTGCTCTCCTGAGGTTTCAGATCTTCAATCGTGTTGCAGCATCTGTCAGAAAACTGCCCAATCCCACCTGATATCTCTGAGTGAGTTTCTACATGCATATTCTCAACATCGTCCTCCATCCCTCCAGTCATGTACTCGGCCTGACTCGCAACAAAGATGCCTGCTGTAAAATAGATAAATAAAATCTATTGATTGCAAAACAAACAAAAATAATCCAGTATAATCAACAGGTAAACATTTACTGCAAAAACTACTTGGGCTATGCTGCATTTAGGCACATTCAGACTAGAATATTATCAAGTCAAGAATGATAGTTTTAAAGGGCTTTTTTTTGTTTTGTAAATAAATAAACTAAAAGGGGAAGCAGATCCTGCCTACCCTGGTACAAAATTTATAGTTACCATTAATTCCTTTTCCTAAAAATACTCCATGGCAGCCTTTACAATGGGATGTACCAAACAAATCCAGTAGGGAGGCCTACAAAGAGCAAATTAAACACACATGCAGCAGAACCAAGAATATATTCAGTGGCTGCATGAGAAACATGTTTTCCAAACGTTAAGACATTCAGATAAGGACTAGTGACCAGCTGTTTGTAAAGCTGTTGCTGAGACCTAAGCCCTTCATGTCCAAGATGTTGCTACCGCTCATGTTAAGCGGGCCCTTAGAATCTCTGGCACCTTATGGCCATTCCTCTTGTATGTTAGTATAACTACTTCTCTAATCCATCAAGAAATGGCTTGTTTACAAGGGGCACGCCCTTTCCAAAGTACTGAGGGAATGACACAAAGTTGTTCTGTGCTTCTAAATCCTTCAGTCCTTGATAAATATGGAAATAGTCCTGATTATATCCAACATGTACAATGTTCTCATTTTCATTAAGTTGTGGACAAAAGGATGGCAGCAAAACGTTCTGATTAATGTGGAATGTAAACATAGCAATCAGACGTTTCTGGAAATTGTAGTAAGTACCACGTGATCTTTGCAGACATTCAGAAAGGGATCATTACATCACAGGCCTTTTAGTTCTCCAACCCTGCAGGCAAAAGTTACAGCCACAAGGAAAACCTCTTGCATACAATGGTTCAAAAGGGTGAGACATAGAAGTGTTGAGCACTAAACTTAGGTCCCACGGAGCCACTAAGAACCTAATAGATGGATAAATCCTCTTCACTGCTTTGAAGAAACAAAAAATGAATGTGAAGCAAAGTTGGTATTTTACCTTGTACCAGTAGATTGGGCAAGACCCTTGTTGAATCCTTCCTTAAGGAAGTCAAGGATCTGTAAAATAGTTGTTGTAGTCAGACTGAATTTAGACCCAATACCATGTGTTTCCATGCAATAGAAGAACTCTTTAATAATCTCTTATACAACTGTATTCATCACTGGCTCAATGACTCCCTTCTCTCTGAGCAGCTTCCACTCAATCTCCATTAAAGCTTTAAAAGTAGTTAGGTAACCAAAATCAGCAGACCAAGTGGCCAAAATGGAATGATTGCTATCACTTCTAACTACTTTTTAAATGTTTTTTGGTATGCAAGTGGCTACTGAAAACGAAGGAAAGACATGTCCCAGGTGACATATCTATTCAACCGTCAAAGAGTCTATTGCCTCTGTCTCTGGTGTTTTGTGTAGAGAGAAGAACCTGGGTACCTTTGTATTCTGGTTTGGTGCCTTAATGTCCTCCAGAGGAGGCCCATATTTTTCTATTATCTGGAACACCAACTGTTGTAGAGTCCGCATCGCTGCATGAACTGGTCTCCAACTGATGTAATCAGTTCCTATGTTCTGTTTACCCGAGTGACTTCAGATATTTCTCTATCCAAGACATGATTTTTACCATTCTGCCATCATGTTTCTGCTTCAGTTACCTTCATGGATTTATGAAGGCCACGACTATCTTGTCTGAGAATATTCTGAGGCCTTTCCCTTTTAACAGAATGTTTAAGTGTGGAAATGCCTTCCATACGGTTCTCATTTCTAAGACGTTAATGTGAAGTTTTTTTTCACATTTTGTGCCGTTTGTTCCAGAAGGTGGGTTCCCTAGCTTGTGGAACTGAAGTCTGACATTTTATCCACTTTTAGGGGCATATCCAATTAGGATTCGTGCCCGCGATTATGCGTAGCTGCACAGGTCCGGGTACGCAACATTGCGGATTTCCAATCAGCGATGTTGCGGTACCGTAATGTCACTTTACACGGGCAGACGCGCGTAATTGCGGGCGCAAATCCTAATTGAATATGCCCCTAACAGTGATACTCCTCTTTCCTTTTTGCCACCAACTGAGACCTCTTGGTGTTTCTTGGCAGAGTGATGGTACGATCCAGTAAAATCTATCGGAGATCCCATCTCGAGATTGTTTGGTGAGAAGTTTGAAGTTCATGGGTCCGGAACTGGATCTTGATGCAGCTTTCTTCTGGCAGAGATACCTTGTTTTGCATGGCGTTTATCTGGACCCTGGAAACTTTTTGTTGTGATGGAAAGTGATAACTTTTTTGTCCACAATCCTGCCATGTTATTGCAAAAAAGCATCACTGGAGCGATCATGCAGTCAATAATGTGCTCCGAACTCCCTACCAGAAGGACGTTGCCCAAATAAGACCATTTTATGACTCCTTACTTTCTGAATTCCACCAGAGTGATTTGCAGTTTGATAAAAGTTCTCTGTGATTTTGTCAAGCCAGTGAGCTGAAAGTGTTGACCCATTGCCCCGAACCTTCCAGAGATGAACTGCAACGGGTATATGAAAGTAAAGATTCTGGAGGGCTATGGACATGATAAAATTCCTTACACTGATGGGTATGTTGATAGAACAGATTCCATACGAAAGTGTCTGGCATGGACAAACCTGTTGAGCCTCTAAGTCCAGCACGGAAGGCTGCTGACGATTTTCTGACAAGGAATAAAGACCTGTTTTCTCCTGACCTGAAGGAACAAGGAAAATTGGCTGAGATTTTAAGAAATTATGCAGAATGTTGTGCAAGGCTTCCAAATCTCCTAGGGTTGATGAGTTCTGGACTGGACAAAAAAAAACAAAAAAAAAAACAACTTTCCTCTAGGATAATGATGAAATTTTGCATCTTGTATCCATTTCTTACAATATCCAAAATACACAGATCTGTGACGACTGGGTCCATATCTCTCTGTACTGTGCGATTCTGCCCCTTACTGATATCTGGCAGTGACTAACCTCTCTCTACTAAAGCTAGAAGAGAACTTACCCATTGTAAAGGTTGCCATGGATGATTGGAAATGAAATACATGTTGTTCTATCAAAGCCATACGCTCCTTAATATGGATAGAAATTACCTTTAACTTTTCTACCATTAGAAAGACATGTAAATATACACTACATGAACAAAAGTATTTGGCCACACCTGTTAATTATTGAATTGAGGCATTTCAGTCAGACCTGTAGGCAGATGTGTATAAAATTAAGCACCTAGCCATGCAGTCTCCATTTGCAAACATTTATGATACAAAATTGGGCGTTCTGAAGAGCTCATTGGTACTTGCATTAAGATGGTTTGTGAAATTTCATCCCTGCTGGGTATTGCAGGGTCAACAGTTAGTGATATTATTAGAAAGTGGAAATGTTTAGGAACAACAGCAACTGAGCCACAAAGCGGGAGTCCACGTAAAATCACAGAGCAGGGTCAATGACTGCTAAGGCACATGATGCGCAAAAATCGCCAACACTCTGCTGATTCCATAGCTGAAGATTTCCGAACTTCCAGTGGCATTAATGCAAGCACAAAACTGTACAGTGGGAACTTAATGGAATGGGTTTCCATGGCCGAGCAGCTGCATGCAAGCCTCACTTTACCAAGTCAATGCCAAGCATCGGATGGAGTAGTGTAAAGCACACCGACACTAGACTGTGGAAACGTGTACTGTGGAGTGAAGAATCACTCTTCTCTATTTGGCAGTCACATGGGCGAGTCTGGGTTTGGCGAATCCTGGGAGAATGTTACCTGCCTGACTGCATTATACCAATAGTGAAGTTTGGTGGAGGAGAGATAATGGTATGGGGCTGTTTTTCAGGGTTTTCGGCTAGGCCCCTTATCTCCAGTGAAGGGCAATCTTAATCTTCAGCATGCAAAGTCATTTTGGACAATGCTATGCTTCCAAGTGGAAACAGTTTGGGGAAGGCCCTTTACTAATCCAACATGACTGTGCCCCACTGCACAAAGCAAGGACTGCAAAGACATGGTTTGATGAGTTTGGTGTGGAAGAACTCGACTGAACAGAGCCCTGACCTCAACCCCATCAAACACCTTTAGGATGAATTGGAACAGAGATTGCGAGCCAGGCCTTCTCGTCCAACATCAGTGCCTGACCTCATAAATGCTCTACAGAAAAAATGGGCACAAATTCCCACAGAAACATTCCAACACCTTGCGGATAGCCATCCACGAAGAGTAGAAGGTGTTATCACTGAAAAAGAGTGACAAATTCCATATTAAAGTATATGTATTTGAATACAATGTCATTACAATGTCATTACAGTCCCTGTTGGTGTAATGGTCAAGCGTCCAAATACTTTTGTCCATATTGTGTATATGCCAGATTATCTGCAGTAAAAACATAAGAAATACATGCCAAGCAGTGCACTCTGGAGGGGAAGTGAATTAAAAGTTCTCAAATTACCCAATATTTCAACTCCATCAGGCATGAGAACTATGTGGGTGCAGAGCAAAAAATTGAACAATACATGGTTTATGCTGGGTATAAAGAAAGTTAATTCTGTACTTCTAGTAATGATTCATAGTTGTTACTTTAACAGATGTGTAATGGGTTTCAACCAGGGGTTGATAATGTGCTAAACATAAATCCATATGTCAATTAAATTGCTTTGAGCTTTCTTAGAGTAACAGGAAAAACTTTTACACCTATGATTAAAACACCTCTGTACAAAAACACAGGTGCTGCTGGTTTGTTAACTCTTTATTAATGTTTGTCTTTATGACTGAATGATTTAAAATATTTTTCAAATAATGGATCTCTTTTTATTTACATCACTTACAGACCTGATATACATTTCTTTACTTAGATTCCCTATAGTGGAACCTGTGAACATGAACAAATGCAAGGAGTGTTTCTGTTCTGATTCCTGGAACTTTATACTGTCTCACTGGACATTGCTCACCTTCAGTTCTAAGCTTCTTGAAAGTAGAGGTCTCCAAATCATGGAAGGACCGCTTGCGGCTGTTCGTTACTCCATTAAGATGATTAGAGGAGTTGTCCTGGTGACCTCCATTTAAGGCGCTGCCGCAATAGAAACCATTCAGCCGACTGTTCTGGAGGTTTAGGAGGAATTGTGCACATTCTCGAAAACCCTGGGAGTGTGCAAGGTCAGCCGCTGTCAAGCCACTGGCATTCCTAAAGCTGTGTAACAAAGAACTGAATTAGATACCTCATGTTGCATAGGGCAAGCCCTCAGTGGCTAACTATCTGAAGGCAAAACAATTTAGAATCCTGCTGTAAAGTTTAAAATCTGCTTTGCTTCTGGAGAGGTCCTGCTTTTACTGAATCTACTGATGCCTTTCCAGCAGAAACACAATTGCAACTATATCTAAGTAGAAACTAAACACCACAAACATTTCTAAATCTTTCACATAAATATATATATATATACAAATGATTTGATCTTTTAAGCAAGAACTTATTCCCTAAACTCCTTTAATAACTTTACAAAAATAGATATATCAAATGCTCGAAGTTTCTAAATTTAGCATAAACTCCAGAGCACAAATGCAGAAGTTTACTACACTTAAAATACAATATTTTATAGCATAAAGTAAAAGAGTGATATTGTTTTACATATATATATATAGATTGTCTGTGGCATTTTTCATGTCTCAGCTTTGTTATTTTAAAAAAGCTTTTTTCATCTCTAATGAGGTGGTCTTCATTACAATGGTTACACAAAATCTGCAAATCCCACTGGCTGTGAAAGGAAATAAGTTTTTGATTCAACGCTACCTGCTTTTTAATGTCAATTCATGAGACACTGCAGGATCAAGAAAGGCAACAGGGTTGGGAAATATCTATTTATAATAGACATGTTCACATACTTGAATCCAAGTGGGAAGTAATATCAGCTCAGTGTTATGTTGATGAAGTCAGATACACAAAAGAGAAGACTTAGGAGGTGTAGAAAAGAATAGTTTGCTCGATCACAGAGACAAACAGTTAAATGAAGACGGATTTAGCTTCATGTTCATTAAAAATCAACTGCAAGGAGATATAATCTAAATTGCATAAGTTTTGCTGTTATATAAGAAAGCCTATTGATGTAAAAAAAATACCAGTAAATGGAGGAAAGTAGAGGATTGAACGAAAGCTTGTAAAATAAAGTAAAAAATGTATGCTACAATATGTTTGCACATGTAGCACCAACTGTAAATCTTACAGGATTCCATCAGAAGATATCAGTTGTATGAAGCATTGTTTATTCATATGGTACCTGAAGGGACTAAAGATCTTGTGCATCATATATAAAATACCTTTTTCTCTCCATGTAATTTTGTCCATATTTAACTTTATGACTACATTTCAGCATCAACATGGAGACAGAATATGGGAATAGATAATGTAGTGAATACATTAATGACTGAGGGACTATTTTACCCATTTAGCTCTATCTTTAGATAGATGTCATTCAATTTGTAAACATTAATTGCTTATACATTACTATAAAAAGATGGAAACTATCAAATAATGATAAAGACACAGCTATACTTCATCTTGTTTTTGGAGTTTATGCAAACACCATTTCTTTAATATAAAATGGCAGCATTATGGTAAGAGGGAAAATAAAAACACCCGGGTAACTGAGTGACACCAAGCAGACTTAAAGCATGGTCTTCCATGTTATTTAAAGAACTATTCAAGCTTGGTCATGTTATTAAAAAAATAATAATGAATATGTAGTGCTCTTTTTGCCTGTAATTATGGCAAGCACGGCTGCAAGAGGAAACTTTGAAAGCTGGATGCTTTTAGCATGAGCTTCAGGGACCAATACCGCTGAATTTGTGAACATTTTATGAACAACAATGTTGCCAGCATGGAACTCAGTGGACAAAATACCAGCAAAAAAAAAATGTAACAGTAGGTGAAAAAGCATACTCCAGGATTGTGAAATCCATTAATTAATTCTAAGGTAAAATAAGCAAGCAAGTGCAGCTCGTTAGACTGCAAGTTTCAAAAGGAGCCAGTTTACTTTATATATAAAAAAAAAAAAAAAAAGACGATTTAATGAGAACTTGAGAGCTGGAAATTCCAGTCATGTTGCAGTGCAAAAAACTCATCTCATTTGGCAATGTTTGCAAGTCCAGTGGTGCAAAGAGCACAGGCAATGAAGTAAGGCAATATGGACAGATGAATTATTCTTCATCATAATGGATGAGTGCAAGTGTGGCACCAACCTAAAGAACTCTAGAGCCCAGAGTGCTTGATTATGGTGGTTCCATAATATTGTGTGGTGCATTATCCTGGCATGGTTTATGTGCAGTCATTACCCAAGGAAAGGTCGATCAATACTGCCAAGTAACATCTTCACCCCATGTTGTCCTCCAGGATGACAATGCTCACATCCACATACCACTTGTTCTTGCCCATTCAACTGAGAAGCATCACACTGACATTATCCATATGCTGTGGTCTTCTAATTCACAATCTCTGAACCCAATAAAGTATTCAAAGGATATTGTAGAAGTACGCCTCAGACTGCTTTTTCCACCACCAACCACCATGCATCATGTTCAGTGACTTTCTAGGGAAAGAATGGTGTTGCATCCCTCCCACACAATTATGAACATTGGCAGACACAGCGAATACATGCTGCGTATGGTGTTCCAACACCCTATTTATTGACTTCATAATGTGGTTTCCATTTTTTCACCACTACCTGTATGTGTACAATGAATGCATGGAGAACAAATTGGAATCAAAGTTGGGCAAATGTTTATGCATGAAGCTTCATTTTAAAACTGACTGCATCTAAAGATGTGCACACAAAGAAACATAGGAGCAATGAAAAAAAAAATGAAATTGTACATGTGCTTCTTTTCATGTATATAAAAAAAAAAAAAAAGCCACTGCCATCAAAAAATTTCTCTGGCTACAAATAAAGACTTGTAGAACGATGCTCATCAGTTGAAGTTAAATTATATTCACATGGATAGAAGGGAAAAAGATAAACCTCCTGACAAATTGGGCGATAACTTCTTTATTTTTTGGTTAAAAAAAGGCAGTAAATGCAACCACAGAAGTTTGAGGTATTATTACCAATGTGAACATCAGGTTTTGCTTGGTATAAACTGAAAGCAGACATAAAAGATAAAACATTCCGAGAAAGGCTGGAGCAAAAAAATAAATTTTTGTGACACTGGATGTTAAAGCACAGCATTCATATATCATAATCTAGGGGCTAAATCAGAAATACATTTTCAAAACAAATTAGCTTTAAGCATAAGTTGACTTGTTTTTCAAATTATTTTGCGATTTTCAATGATCATGTCGTTTTCTTCAGCGAGAGTCCAGAAAGTAGGAACAGAAAGTAGATTGTTGTGGATGCATAGTTTCCATAACGCCAAAAGATGACGTTGAATAACTGAAGGGAACAGAGGGCTTTCACTATTACTTGCGGATTTTATGCAGACATGTTAGAATGAATGAAGCCAGTAGGATTACAGCATAATGTGAACATAACTATTTTGATAGGAATGACTTTTTAATGTCATAATCACACATATTAAAAAAAACAAAACTTTATTTTGGCAAAAGCAACATCCTCAAAAAATAAATCTCGTAACATGTAAATATATTTAGGAAGTATAAGTTAATAAAAAGAGACATGAATAATTTGATGGATTCCATATACAAATACTTTAGCATAATTACTACTTAAATGCCACCAGACAATTTAATTTGTTAAATGTCACATCTTAATCCTTTCACAACAGAAAAATAACTAACCTGCTCTTAGCTACTGTTAGTTTAACAGATACAGCAGAGACTGTATATTAGGGTAACATATGCATGCAAATCTAAAAATTCTATAACGGAATTCCTAAATTAGCATTAAAACCAATCACCGCAACAAATACCTCAACAGTATGCCTTGTGTGCAGAAAGGAAGCGATACTGAACACTCATTGCCACAACTGTAAGGTTTTCGGAGAAGCACCTGTGGCAGTTTCAGCAGTTTCTATTTGGGATGCTCCCCTTTCTAGGATTACTTGAAAAAATCAAGTCAATTCGAATTACGTAGCTGTAAAACATTGACATGCGTAGTTTTTACAGTTTTTAAAAACGTCTAATTGATTTATAGAGGGAAATGGCAAATTACAGAAAAATAAACAGGAAACGGATCATGTAAGGGATCACATATCTGCAGCCAACATTAAGAATTTAAATTACATCTACATACACCCAAAAGAGTGTGTTGGAGCCCAAATTACACTGAAGTTTTGTATGTCATGTGACCACCTTAAAAATATATTTTTACTACATTTTGATAGTAGGGCTCTTATCTTAAGGACAAAAGGTATATTGCCTATATTAACATGTCTAAAAGGGAACGGATGAAAGTGCAATTTATAGCAACAATCTATAGAAGTCAGAGCACATATTTATAGTAAGACATGGCATATATTGTGCAATTTAACAAATTTCACAAAGCACATTTTACATTCATCAAAAATGCTGCAAAAAAAAACACTCCATACTTGCTGTTTGTTTACAAAACAAAAACGGTTTTATGAAAATCATGGTGAAGATCTGCAAGCTCCAGTACAACATAGGGAGGTCATCAGAGCAGACATAACCCTGTCACTAGAGAAGGGTGAAAATGAAGAATTAAACTAATCCAATTGCCATGCTGCGATGAATTACAGATTGATAAGTGATAATTACATCAAATAAGGGACTTAAATGCCAATTAATATAGGATACGTTCTTGTAATAACAATGTCAAAACATCTTTCCATACACATCTCTAAAAAGCACTTTTGCAATAAAAAGTCCCAGCAAACACCAAGTAGGCTTTATATCTATAGGAGAAGCAGAATTCAGAAACATAGCAAAGTGTACTTTTATTTAGGAAGGGGGGTGGGATAAAAATAAAAATAATAATTCAGCTCACGCCTGAAACATGAGTACTCTGTTTTTGACAAATGATCTCAAGAAGCTCATGAACTTCTGAATATGCAGGTCATTTGCAACTCCAGAACCGGAGCGCATGGAAGAAATATAATAAAGACATACAATAGGCTTGTGCTCTAACTTTTGCGACAACAAAGCTAAAATATATAGAGGGAAAAAAGCGTCCACTTTGAGAAAAGCCAACAAAGACAAGTCAGAAGGTAAACAGTACCAGGGCTTTAGGTAAAAGTCCTAGTAAAATTCCCAGAGACACTCTGCTTAAGAACTATTAACTAGAAATTAACAATGGCAAATTTTCCAAGAATAATAAAAAATTCAATTTATAAATAATTGTTTCCTAAAGTGAGGAAAACAAGATAGTATGGAGTTTGAAATATACAGGAGATGGCAGGTAAATGCACACTGTTTTATATCCTGTAAGCAGAATAAATCTGCTACATTGCAACAACCGATAAAATAAAATGTGTGCAATGTAAAGATAAAAGAACATTCAAGTATGACTTCATGTAATATATTTTGTAAACTATAAAAGCGTTTGCAATATTTTAAAATGAAGGGTTCTGGTGTGAAACACATGACTAATAAGGACAAGTGTAAAGCGCATCACCTTATGCGTGTCATTTTTGCACTGAAAAGGTATCACATGTGAATATAACATTTTTTCTAGGAGGAAACAATGTACTACAAAAATAATTGGCAAAACATCAAAGAGTTAGCAGAAGTCAATCTAAAATAAAGTTATTTTTGTAAGATGTTACACAGAAGTGCAGCAAACCAAGATCCGTACTCTAAAATATTCCCATAATGGGAGCAAGATTAATCGAGGAAAGAGAAAGCAGAAACATTCTTGTAAGTACCAATAATACCAACACAAAATGTTTAGAAAAACCCAGTTGAATTCAACGTGAAAAGACTATTCTTGTTAACGGATACCACCACATAGGTGGTATAGAAACAAAAATGGTAAGGACTACCGCAGACTGAAGTGGTAATAGAAAGTGGAGATTTAGCAGAATTTCCTCATCATACACTCAAGTATGGACATATGTGGTATAGTTTATGACCACCACTGTCAAAGTCAGCCCAATTAAGGTCAAAGCGCCAACTCCCCAAAGCAAATAAGTTTTTTCTCAGTGGGTGGGGGGTCTGAATTGACAGATAAAGGGAGGAAAATTTCAAATGACAAAAAGTTAGACAGATCAACTTTTTGTAATAAAGAGAGGTTATTTCTTTATTAAGAAATAAGCAGCCAGACCTTCAAGATATAACAAGTCTGTACTTACTAACTTGGGGCTAAAACAGAACAATAAGTGGAGATTTAACTAGAGATGGTCACTGACCCCCGTGTTTTGGTTTTGGATCTGGATTACCTTCATGTTTTGGTTTTGCCAAAACCGCCCTTGCGTGTTTTGGTTTGCAATTTGTTAAAAAAAATAATTTTTTTGGGCTAAAATAACTTAATTTAGGTATTATTTTGTACCTACATTATTATTAACCTCACTTAACACTTTTTACCAGTCAGCAATGTAGCTCTTCTCTTTGGGTGTTACCTATATAACGCAGTAGAATTTGCCTGCAAATTCAACAGACAAGCCTGCTTGTCTTCCTTTTCATCAATGACTCTTAGCAATTCAGCACTTATATTACACCCAAACCTTATTAGTGCAAATTAGGAAAAATACAGTTTAATCCCTGCTAGGCACTCCACCATCCTTTGCATGATAATAGTAGGATTGGTTGGAGTTATGGGCAAGATCACACATTTTTTTGGTCAAATCTTTCAAACCAGCCCAGATGTCAAACTGTTGTGGTCTGCCACCTGCGTCATCCCTGCTTGTGTTTGGAAAGTGCAAATTGGTGCCAGAACTGCTGCCACTGGTGCAGGACTTACACAATCAACCGCATCCTCATCAGTGCCCTCGTCGGATACCCAAAACTCCCCCTCATCCTCCTCTAGTTCCAAAGTGTCATCCTCACTTGGTGTATCACCAGCTACACTCGGGCTGTTCAGGCACACATCAGCAGAAATGCCGAAAGGGCCCTTCTTTACACTATCAGAATGGTCACGATTACACATACCACTCGTGGATGGACTCTCCTCAGGGATTGGTGTCATTTCGGATTCAGAGCATACATTTTCCTCTAATGCCTTACTGTTTTCTTGCAGCTCGGCTTTCATACGTAACAGTACTTGTGCACCACTTTTAGACTCCGAATTACTTGGTCTTGCTTGCTCACGACTGACCTTACAAGAAGAAGGCTCAGTAACATTTTTAGATCTGGCACTAAGAGAAAGGCGAAGGCCTCATTCTTTGTTTGCCACTGCGTGTGTAGAATGGCATGTTGGCAATTTTTTTTTTCTTGGCACGTAACTTTTCCTGTTCCAGCTCTTTTTGGGGGAGAGGGAGGGGGATTTCCCTGACTTAAAAAGACTATGTACTTTTACATAGGCTTTACCAGATGACGTACAGGGAAGACTACCATCAGGACTGGTGCCAGCACCTGCTTGCTGATCCTGCTCATATGTGGACTGCTTTGAATCCATTTTAATGAGACCAACACACTTGTAGTGCAAAATATGAAATATATAGTGCTGCTAGATAATACTTTCAACACCAGATAATTTATTGTTTCACACTGGGGAATGTGAGACACCCCAAAGCACTTGTAGTGCAAAATATTAATTAGTAGTGCTGCTAGTTAATACTTTCTGCAGCCAGAAAATAGTTTCTGGAGGAGGGAATATGACACCCCAAACTGTTGGTAATGTTTGCAAAAATGCCTCCTCTATCCTCCTCTCTTCCTAATATTACAATTGCAAGAAGAATTGCTAGAATAATTGCTCTCTCCCTGCTCTAATGATGCCTGCGACCTAATCCTACTCCCTTCCTCTGTCAAATGGCGATGGATTGCTGTGGAGGCGGGTATTTATGGATTTCAAATATCACGAGAACAGACGATGTCACGATGACGTTTTGCCTAGATTTCGAATTGGCGCCAGAGTACTGAGCATGCTCGGCTCGGTACTCGGATACCGAGCGGGTTCTCGGGGAACCGAGCCCGCCCATCTCTAGATTTAACAGAGTTTCCTCTTTATGTGAAACCATCACAGTGTTGAAACGTCCTCAGGTATGGCCTTCTCTTATAGGTGTGTTACCAAACTAGTGATATGCAGTGATCAGACAGCCAGGAAGCATAATTGACCGCCACTGCCTTGGAACCCAAGTCTATTCCATTTTCTATAAAACTATACTGTTTAGCACAAAAAATGTTAGGACATAAAACTTTGAAGACCATTTAAAGAACGGCTCTGGATTTTCTGGAGATGTACCAAGTACACAATAAATCATCCGAATAAACATTTGTAACACGTATTGTTTGATACAGGTTTATATAAAAAGTGTTTCTATATTGGCAGTTTAACATATCAACATGAAGTTCCGTGATAAGACCCATTTTGGCATGTATGGTGTATTCAGGAGTATAGCCTATATACTGGCAAGAGCATAATCACTGTTCTCAGAAGAGTTCATTCACAATTTCAGGAAGTTTAAATACAAACTAATTTTAGAGAAGATCCTGATTGGCTTTAAGAAGATCACAATGCTGCACAAGTAACAGCATGTGCAAAATTCAATATCTTATAGGTGCTTCAGTCCACAGGACTGCCTCAAAATATAAGCATAGAGTTTCAGCCGATTTTCCCCTTAAACAGAGCGTGTTAATTTTACACTGTGTTTAGCCTTTTATACTAACATTTACATTTTGAAACATTATAATATACACTTTTAGTCAATCTTGCTTGTATGAGTGGACACAAATCTAGAGGAGTTCTGCTTACATCCCTCTGTTAAGCAGATGGAACACTACAATATTAGTCATATGTAAAGGAGACTGGTGCTAATTCTAAAGTACATACAAATGACAAAAAAGTACCAGAGGGAAAAAAAAAATTATTACTTAAATAGCTATAATGAAAAAAAATATTAAAGCTTTCATTAGGATATGTCTGTCAGGGACAAAATAAATGTGAACAATGTTAAACTCAACCCTGCGAGTTTCACAACAAGTAGTAAATCAGGTTATATTCTTAGTATTCCCAACATGTTGCAAAACCTATCTAGTTAATTTTACAAGCAATCAGTGTATAACTTAATGTCTCTGTTGATGTTCTAAACATATTTTGAGTTGATTTTGAACAAGAGTTAGGTGCATTAACTGATGTTTTTATAAAATGCATAACTCTTGTTAGACATTTACAATACTTAGCCAGACCTAAATTTAAAAAGCCTAGCTTTCTAGAGGACCCAAATTAAAGTGGGGCTTGTCTCAATGTTGTTTCTTCTGACAACACCTGAAATATTCATTACTGCAGAAAACTAGTATGTGCAAGATTGTAATACCAATGGAGAAAACTGAGCTTTTAAATATAAAAGACTTGCACAGGACAATATCTATGTTTTATGTTAGACTGTTTCCACAATTGTCACCGGAATATCTAAACCATCAGAGCCAATTGGGAGATTGACGTGGGAGCCATTTCTGGGGGGATTGGGGTATTATGACTAGTAGTAGAGAACACACCTTCTGCTTAAGATTCCAACAGATACATTTTTAGATTTTACATATAGTATATTTTACTCCTACTAAATTACATAAATTGGGACGTCTTAATAATTCCCATTGCCCCAAATACCTTTTGGCACATGATTTGGGAGTCTTCTGTGGTGCAGACCTTTTGGAGGGCAGTGTGGCGATGTATTTCATCAACACTAGAGGTTCCCCCTAGTTTGTGTTGACGAGTTTGTTTCTTTGGTCGCACATTAGAGATATACTTTAATAAGATAGTGTTTAAATATATATTCAATTTAATCTCATTTGCTAAAGTTATCATAGCAAGAAGATGGATGGCACCTGAACCACCAGATGTTTCAGACTGGTTTGTTTTCGGAAATGTTTGGAAACATGAAAGATTCATGTACGAAAGTAGAGAGGCTCTCTGCAAATATCATAATATTTGGCATTCCTGGTATAGATCACAATTTGTTAACCATCCTCATCAAGACGATTAGAGTGTGAGAATGGTAAGATGAAAGAGATTATAACCCCTTTCTATGTGTGTGTATATTAGGGAATTTAGACTGTAAGCTCCAATGAGGCAGGGACTGATGTGAGTAAGATCTCTGTACAGCGCTACGGAATTAGAAGCGCTAAATAAATAGATGAGGATTCCACATGTCAATCTTCTGATTGAGTATGCCAGCCCTGCGCGACAATATGACAATAAAATGCTAATATGCACCCTTTCTATGATGTCACTGTGCTGAATACGAATAAAATTATAGATATATTGAGTTTGCATACATGTATGGAATTTTATCTTTTAAAAACAAGTGACTTGTTTGCTTATAGCTTTTATGTCCTATTGTATAAACAAGTTCTCACGGCCTTAGTTAGAGTCACAATTTATGTATTATATTGTTGTTTCTAAAACCAGTAAAAAAATTATGTTAATGGTGGGTTAAAAAAAACTGTACTTCTGTCTGCCAAGAAAAAAAAATGTACCGTTATTAAACTCGCAGAATACTAATTTTACTAAATGTGTTTATTTAGTGACGTGACATTTATAAGCCACAAAGCTGTCATGAACCTTAACGTTGTAAAAAGAAAATGTTTTTGAAGTATAGCACATAAAATCACTCAAATCAACAGAAAGTAAAACACCTATCTGAAATCTATCTATTTTCTGATAACCAGAGCTGTGCGCAATAAAGCAATCCTATTCCCTTGTCTAAAATGTGACAAAGGAAAGACCAGGACTGACATTATGTTTATATTTTCTTTGTGTTGTTTGCAGCATTAAGATGAAAGAAAAAAATGCTTCGGAGTATATATATATAGTTGCAAGTTTAACTTGCAAACAGTCACTTATGACTTGTAAGTGAAGATACTTGTTCCATTTGTTTGTTTGGAAACAGTTAAAAGGATATTTGTAAACCTTCAAGACAAAAATGGTTAAACAGAATGTAAATAAAGACATTATAATAATAATACAAGCAGGCCATTAATAATACAGTAACTTAATGAAATCTGCTTGAGAAATGTGAATTTGTATGTGTGTCTTAAAGTTATGGTCAGAAGCATCATGCATTGAGTGTTGTCAGCAATGTGTGTAATGACAATAGGTCATAGAGGCTATGTAGACAACATAAGTGAGTTTACTCACTTGTTACGGTTATAAAATGTTTATGTGTAGAGTTTCATCTACTTAAGCAATATGAGAAAGCATTAAAATAGAAAAACAAAAGTGGCACATACTTTATTTGCGCTCCATTGGACACAAGGGCCTTAAGGCAGTCCATACTACCAGCCCTTGCTGCTTTATGCACAGTCGTCTCACCTACGTAGTCCTAAAAGTCAAAACAAACAAGTGTGTTAAAGACAAGTTTTTCACATTGGCACATAATGCTAGCTAAAGCAAATGTATCTCTGGAACAAGGGACTAGGGCAATATACTGATCATTGTAGTGCTAAGTGGCAATGACAGCCAAGTCCTTGCAAAGCAATAAAAAAATGTAAATACCTCCCGAAAAACCATATGGAGTATTCAGTTGTGAACACAATGCTGTGATAACAGAACAGCATAATAAGCTAGACTTAAAGCTTTGTGCCACTCTCATACTATATTTTGGACCATCTTCCATGGTGGTATGTTTTTATCGCTACTTTTGCTCATGGATAAGTATTCCTTTAGGAAACAACTACTACTACATGCATCATTTTTCACTTCAAGCAGGCCCAGCAGATGCTAATGCACATCCTTTGTTAACATCCCATCCCTGCACATGTTAAAAATTGTTTCCTTTTTCATGTAAGTGATAACATACCATATAATCGCAAAAATATAAGTCATATGTCAAAATAACAATCATTTAAAAGTTTGGACTCTATAAACAAGTGATAGACTGGTGACTCTAAATCAGTTGGTTTCAAAATATAAGTTAATGAAGTGTTATTGCAGACTCATTGCTCACCTTATGCGAACAAGTCAAATTAATAATCTGATTACACAGAGGATAGCTGCCATAACACCATTTGGTATTTAATAAACAGACAACATAAAAAGAAAAAGCAATTTGTGGCCACTGCTAGTTCGCCAGTATATCCCATGTAGCTGATGGACTGGTTTGAAAATCTGTGAATATAATATTTTCTTACCTGTTTATTTACATGGGCACCTGCTTGAATCAGCCATATCAGGCAGTGTGGGTGTCCTCCGAACGCAGCAATGTGTGCCGGAGTCTGAGCAAACCGTGTTGTACTGGCATTAACAGAACACCCTGCTCCAACCAGCTGCACCAGACACTCCAACTGTGAAAAATTATGAACGCCATCAACTCAGATGAAAGCCTGAATACATCTCCAATAATATAATTACATGCTTCCACGAGAAGAAACAACGTGGAGCAGGGACGGACTGGTCATCTGGCAAATGCCAGAAGGGCCGATGGTCAGATGGGCCGGTCCGCAACATGCCCGCCGAGCAGCACCCTGCTCGGACGGAGAGTCAGTGACAGCCGCCTATGCAAGTAATCACATGGGCGGCATCACGTGACAGGTGCCGTCCCATGTGATTACTTGCATAGGCGGCTGTCACTGACTCTCCGTCCGCCGAGCAGCGCGCAGGAAGGAGGTAACAAGGTAAGTGTTATAGTGTATGTCTGTGTGTCTATAGTGTATGTGTGTCTACAGACTACTTCAGTCGGAACAGCCGCACTTCCACTACTTCTCCGGAGGATCCAGGATTCGGTAAGGCATATGTGACCAGCTTTACTTTGCTAATTTTGGATGCACCCTATAGTATGTCAAGTAAAGGACATTTCACGGCATTTATTTGAGCTGAAGGAGAAGGTGACAATATCTTCATTTTACTATATATAGTTTGCCACTATTCACTATCTGCAAAAAGTTATGGGACTCATTATTCCTCCTCTGGAGAGATTCTAATTTCGTTACTTACAACAGAGTAGCCATCATATGTGAAGGATTTCATCCATTGTCCATTTCTATTTTGTGTTTTTATGCATGCATATTTTTATCGGAATTTTTTAATTTTTATTATTTATTTTTAGTTTTTATGTGTCTTGCTTTGGATCATTAGGGGCATTGTAGGATTGATTAAATTTTTCTATGCATGGACTAAATCGCTTAAAAGAAGTCAGAGATTTTTGTGCCCGGGCATGTTTATATATAGAACCTATTTCCACCAGCTATTTTAGATGTTAGTTATGGTGGTGCTATTGTGTTTTCTATCTTTTTATTAACCTACTACCTGTATGACTCTACTTTTTTAGCTATCAAGCCTTTCAGCTAAACTATGTTGTTTAAATAAATCTTGATAAAGTATCTTGTTTGATCTCATCATTATATCACATTTTCGAAGAGGGTGAAAAATACAGGTCTTCCCAGCGCTTGACATATTTCTGTATGTTTCTACAGTGTGTGTGTAGATAAAAGATTATTATGGATATAATAATTATGGATTATTGGAGATTATGGATATCGGACATTCACAGCATTGTATGACTTTTTCAAAGTGTACTAGTCTGAGTTTAATCCATTTCACTAATCAATTTAGAGATTGTTTGCTGTATTTTATTATTTAATGGAGCAACTCTCTTGGTTTATACTACATTGTGGATGAACACACACTTCCAATTGAATTGTGTTTATATGCTTATGCGGATTAGTTTCAACAAATCCAGTGCACTGGTTCAAAGTTAATTTTATGCAACATTTCAGCAATTTACTTCTGCGCCTGGGAAAGCTTTTATCTACCATTTATTATTCTTGGGGATTGGGACGCACCCCATCACAATACACTAGGTAAGGTAGCGTGGAACCATTTTACTTAGTGTGTGTGTGGATACAGTGTGTGGCCCCATGTGGCCATAGTGTGCGTGTGTGGCCCCGTGTTCATAGAGTGTGCGTGTGTGGCCCCGTGTTCATAGAGTGTGCGTGTGTGGCCCCGTGTTCATAGAGTGTGCGTGTGTGGCCCCGTGTTCATAGAGTGTGCGGGCCCATATTCATATAGTGTGCACGCAGTTTTTTTAATATAATATGTGAGGAAAGGGAAGATCTTAATATAGTGTGGGAGGTAGGCTATTTATTTTAGTGTATGTGGGGGCTAAATATTTAAAGTGAGGGGACGGAACCTTTAATTTAATGCTGGGGTGGCTTAGGGCTATCAATTGAATATGGGGCTGATTTTGGGGAGGAGGGCTATTTATTAAATGTGAATATGAATTATTTCCATGGATGGTTGTGGAAAATGGCTATATCTATTAAACTTTAATGCTATTTAATTTAATGTTGGGGCTGGTTGGAGGGGAATATGTCTATTTATTAAATGTGAATATTATTATTGTGGGGACTGGAGGGAGGCCTAATTATAAAACGTGAGTGCTATTGTTTTAACACAGGGGCTGGTTGGAGTTTTCTAAATCTCATGTACCCATTTTTTTTCAAAATAGGGCATCCAATATTCCAGGATCAAGACAAGAAAGAACTGAGCTAAAGAAACCAGCTGCTACAAGTGGTGAAAGTTACCAAGACAGGTAGGAGAGAGCAGGACAGTCTGCCAACTGTCCTGAATCTGGTGGGGCAGTCCTGAATTTGGGTGACTGTCTCATAAATGTAATGTTTTATAATAATGTATGTATCAATGCCCCATGTTGGTCACACCCACAACACAATGTGGTCACGCCCATTTTGGCGCCGCCACTGCGACACATAGTTTCTTTCCTACTGGGACTGAGGTGGGCCTGTGTACTTTAAATACCAGGGCTGATTTTTAGTCCCAGTCCGGCCGTGACGTGGAGTATCCCAAACCACGAAGGACATGTTAACTGATATCAATGTCATATTGCTCAGAATAAGAATTGAAAACTATAATATTTCTTCTTAACAAAAAAATAATATATGGAAAAAATCATTAATTAAAAGTAGCCAAGTGGTTTTTTTCCAGCTGCACCTCATCAAGTCTTGCAAAGACTAACAATGTCACAGCATACTTTGTTGGCATATAATAAAGTTAAATAAAATGAGTTACAGAGTATAGACACAGAGTAAATTAAAGTACTATACGTGCGAAAAAGGAGTCTAAACAAGTGTGCAGCATTTGTATGTGAACCATGTTTTAATGTGGGTTTCCTCTGGGTGCTCTGGTTTCCTCCCACAATCCAAAAACATAACAGCAGGTTAATTTTCACCAAACAAATTTAACCCTAAAGTGTGTGTTCCTGTGATAATAGGGCAGGGGTGATATAAAGGACTAAAAAAAACAACTCTCTGTAAAGTGTGTAATAATAATATGTAACCACTATATAAAGAATACATGTATGCTTCTTGCAGCACATAAAATATTGTTCAGGTAACCAAGCCCAGTACAGGGTGCCCCATTGAGAACAATAGTCTATTCTCCAAACCAGTTCAGAGACAGACCTACATGTCAGTTGTGTATCCTATCATTGAAATACATGTTAGCTATAAACGTTGTCAGGATATGATCCTACTGAACAAACATGTACAAGATACTGAACACATCAATATTGCTCTATTTCTGCAAATGGAGACTCTGGCAGCAATCTCCTCTCATCACATCTTCCTCCTCCCTCTGAGCATCCCTCACCCCTGCCTCTATAATTAGCATACCCCTCCCCGGCCATCCCCCTTTCCTTTGTCTCAGCTCCATCTGCTCCTCATCCCGCCTTTCCTACAGTTTAGGAAGGAGCCGGAGAAAATGGCGCCATCTCCTCCCACTTTCCATCTCCTCAGTGATGGTCCCGCTTTGTGTACCCGGCCCCACAGCCCCTTCCCCTCATGGTCACCTTTCCGAAGTGTGCGGCCCAGTGTATGGGAGTCCAGCCGTAGCAGGAGTCCTCCTTGCCGAGCTGCAGCGCGGTGTTTCCGGGCGGGCCCTGGAGCAGGGACCGGAGACAACTGAGATCACCATCCCGGCAGGCTCGGTGCAGAGGGAAGCGGAGATTGAGCACCTCCTCGCTGGAGAAGCCTGGGTCCGAGCACACCGACATGATATAGCTCAGTCTAGCTGCAGTCACCCAAGCACACACACAAACACACACCGGTGCTGAGGGAGGAGTAATGGACGGCCCTCCTCCTACTGACTCACTGCCGGGGTGGACACACACCCAGCATGGCAATGTATACACGCCCTGCACAACAATGTACACATTGGCTTATACATGCCAATGCAGCATTGTAATCTATTCATTAGTTCTAGTCTGGATATGTGTCCATGGTAGCTGTCCTGGTTTAATCTATGTTTCTCTCTGTATAGATCTTTGGCTTCCAAAAAATTTGAGCAAGACTTATGAGCAAAGTTTCTAAACTTGAAAAATAATTATTTACTGTCATTATTATGAAAAAAAAAATCTGACATAATATAGTAATTCGAAAATGTTTCAAAAAGAGAAAATAGCACCTCAAGGGAAAAGAAATGCAGGGACTCAAAATTAGGAGGTGCTCGCCATATTCAGAGCTCAACTCATTGTTGGTGTGAATGCTAAGTGCAGTTTTTTGTTTTTCTTTATAAAAGCAAACTAAACAGCAGTTGTTGGAATTCATTGTATAATTGTTTGGTGTTTTTGTAATTTTAAAAAAATATAGCTAAAAACTAAGCTCACTTTTTTTTTAGCACTTTGTTGATATATTTTATATACCGTGTGCTGCTTGTGATGCTTTCAGTAACTCTTTATATGCATACATTTATAGAACTATGGGTATGTTTATGTGTAAAAAATCTTAATGTAGAATTATCCCTTTCATAACAGTAAAGTGTAAAAACAGAACATAGGCCTATACCGGACGTTAACAAATATACAATGGCGCTTATAGGCCATATACTCAATGCAGCTAAATGCGCAATAGCAGAAAATTGGAAACACCCAGAATCCCCATCGCTGTCTGAAATTATCAACAGAATTTGGCAGACCTATAGTTGTGAACACATTACAAGCATTCTCAATGACCGTCCCAATAAATTTTGTGCGATTTGGGATCCTTGGCTCGCCTCCTATGGTGCAGAACAGCCAAGGCCTGATTAGAATGGAGACTAATGTACATAGCGTCAGAAGATGTTCAATATATGGTATGTACCTGTAATACATTTAGATGCCAAGTCAGGTGCCCCTTCTCCTTCCCCCTCTCACCATACTAACATTTTTTCCTTTCCCTTTTCCTTCCCTCCCCCCTGTTCTCTCTCTCTTCTTTCCCTTTCTCGGTTTTTGCTTTTATTGACAAAGTTCACATTGTTTTTCTCATTCGCAATGTATTTGTTGTTTAATCAATGTAACTTAACCTTTACACTGTTTTGAAAAATCTCCCTAATAAAATATGTTTAAAAAAAAAAAAAAAAGTGTAAAAACAGAAAAACAAATGTAACAACAGAGCTGGAACATTGAAAAGTTCCTGTTTATTAGTACAAAAATGCAATTTCTTTATTTCCAGGTCTGTCCATCAAAGATAGTACTTAATTGGCACAGTATGTCTTTCTTTAGGCCTCATACCCATTGTTGTTAGAATACATATGTTTATTAGTGCTTTTCATACTAACACAATCCATGGAAATGTGTTTGACAATGGATCCAATTGTTTCCAAAATCAGCATATTACTGTTTGAGAGCAATGCATTTGCAGTGGATTTTCACACATTTCTTTCTCCATTCTATCCATTCACATAAGTAAAAATGCTAGTTAACAATGGTTTGTTATTTATGTTTTTTAATGCAAATTAAATCCCAGTGGGTTCTTAATTAGACTTTAAGAGATTATTGGGAGCTGTAGAAATGGGAAGGAAAATATGTTTCTTACCTAGAAGACCAGTAATAACAGACACTGTATCTGCTGCTTGCATATTTAAATTAGAAACTACCTACTGCACAGCTGCATTAATGTGGTAGCCCTGGTGAGCTGCTGCTTCTCTCTAAACATTCAAGATGGCTGAATCATAGCTGCAAGTTCCTCTTCAGGTTTAACGCCTGGGGGTAGGGCAGGGTATAATGGCATGGCAAGACTTCTCTCATGGGGCTAGATTTACTAAACGGCATGTTTGAAAAAGTGGAGATGTTGCCTATAGCAAGCAATCGTATTCTAATTACCATTTATTTAGTACATTCTACAAAATGACAGCTAGAATCTGATTGGTTGCTATAGGCAACATCTCTACTTTTTCACACCTGCAGTTTAGTAAATATACCCCATGGAGTTCTTCAGTGACATAATAGCAGCCACAAACTTTACTAACCATGCTATTGTATTACTGCATGAGTGGAGTACAATGTTTGTCACTAAAAGAGATGCATTGTAGCACATAGGCTTGATTGAGAAAACTATTGCAGTCCTTGGGGTAACAGTATTAAAGTGCAGATTTTGCAAGTCGCCGATATTCAGCGACTTTGCAGGGGGAATTTAAAACAGCAATGGCTTAAAAGGCAAAACTTTCCTTTAAAGCCACTGCCGTTTTAAATTTCCCCTGCAAAGTCGCTGAATATCGGCGACTTGCAAAATCTGCACTTTAATACATTTACCTCCTGGTCAAGAGTTTACATGTAAAGGCTGCATTTATATGATGTATCCTATTTGTGGAGTCTGAACAATATTACAAAAACAATGATGTCATACAGTAGAGCCTTTGGAGCTATCTTGAAAAGTGGAGGCTACCAATTGGATAACCCTGCAGTAAACACTTATTGCTTCCAAATAGTTTAAATCTAGAAGTAATGGTAAGCAGCTTCTAACTTTTACATTTTAAAAGGTGTGATTACTCTTAAGTCAGCAGTGCATCAGGACCTATACAGGGGAGGGCTGGCAAATTTTAGTCCGGGGGCAAGACTCGACTCAGCAGCCTATTAGGAACATTTTAGAGGAAAAAAATGTAGGTGACCTAGCCCAAGGTAGCCCACTATGGGGACTGGTCCAGAGGGCAAATGCCCCCCAGCCCAGCCTGCCACTGGCCCTATGTTATTACTAGTCTTGAGTAAACTAATAATAGACAAAACAAAATGTAAATCTGCAAAATAGAGGCAACAACTGGGGCAAGGTATGTTTACTGCAGCATGTAAGTGGTGAGGCTATTGCTTTACACAGTTCTAGGCTGCTCTCTAACCCCTTACCACCATAGTTGCCAATTCCGCTTATAACAAGCTGCAGGTTTTTTTTTTACTGCTGCGGGTAACTTGCTTTTGGGCATGGACATGTTCTCCACGTCCTCAGGCTGCATAATCTTTTTTTTTTTTTTTTGTCTGTTTCCATTTTCTGATTGGTGAATTCAATTATTTTTTTTTGTGGGTGGGTTGTGCAGTAAATTCTTCCAATGAAGCGGCGCTTTGTTGGTGGGTGGGCGGAATCAGAGGAGGATGTGGAATAAATCACATACACTTGTAGTATAAACACATGGCAAATTTAGCAGTGGCACTGTGAGCCAGGTAGCAGCACTTCGTGTGTCGATCACAAAAACACCCGCCGGCCCCTATTGGCTGAAAGTCATGTGAGAAGAGATGGGCTGGCCCTCATACTAAGGTGGATTTTGATTGGCTGCAGTGCTGTCAGTCAGCGACTCGTGAAGAAGATGTTCCTTGTACCTTGCTCATAGTGGTGTGAGATGCGGATCTGCAACTATCTGCTGAAATGACCACTGTGTAGGATCACTTATAGCAGGTAACCTGGAATGACCCCTCTATATACCACCCCCCTCCCATTCTGTAAGCTGCTCATGTCAGATGACTGCTTCTCAGAGCACTATCTTATACTGTCATATCATGGGGCTGTGTGGTATTACTCAGTCCATGTATGTCGTTGATCTACCCTGTTTTATTTGGCGGGGGCGATGCTGTGGTGTAATTATGTTTAATAAGGAAATGTGTGTATTTTACTTTAGTTTTCACTACAACACCCCTGTCCCCTGTAAGTTGGGCTTTTTTGGGGCTTTTTAAGATTGGTTGAGCTTGTTTTTCACTAAGCGGCTGCTAGTTTTTCATTTCAGAGTTGGCAACCCTGCTTACCACCCCCTTAAAATACACTGACAATGCTGCGAACACTACGGTTAGGTGTATGCAGCTCCCTCTTCACGAGCAGAGCCGATTGAAACAAGACATAGCTCCTGACGGTCGCTGCAAAGTCCTGACTGAGTGGGACAGTCCCACTAGGACAAATGGCAGTCATGCTTTCTCCTACCAGCAACTCACTACCCCCTGCGGCTGTCTTAAGCCCAGTTGCTGATTGGATCCTAGAATGTTGGACCGTGTTTGGAAAAAGGATAGGGACATGAAAAGAGTGTACATTCTAGACCTCCCACAAAAACACTGACATTAAATCTGACACTGACATTGAATCAATAGCACCCACATTTAATAATTAGGACTCCCTCCCTACAACCAACCCCAACATGAAATTAATAACATTTAGAGGGGAATTCAATTCCCCCGAAGTATCGCTGTGTAAAAACTATTACTGTTATTACAGTAATATTAACCCGGCTTTCTGCTCGAAGCAAAAAAGCCGGCGTTAAAACTACCGTAATAACGGTATTTACACGCACTATTACCGTAACAGTAATAGTGAGCATGCCGCATTACTTTTTCAAGTAATGCGGCCAATTGAATTCCCTCCTTATATTTAATAAATAGCACTCCCCTCAATATCAAATTAATAGTATTCACATTTAATAAATATGCATAATTGGATTATTCGTATTCACTTTTATTAAGTAGCCGACATTCTCCCCCAACTCAGCCCTACCATCAATTAGCAGTCACCAAACTACCCGAGTGTTAAATTAATACACTCATCATCCCACCTTTAATTAGCTCCACCATGACCCAAATAGCCACCAATATTAAATTAAATAGCTCCAACGTCAAATTAATGGCCCCACCCGCATTAATTAGTATCCCACACTCCACAACCACATTGCATTGTGTCCATACCAGACTTACCTTCTTCACTAGAATAGCATTCAAGTAACCAATATAGCATTCCAGTTACAAAAATTCAATACAAAGAGCATTCTTGTGGACAGCACGGTGGCTTAGTGATTAGCATTACTGCCGCACAGCACTAGGGTCATGATTTCGATTCCCGACCATGGACATTTTTCAGTTTTGCAGACACCACTACAAACGAGAAGTCTGCCTACACTTACGGTGAGGTGAAAGTGTCTGAAGAGACACATTGTAAATGGGACACCAAAGTTCAGGCTGCTACCACTATAGAACCACCCCTTTCATTAACCAGTTTTGTTTTTTTACTAAAATACTGTTCATTTAACATGTTTGCGTGCTTGAAGGTTTTCTTTTGTAATTGTACCTAGAATTGTTCAGAGCTAGTGCAATATTCAAGTGTTTTTGCTGCAGGAAAATAGACTCTTCTGCTTTGTCTATGTACCCTCTGCAAAATAAAGTCTCAGTTTTGCAAAGCTATGTGCACCAGTGGCCCATAAATGGTACTGTTAACTTTTCTGTGACACTGCAATGTTAAAACATCTTACAAACAAATAGTGGCCTAGTGTTTAGCACTTCTGCCTCACAGCACTGGGGTCATGAGTTCGATTCCCGACCATGGCCTTATCTGTGTGGAGTTTCTATGTTCTCCTCGTGTTTGCGTGGGTTTCCTTCGGGTGCTTCGTTTTCCTCCCACACTCCAAAAACATACTGGTAGGTTAATTGGCTGCTATTAAAATTGCCCTTAGTCTCTCTCTTTCTCAGGGGATTTAGATTGTATAAATAAATAAATGATGATGATTCTAGTGAACACTATACAATATAGTCAGTATTCTAGTGATCGGTTTCCAAAGTAGACCATGCTTGGTGACCACTATACACTGCAGACCCCAATCTCTGGTAGCTACAAAATTCAGAACCCCCAATCTCCAGGTGTTACACAATGCAGATCTCTAATTTATGGCAGTCATATGCAGTTCCCAAGCCTCTGATGACTACAATACAGACCTTAAAACTCTGAGGTTGCTGGCCTCAATTCCACACCTTCTCAATATTTTTGGTAAAGCAATACGTATATACAATGATTCAAAACACACAAAACAGATATACATACAAGATGAGGATCCTGCTGGTGAGAGGTTGAAATTTAGGTATAGTTCTTGGTTAAAATAAAGGTAAGAAAAAACAGCATACAAAAAATGTCTTGGTTCAATAAGAAGCGTTCCATTTTTGTGAGAAAAGACTATGCAATTTATAATGTAGCAATAAAATTGACAACTGTTTTATGCCAAATGAAACATCAACACATTTACACATTACAATGTAGTTGAGGTTATTTGTTGTATATGCTGTAAACAGCTTAAAGTAACCCCAGAACTTCTGGTTTGCCACATCCTTTTGAGTTTCCTCTCCCAGTATGATGTAAGCCCCGGTGGGTGCAAAAGTGCACAGTTAAGATCAAAACAAATATTTTACATAAAGGGGTGCAAAGTTTGTTCAAAATATTTGACCTTTACACTTGTTTCAGTTAAAAGGATAAATCACACAGAAAATTAAAAAATACCCAATTGATATTAAGATGGCCAACTTCTTTTCTTTTTTAAGATACGTTTTATTAATAACATCTTATATTGAAAGTGTTACATAAATTCTTGAAAGGTACATTAGTGGTATTTTATGCGCAAATATAAATACAGGGTGTACAATACAGTGCTTTTACAATACGAAGTTAACTGTGTATTAATCTAGTACAATAAAGATGTTGTTTATAACATTTCAAACAGAGGGGGAGGGTATAATACAGTGGAGAAGAAGGGGTATAGTACAGGAATATAGGAGGGAGCTGTGACAGGATGGACCGCCTATGCCACCCTGTCTGTTGTTGCTGGGAACCGGCTGGACTTACTTTGCCACCGTTCCCTTTCGTTTTCCCAAATGCGCCCTCTTGCCGCAGTAGGGGCTTACAATGCTGCCACTACTGAGCTCCTTCTATGGCACACAGAACCGCTTTCCTTCTGGGTAACTGACGCTGCTAGTGTACCTCGTTGCTGGTGTACCCAGGCTGGTACTCCTGACCTCTCACTATAGATCACGGTTGCTGTGGATGGATTCCCCCCCTGGCCTATCACACTGACCAGAGCTGCAGGGTAGCGGCAGAGCGGTGGTACTGGAAAAGCTTGGGTCCAAACCTCAGAATCTGCCAGAGAACGGATTAGATTTTGGGGTCTAATCGGCAGGTCACATGATTACAGCAATATTGAAGAAGTTGTCAAGCAGATCTTGAAGCAGAGTGATGTTTATTGCTCAAGTGTCGTGACAAGGACAGTTCCACTGATTTAAGGTATCAGTGGTCAGGTCAGATGGAACATCAGAATGATACATTACATGCTCACACAACTCATCTTTTATAGAGTTCTGACAGGCTATTTTTAGAATTAGGATGTAACCCCGTTTACCAAAACATTGATTTACATGCATTGCAAAGCCACTACTAATATTTACACTTAGCTATGACATTCTTAAAACCTTGCTGTGATTTCATGGATCTTATTTAAGAGGCAGGAGACCCACTAGCAAGTCAAAAGGTCTGACTAACATGAATACTTCAGACAGTCGCCGAATACGCATTCCCACAGAACAACAAAAAAAAGCCACTTCCCCCCCATTACAATACACCAAAGACTTGGTAAACAAAGGCTCATTGTATCAGATATAATGCATTTCCTCTAGGAAGGCTAAACAGAAAAAAACACATTTTCTACCCTGGTCTCAGAAATAACGATTTCCCTATATTAAAACATACACAATATTAAAAATAAGTGCATTGGCAATTTATATGAATAAGCTGCCTGCGCTATTTGCTTTAAATAAATTCACACCAAAAGTTATTTAATAATGATCCAGTCACAGGAGCGAAGAGAGAATTGGAATTGAATGTTGGGGAGAGAAGGAAGTTCATGCGTCAAATGGGAAGGAATAGTGTAATCTGGTAGTCCTATTCCAGGCCCGGTTCCTGTTAGAATTGGAGCAAAGGTTGATTGTGATAAGAAGCCCATGAGGACCAAACTTTGTTAGTATATAGGAACGCTTTCGCTCCGTCTTCCCTGCTGCGTTGCTATGGCTACCGTGCAGCACGGCCCCTGGTGGTCAGGTGAGGAAACAGGAAGTGGGCGGCACTTCCAGTCAGACCAGTAAAAATAGTGGATGCAGTACTGTTAGCTGCGCTCTGTGTGTGTGTAATAAATATATATATATATATATATTGTTATGTGCGTTTTGTCGCTAACCAATAACGATTGTCGAACCTCGATTTGTGTTTCCAAAGCACAAAGATTTATTCGCAATAAGTGGAAAAATATGCTCAAGCGAAGTAATAGTAAATACAGCCTGTCACAAATCGGGATCTTAGCCACACTTCTCTCCAGAGGATAGTTCTTGGCTCCAGTGTTCCTGTCTGCATTCCTAAGTGCAGTGTTCCTGACTGCATTACAAGTGCAGTAATCCTGACTGCATTACAAGTGCAGTGTTCCTGTCTCCATTACTAGTGCACTGTTCCTGTCTACATTTCCAGACTGCTAATTCCCCTGCTATATTCTACAATCAGCAAGAACATGAGCAAGAAGTTCACCCAGGCTGCTAAGTTCTGTTTCACTCCTGCTCCAGCTAGTCCCAAGGGTCCCGAATCGGATCAAGAAATTCAGACGACCGTGACAGTTTGTTCTGGCCTAATGGATCCGCCAGGGGAACATACCCCGAGGGAGGACTCTGTCCAAATATTAGCTGGACGCATTAAGAGACAAGAAACTAACCAGGGGCAAATTTTGAGATTGCTGCAGGATGTTTCTACACGTATGGATACCTTGCAGTTATTCCGCAGTCAACCATCCCATACTCCGCCTGAGCCAGTAATACCTGCTTCACTACCCACTTCATCCGGACTCCATCTTCCCACGCCAGCTAAATACAATGGCGATCCGAAGAATTGCCGCGGGTTTCTCAGCCAGTGTAGCATACACTTTGAATTACAACCCGGGAATTTCCCTACTGCACGTACCAAAACTGCTTATATTGTTTCGCTACTATCAGGGCAAGCTCTGGCATGGGCATCTCCGCTCTGGGAAAAATCTGACCCAATTTTATCTGATATTGATAGCTTCCTGTCTACCTTCCGCAGAATATTCGACGAGCCTGGAAGAACAGCGTCAGCCGCTTTAGATATTCTGCGGCTTCGGCAAGGACAGCAGACCGTGGGCCAGTATGCCGTTCAATTTCAAACACTTTCCTCTGAGCTGTCTTGGAATAACGATGCTCTTGTTGCGGTCTTCTGGCAGGGCCTGTCTGACCACATTAAAGATGTATTAGCATCTCGGGATTTACCTACAACGCTAGACCAATTGATTACCATCTGCAATCGGGTTGATATTCGGTTCAGAGAGAGAGCTCTAGAAAAGAGGAGGCTGAAACACCCCAAGTTCCTCCCTATTCAACGGGTCTGCGCATTGTCTCCTTTCCCTGAAGGACCCATGCAACTAGGCAAAGCACGTCTTTCACCCACCGAGCGACAACGGCGAGTTAGAGAGAAACTTTGCTTATACTGTGCCAGTTCCGGACATCTGCTACATTATTGTCCTCGCAAACCGGGTAAACATACCCCCCTAGCTGACTATGAGGAGGTGAGCCTAGGAGTGGCCCTTCGCTCCCCACAAGGCAAGGACTGTATTATCCCAGTCACCCTGAAACACGCTCAAGACTCCCAATACATTTCAGCCCTGCTGGATTCAGGAGCAGCTGGGAATTTCATGTCTGCCAAATTAGCTGCTGAACTAGCCATTCCACTAGTGAAAATTCCAGTGACCATCTTTCTCTCTGCGGTTGATGGTAGCCGTATTCCAGGAGGTACCATTACGCATCAGACTTCTCCAGTGACTCTCCAAATAGGAGTTCTGCATTCTGAATCCCTTACCTTTTTGGTCATCCCAGAAGCCACTAGTCCTGTGGTTCTCGGGTTTCCATGGCTTCAATTGCATAACCCCCATATCGACTGGTCGACTCCACAAATCTTGGCGTGGGCTCCAACTTGTTTCGAGTCCTGTTTACAACGTGTTCTTCCACATTGCTCCACCTCTGATAAAGAAGTTTTGACAGTTCCTTCTGCCTACCAAGAGTTCACAGACGTTTTCAGTAAGCAGGCTGCTGAAACTCTACCACCTCATCGGGATTGGGACTGTCCCATTGATCTAGTTCCAGGTAAAACCGCACCACGTGGCAGAGTCTACCCTCTTTCTATCCCTGAGACAAACTCTATGTCTGAATATATAAGAGAGAACTTGAAAAGGGGTTTCATTCGTCCATCCTCTTCACCAGCAGGAGCCGGGTTCTTTTTTGTAAAGAAAAAGGATGGTGGATTACGTCCCTGCATCGATTACAGAGGTCTCAATGACATTACCATCAAGAACCGGTATCCTCTGCCCCTAATCACAGAGTTATTTGACAGAGTCAAAGGTGCCCAAATATTCACAAAGTTGGATCTCCGCGGGGCCTACAATTTGATTCGCATTAGGCGTGGCGACGAATGGAAAACCGCCTTTAACACCAGGGATGGGCACTACGAATATCTAGTCATGCCATTCGGTCTGAGCAATGCCCCAGCAGTTTTTCAGAATTTCATAAATGAAATCTTTCGGGACTTACTGTACCATACTATTGTGGTATATTTGGACGATATCCTCGTTTTCTCCTCTGATATCCAGTCCCATCGCAGACATGTTAAAGAGGTCCTCAGCCGTCTCAGAAGGAATAAACTGTATTGCAAGCTTGAAAAATGCACCTTCGAAGTTGAATCCATCCCATTCTTGGGGTATATCATCTCAGGTACTGGTCTCCGTATGGACCCAGAGAAGGTGCAAGCTATTCTTAACTGGCCTCAACCATCTACACTAAAGGCAGTACAGCGATTTCTGGGATTCGCGAACTATTATCGAAAATTTATTCGTGGCTACTCTACTGTAGTAGCACCACTCACCGCCCTCACCAGAAAAGGAGCTAATCCTGCCAAGTGGTCTGAAGAAGCCCAAACAGCTTTTCAACTTCTGAAACAAGCATTTATTTCTGCTCCCATACTCAGGCAACCAGATTTAACCTGTCCATTCTACTTGGAAGTTGATGCCTCATCTGTCGGAGTAGGGGCAGTTCTTTCCCAAAAACCAGCTGATGAGCAATGGCATCCCTGCGGGTTCTTCT
Organism: Mixophyes fleayi; assembly: GCF_038048845.1. Lineage (NCBI taxonomy): Eukaryota > Metazoa > Chordata > Amphibia > Anura > Limnodynastidae > Mixophyes > Mixophyes fleayi. The sequence goes on from NC_134403.1 coordinate 135,117,903, forward strand.
CCAGGAAATTTTTACCAGCTGAACGAAATTATGCCATAGGGGACAAAGAACTGCTTGCCATCAAATTGGCGCTTGAAGAGTGGAGGCATTTACTTGAGGGAGCTCGTTATCCTGTCACAATATACACGGATCACAAGAATCTGCTCTACCTTAAAACTGCACAGTGCATGAATCCACGACAGGCCCGATGGGCACTATTCTTTTCTCGATTTGATATCCATGTCACCTTCCGTCCCGGTTCCAAAAATCGCAAGGCCGATGCTCTGTCACGTTCTATGGTGAAAGAGGAAGATTCCATCACTGTGGATCCACGGCCTATTATCAGCCCACTCAGCATCGCAGTCAGTAGACCCGACAATACACCTCCCCAGGGGAAAACTTTTGTTTCTGAGAATCTGCGTAAAAAATTGCTCCAATGGGCACATTGTTCTAGATTTGCCGGTCATGCGGGCATCCGCAAAACTCAATCTTTCATATCGAGAAGCTACTGGTGGCCTACTCTTCATCAGGATGTTCAGCAATTTGTTTCAGCATGTGGCAGCTGTGCCCAACATAAAAGTTCAAGACAATCTTCAGCTGGTCAACTTTTGCCTCTGCCTATTCCCACCAAACCCTGGACCCATATTTCTATGGACTTTGTTTCTGATTTGCCAAATTCTAATAATTTCAATACCATCTGGGTCATCGTTGACCGATTCTCTAAAATGGCGCATTTTATTCCTCTCCGTGGCCTCCCATCAGCACCTATACTGGCTCAGCAATTTATAAAGGAGATCTTCCGTTTGCATGGGTGTCCTGAAGAAATCGTCTCGGATAGAGGAGTTCAGTTTGTGGCGAAATTCTGGAGATCCTTATGCCAAGCACTACAGATCAAACTAAACTTCTCTTCGGCCTATCATCCACAGTCCAACGGGCAAACGGAAAGAGTCAATCAGGACCTAGAAACATTTCTCCGTTTGTACATATCTTCTTCACAAGACGACTGGGTAGATCTGCTTCCTTGGGCAGAATTTGCTCATAATAATCATTATCACGAATCTTCTGCTTCCACTCCATTTCATACGGTCTATGGCCTACACCCCAGGGTACCCTTGTTTACTCCACTTCCTACAGCCTCAGTACCTGCCTCTGAAGTTTTCCTAAAGAATTTTGCAGGCCACTGGCGCCAAGTACGGGAATCTCTACTTAAAGCGTCCCAACGCTACAAAATTCAGGCCGACAAAAAGCGACGAGCCATTCCAAGCTTGAAACCGGGAGACAGAGTATGGCTGTCAACTCGCAATCTACGCCTCAGAGTTCCATCTATGAAATTCGCTCCCCGCTTTATTGGACCGTTTAACATCTCCCGGGTCATCAATCCAGTGTCCTACAAATTACATTTACCATCTTACCTCAAGGTACCCAACTCCTTCCATATTTCTCTCTTAAAACCATTGGTGCTAAATCGGTTTTATACACCCAAACTGGTTTCTCCTGAGGTGCAGACTGAACATGGTGATGAATATGAAATTAAAGAGATCTTGGACTCTCGGTTTCGACATAAGACCTTACAATATCTAGTCGACTGGAAGGGCTATGGTCCAGAAGAGAGAGCCTGGATCAAAGCTTCTGATGTCCATGCTCCATCTCTCATCAGAAAATTTCACCGCAAGTTTCCAACTAAACCCCAATCTAAGTGTCCAGTGGCCACTCGTAAGGGAGGGGGTACTGTCACAAATCGGGATCTTAGCCACACTTCTCTCCAGAGGATAGTTCTTGGCTCCAGTGTTCCTGTCTGCATTCCTAAGTGCAGTGTTCCTGACTGCATTACAAGTGCAGTAATCCTGACTGCATTACAAGTGCAGTGTTCCTGTCTCCATTACTAGTGCACTGTTCCTGTCTACATTTCCAGACTGCTAATTCCCCTGCTATATTCTACAATCAGCAAGAACATGAGCAAGAAGTTCACCCAGGCTGCTAAGTTCTGTTTCACTCCTGCTCCAGCTAGTCCCAAGGGTCCCGAATCGGATCAAGAAATTCAGACGACCGTGACACAGCCGTTACTTATCGCAGGCGCTCTGGATCCAGTGCAGTCATTCAATCCTGAAGTCTGGGGACAAGATGTCTGCACTCTGGATCACAAGCTGCTGCTTATATACACAATCAAATACAGTAATACAATGAAGATGGTATAGCTTGCATCTATTGGTCCGGGTCTCAGGAATGTCCAAGGGGTCGTCAATCATTGGCTGGTTCATCCTAAGGAATCCAAAGGAGGGGGTCATCTCTGCAGGGGGTATGCTCTGCTCTTCCCGCCCGGATTCCTTAGTCTTAAGTAGTTCATAATTCCCTATCATTCATAACTTGCGTATGCACTCTGCGATTCCCTCGCAGAGTGAACCAAACAGTAGGATATGTAATAAGGTTCATTATGATACCACTCATGATGTTATTCCTTTAACCCATTCCGTGTATTTCACTAATATGCATGTAACTCTGATATAACATATAAATACTACTATATTTCGACATAACTGACTATGTGTTGCAATTACCATTAATGTGTACTATTTTATAAGTATGCGTGTTTGTGCAAATGTATGGTAAAAGACCGATTACTGTTGCTGCCACGTGTAGTGGATGCGTACGCCCTTTCACGCCGTAGCGTGCCCTTGTACGTCATAGCGTACCGTACGCATCTTTTCAGACAAAGACAACCAAGTTTGCTAGACTTTAATTGAAATGAATTTATCCAATTTGCTGACTTCGACAGTTCCACCCTTTGATAGTGTAATAAACTATCACCCAATCACCGTTTCAAGTTCAGGATTATACAATACTTCTTCACAGACCATGATCTCGGTATCTGGTACCACCCTTTCAGTCTCTTTCTCAGTGTTACTCTTATGAGACCGTTTTCCACACTTCAACACAGTAGGTACACATTTGACAACTACACCAATTGCTAAGATGACACCCAGTATAAGGAGAAGGAGCTTACCTACACTCGCAATCATTTCCTGTACCCACTCCCCCAGACCGGAGAACCATTTTGCTGGCTTCAACCATGAGAACCAACCCGCCACCTTTTCCCCGACCTCATATAACGAAGAATTATGGCTCTTTCGAAATTCCCATTTCAGCTGCAAAATTTCATCCATCTTCCGGTCTATAACCTCTTTAGGGTCTTCCGTAATATTAGTAATGTACGTGCAACATTTGACACCGAACTGGGTGGCCAGTGTCACACAGTACCCACCAGTAATAGAGGTGAGATAATTTAGTACCAGTCTATGTTGCACCATCTCCTTCTTGTACGCTTGTAGCTCCCTTCCAGTATACCTGAAAGTGTCATCATACATCTCGGTGATATTATCTATTAATTTAGCTAGGTCTTGGATATATTTAAAGTTTAATGTTCCCCGAGCGGTCCTGGTGAGATCTAGAGCAACCATAACTTGGAAACCAGCAGTTTCACTAATCAATTTTGTAGCTATGGGTTCCTCACCAGGAATCATATTTCTCTTGCCACGGTGTTCATACTGTGTGTGTATGTATGGTGGTGATGTAGTCTTGTGAATATCTACCATTTCTTCATGAGTAATAGTCATGATTTCAGGAACCAGTTTAGCTAAGAAACACAAGCCCTTGGAACTCGGAGTCACCCAGGAATAAGCTTTTCTTCCACAAACAAAATACACATCCTCAGGGAGAACATAAGGGACGGTATGCCCATGAATTATGTCACACAGAGTTTTGATAAAACTACCCATGCCTAGTGTCTCCATCTGCTCTAGACATGTGTCGGCATTAATGACATTTTCACATTTATCTGTAGAGACTTTTCCAATAGATACCTTCTTATGTTTGGTTATACGCCCTAACTTGTGACTTCCATCAGCATTCCTGCCTAGTAGTGACCTTGTGAGTCTCTCTCTAAAATGAGTGTGGCGAGCCATTGTCTGATCTGATAGGTCAGCCTCCCAATTCTCCAGGCGCTTTACATGAGATATGTTTAGGCACAGCAAAGATCTGCCTATGGAGTATTGTCGAAGCGTCAGACTAGGGGACCTAGTGTTATTGTACCTCCCTTCTATGGGCCTCCCACCCCTTAATTCGAGTACTTCGGATATGTTTAAAGGGAATGGCACTAGTCCTATGTTATGCTGCCCTTGAGGCACATGAGAGCACACCCAACACTCGGTTTGGTTTAGTACCTTACCCACCAGGGAGTGATAATCCTCCAAAGGATGCCCGCCTATATTCAGAGTACTGGGGGACTGGCATCGTTGGATGCATCTCTCTTCAACTAGGGAGTTGCAGAACTTGCAGATACAATACTCATCAGACAATTGCCCCTCACACTGCCTCCGAGTTCCTGAGCTAGCAGACCTTTTCATAACCCCTGGACTAAGTTTGATAATGGGCTGCTCAGGATATCCTATTAACTTTTCTTCGGCCTCCATTTCATCCGTATCACTCCCAGAACTCTCCTCCGTCCTCCATTCTCCTTCACAAAAATAGAATGTCCTAGAAAAAGTAAAAACAAGGAAAATCCTGGAACAAAAGAAAAACAAAAACCGCCACTCCATCGCTGGAAAGATAGCTCTGAGGCAATGTCTCTGGTTCAGGTGTCGCAACTGCAGGCTTTAGGTCTCCCGGAACAGGTTCACAAGTGACAGTTCTATGTCGTCGGTCTGAGTCTTGTCTTGCACTTTCTCCGGATTATGGACTCTCCTGCAGTGGGTGGAATGGACCCAAGTGTCTCTCTCTGCAACCTTCAGTGATGTAGTACTGGTCAGCAGCACTTGGTACGGGCCTTCCCAACGGTCTGTTAAACAACCTGAACGTAAGAAATTGCAGATCATAACATAGTCTCCAGGTTCAACATCATGACAGTTCGTTTCTGGCATACCAGGTGACAGCATTTTTAGTTTTTGTTGTTGTTGTTTCAGCTGTCTACTCATTCTTATAAGATATTGTACAGTCACTTCATTATTACACTTTAAGTCGTCTTGTGGACTCACGATCAAATGAGGTTGTCGTCCGAACAGTATCTCAAAGGGGGACAGATTAAGAGGAGGTCTAGGAGTGGTTCGAATGCTATGGAGGACCAACGGCAAAGCCTCAGGCCATGCCAACCCAGTTTCAGCCATTATCTTACCTAGTTTGTTCTTGATAGTACCATTTACTCTCTCCACCTTACCACTGGCTTGTGGTCGGTAAGGGGTGTGAAGTCTGCTACTGATTCCCATGAGTTTACACATATTTTGGAAGACATCACCAGTAAAATAGGTACCCCTATCACTTTCAATGATTCTAGGGATACCGAACCTACACACAAAGTCTTGTACGATTTTCTTTGCAGTGAACACAGCAGTATTAGTGGCTGCCGGATATGCTTCTACCCAACCGGAAAACACATCAATACACACTAACACATACTTTAGATTCCTGCACGGTGGTAATTGGATATAGTCAATTTGTATTACCTGAAAAGGTCCGTCTGTAGGAGGGATGTAGGATGGCTCAGTTGGAATAGTTTTCCCAACATTTTTCCTCAAACAAGTAAGACATGACATTGCTTTCTTACCAGCTTGAGAGGAAAATCCGGGAGCACACCAGTATGCTCTCACCAGTTTGCACATACCTTCTTTACCCAGGTGAGTCAGGCCGTGTGCTGCTTCAGCCAGGCTTGGATAGTATGTTCGGGGAGCTACAGGCTTACCTTGTCCATCCCTCCAGAGTCCTGAGGACTCTTGACCACATCCCTTCGCCTTCCAGACCGCCTTCTCCTGCAGGGAACACAAATCTTGCATTTCAATTAATTTCTGCGTGTCTAATGTCTGAAAAACCATCATAGTCTCGGTCGATACAGTCATAGGTTGGCCTGCTGCCCATTTAGCAGCTTCGTCTGCCCTGTTGTTGCCCAATGACACTGGGTCTTCTTCAAAGGTATGGGCTTTGCACTTTATGATGGCTACTGTTCTGGGTAACTGTATCGCTGTCAGAAGTCCTTTTATGTGTTGTGAGTGTGCCACTGGTGTACCTGCTGCTGTCGTAAAGTTTCTAAGACGCCGAAGGGCCCCAAAATCGTGCACTACCCCGAAGGCGTACCTAGAGTCAGTATATATATTGGCTGATTTACCCTCTGCCAGTTCACACGCTCTCTTTAGTGCTACTAGTTCCGCCACCTGGGCTGAGTGAGGTGGACCAAGGGGTTCAGCTTCTACCACATCCTGATCGTCTACAACAGCGTAACCAGTACATAGCTCTCCTGTCTCTGTCTGTCTATGGCAACTTCCGTCTGTATAAAACGTAAAATCTACATTTTCTAAGGGGGTGTCACGTATGTCGGGCCTTGCAGTAAAGGTCTGATTCAGGTGTTCCATACAGTCATGCGTGTCAGTATTCTTGCCTAACTCATCATCAACCAGGGTCTCCTCACCTCCCACCCTTTGTGTCTCTTGAGACACATACGGAAGGTATGTAGCTGGATTTAGGGTGCTACATCGTTTGATGGTGATGTTTGAGGGTGCCATCAGGGCTAGTTCCCACTTTGTGAATCTAGCTGAAGAAACATGTCTGGTTTGGGCTGAATTTAACAGAGCTGATACAGCATGGGGTGTATAGATGGTTGAATTATGTCCTAATACTACATCCTCGCTCTTACTTACTAGAAGGGCCGTTGCTGCTACACTTCTGAGACATGTTGGGAGTGACCTTGCCACATTGTCTAATTGTGCACTGTAGTATGCTACCGGTCTGCTAGCGTCACCATGTTTCTGTGCGAGGACACCTGCTGCACAGCCATCAGCTTCTGTACAAAATAGCTCAAAAGGCTTTTCATAATCAGGTATTCCCAATGCAGGTGCTCTTGTCAGACTATCTTTAAGGTTAAAGAACGCTTGCTCTGACTCTTCTGTGTGTACGACACGTTCTGGTTTTGAGGAAGAGACTAGCTCCTGCAATGGTAATGCCAGAATAGAAAAACCTGGGATCCATGACCTACAGTATCCACACATCCCCAAGAAAGTACGAATCTGCTTCTGGCTCTGCGGCAGGGTCATGTGTTGTATGGCCTCAATTCTGTCGGTTGTCAGGTGTCTTAGCCCCTTAGTGAGGCAGTGTCCTAAGTATTTGACCTTAGTCTGACATGGCTGTAATTTATCCTTTGCCACCTTGTGCCCTGTTTGTGAAAGATGAAGCAACAACAATTTAGTATCATGTAAACATGACATAAAAGAATCAGAGCACAACAACAAATCGTCCACATATTGAATTAGAACAGACCCATTGTGGGGTTGAAAGGATTGCAAACAGTCATGTAAGGCTTGGGAGAAAATACTGGGCTGTCAATGAACCCCTGGGGTAGTCTGGTCCATGTGTATTGCACTCCCCTGTAGGAGAATGCAAAAAGGTATTGGCAGTCAGGGTGAAGAGGGACTGAGAAGAAAGCAGAACATAGGTCAATGACAGTAAAATGACTGGCAGACGGTGGAATCTGCATGAGGATGACAGCTGGATTCGGCACTACGGGGAATTGGCTCTCAACAACTTTGTTAATTCCCCTTAAGTCCTGGACTAATCTATAGCCCCTCCCCCCACTCTTCTTCACAGGGAAAATGGGACTATTTGCTGTACTGGCTGTACGAATTAAAATCCCTTGTTGTAACAGCCTCTCAATAACAGGATATACCCCTAGTTCCACCTCCGGTTTTAATGGATACTGTGGGATTTTTGGAGCTATCCTACCACTTTTTAGATTGACCATGACAGGGGCTACGTTTGCCATCAGTCCAGTGTCCTGTCCATCTCTGGTCCATAGGGAACCTGGTATTTCCAGCAACATCCCCTTTACTTGAGATGGACATTGTTCTATAACAGGAGAGTGTAACATTAACCTTTGAGGGGTGTCCAATATGTCCTGTACCTCATGTGCAACCTTCTCGGGTATATCTAGGAACACACCATCTGAAGTACAGTATATGACACATCCCATTTTACATAACAAGTCTCTCCCTAGCAAGTTAGTAGGAGCCGCTGCAGCCAAGAGAAACGAATGCTTAGTATGCAGAGGCCCGATAGTAACTTCGGCGGGTTTAGTTAGAGGATAATGTAACACTTTTCCCATCACCCCCATAGCTGGAATCGTTTTGCTGGTCACCTGTAGATTGAAAGGAGAGGTTATCACAGATCGGGCCGCCCCTGTATCTACAAGAAAAGTTTGTTTCCTGCCAGCTATGTCAACTATCATTGTTGGTTCTTTACTCTGACTCTCAGTTAACCTCACTGGCTGTAGACTACAGGTATGACCTGACCCCTAGCGCTGACTATTGATTTCCCGCGCAGCATTTGCTGCCGTAATATGCGCGGGTAGATGGGAGTCTTCTAGTCTATGTGAATCCTTTCTTGGAGGATATCTATGTGACCCACCTCTATGTGTATTGAGTCTTTCTTTATTACAATCTCTCCTGTAATGTCCTTCCTCGTTACAGTTGAAACACCTGATCACTTTAGGTTTCCTGTTATATGGGTTGTATGCTGGTGGTCGTGTGTGCACCCCTTCTAGAGCCTGTATACTTACCGTCATTAACTTATCACTTTTCTCTTCCCTTTTTCTAAAAAGGTTCTTGTCATGCTCCACAGCAGACTCCCTAAGGAAGTCTACCGTGACGCCTCTCCAATTAGGTAATGTGGTTTGTACTCTCGTCTTTAAGTTTTCCCTAAGGCCATCCATCAGTACCCCTACAGCTACCTCTCTGTGATGTGGGTCCTCACTTATATTGGATATCCCAGTAAATCGTGCGATCGCTGTTATAGCTCTAGCAAAGTAATCTGAGGCAGTTTCACTATCCTTTTGTTTAATGGTGAAAATCTTACTCCAATTTACCACTACTGGAAAACAGATGGCTAAGTGTTTGACAATTTGTTCTATATTCCGTTGGTTAATCTCATCAGTCAAGGTGTCATCTTCCTCCAACAAACAATCTCCAATAAATTTTTGTATGTTAGTATTGGGAGGAAGACACGCCCTCAACACTACCCGCCAATCCTTACTGGTTGGTTCGTGAGCATTCCCTAAGTCTTTAACAAATTTCTGACATTTAGCTAACTCCTTTCTAGGGTCCGGGAATTCAGTCATAATGGAACGTAATTCTGATCTAGTCCAGGGACAATGCATTGTAACATTTCTTAAAGGAACTACACCATCCTTATCTGGTTTCCCATTGGGAACCGATATTGTGCGGACCGGGAACACACCCTCTGGTACACTAACTTCAGGGGACGCTACAGGATTTACAGGCCCTAGATTTAGAACACTTTCACTCCTAGTGATCACGCTACTCTCACCTATCTCAGCCATTTTCTCATACTTGCGCTGAGCCTCTAGTACATTAACAGCATGGGCAATGGCCGAAATCACAGTGGGTTCATCTTCATTTTCAGATACACTTGATTGAAACTGATTTAAAACAGGGTACAACTTAGTAATTTTTCTATTTTCAGTTTTAACAACGGCTGTACTTACCCCTCCCGCCACATAAGGTGGCGGGGGCGCGCTTGCGCTGAGTTCGCCACGCTTCTCAATGGTTACATCCGCCTCGCGCGCGCTTTTCGCCACGCCTATTTCCGGTTTGCATTCGCTGCTCTGCCACGTGTTACCTTCCATTTGCCACAATTTTAAACAATCATTATGTCTATTTCTCTTTTTCGTTGACTTGATCAACCATATTTTATCTTTTACAGTATTTAGTACCTCTGCATTAAAACTCCCTATTGTTGGGAAAGGCCTATCACAAGCTTTGGTCATCCCGACCCACGTGTCACAATACACAGTTGCATATGCACCATATTTCTTACACATGAGAAACCTCGCTGAACCAATAGGGCCTTCCTTAGGCAGTACACTGACCATCTCTAGCGTATGCTTAGCACCCATGTTGAACAATATACCTTCTACCCGGAACACAGACACACCGCAATGCTCTGTTCCTTCCGGCCAAATGTGAAATACAGACACACCGCAATGCTCTGTTCTTTCCACCTAATAATTTCAACTCTGTTGCTATACTCACCGCTAGAGATCTATAATGCTCGGTGAACGTATTTCCTTTAGCCGCGCTCACTCGCTTTTCTCGCCCCTGGCGAGGGTCCCTAATACAGAAATATCACTGTGGGCCCCAAGGGCTATCAGCTCCTCGATACCCTGGCTCAACCACAAAAATCTGCTGAGTTTATTATCGCTGGGAGCGCAAAGTCGATACAATCAACCTGCCTTTCCAGTATAATTCCTCCTAGCTGCTTCACCAATTCGCACTAACGGTGCAACCGGATCGCACTGCCTACCAATACTAATTATTAGCAAACCTTGCGATCTATTGGTAGCGCTTTGCGAAAACCCAGTTTTCGCATTCGGTATACCTGCCCTGTATACCGTCCTTCAGTTGGGCAATCCGCCTCGTCAGACAGCAACTGAGCACCTCAACAATAAAACAGTGTATCTACGTTACAACATCACACACTATACACCTTTTCTGCGCAGAAAATCAAAAGTTCCCAACAATAGTAATAATGTCTCAGAGGCTTTCACAAGTAATTATACTATGCATGTATAATAACTATCAAAACGATTGTTTAACCACGTGGCAAGTTTACCGGAAGTTCGCGTACGCACAGCAGGAAGTACACATACGCTAAACAATGCAATACAGTTAAAACGCACAATGACAGAAAAAAGAAACAGTTTTCTCTTTTGTCCCTAGGTTCTAGTTAGCGTGCCCTAGATAATGCAAAACGGACATTCGGTTTCGCAACACAGAGTAAAATTCAGGTTTTGAACACCATGCGTTCTTACCCGTTTATGACGCGTCTCCACCCTTTGTTGAGGAACCGAAATCCGTTGGTCTTGCGTATCATCGGCAACGAAACCTCCAAAGCTCACGAGCCCCCAATTGTTATGTGCGTTTTGTCGCTAACCAATAACGATTGTCGAACCTCGATTTGTGTTTCCAAAGCACAAAGATTTATTCGCAATAAGTGGAAAAATATGCTCAAGCGAAGTAATAGTAAATACAGCCATTACTTATCGCAGGCGCTCTGGATCCAGTGCAGTCATTCAATCCTGAAGTCTGGGGACAAGATGTCTGCACTCTGGATCACAAGCTGCTGCTTATATACACAATCAAATACAGTAATACAATGAAGATGGTATAGCTTGCATCTATTGGTCCGGGTCTCAGGAATGTCCAAGGGGTCGTCAATCATTGGCTGGTTCATCCTAAGGAATCCAATGGAGGGGGTCATCTCTGCAGGGGGTATGCTCTGCTCTTCCCGCCCGGATTCCTTAGTCTTAAGTAGTTCATAATTCCCTATCATTCATAACTTGCGTATGCACTCTGCGATTCCCTCGCAGAGTGAACCAAACAGTAGGATATGTAATAAGGTTCATTATGATACCACTCATGATGTTATTCCTTTAACCCATTCCGTGTATTTCACTAATATGCATGTAACTCTGATATAACATATAAATACTACTATATTTCGACATAACTGACTATGTGTTGCAATTACCATTAATGTGTACTATTTTATAAGTATGCGTGTTTGTGCGAATGTATGGTAAAAGACCGTTTACTGTTGCTGCCACGTGTAGTGGATGCGTACGCCCTTTCACGCCGTAGCGTGCCCTTGTACGTCATAGCGTACCGTACGCATCTTTTCAGACAAAGACAACCAAGTTTGCTAGACTTTAATTGAAATGACTTTATCCAATTTGCTGACTTCGACAATATATATATATATATATATATATATATATATATATATCTATATATATATCCCTCAAATTCTGGTAGAAGGTGACTGGAGGCTCCCCACTACTTATATATACATAAGGGAGGAGTCTATGCCCACAAGTGATTCATGCATGGATGTGCAGAGGTATAGAGACATAGTGCATTTTACCAACCTGCCTGCACCCATATCTTCATATAAAGAGTGTACAAGAATACATACTGCATAATCCTGTATCAACCTGTATTGCCTGTTGCTACTGTTGAATACTGCTATACTACATGCAACTGTGAGTACCTGCATATCCTACTATTGTTATCATCTTTAATGAACAGCAACCTGTTTAACAAACAAAAGCGTTTTGACTTAACAACCACATTAACACTGCTGAATACCTTTAATTCCATCAAAAAATATAACCAACTGGTTATGGGCCCAGGCACCGTGTGTTAAAGTAAAAGCTTAAACATAAATAAAGATAACAGAAGTACAAGAGAATAAAAGTAAGCTGATATAATACAGAATAGTCCTTTATTCAGCACACAAAGAAAAAAATGCACAGCACAGGCACCAGTATGAACTTTGCTAAATTAAAAGATTCTAAGAATTATGCAACGTGGAAATTTGCAGTGCAAATGCAGTTAATGATGGAAAAGTTGTGGAAAGTTACAGTAGATCCAGATGTCAGTCCAAATGCTGATGAAGTGAATAGAGCCATGGACACCATTGGCTTAGCTGTAGAACAGCAGGTGTATTCTATCATTAATGATAAAGATTCAGCAAGTGAGATGTGGACTGCGCTGAAAAATGTGTATAAGGACAAAGGTCTTATGAAAAGGATAAACTTAAGGCTTACACTGTACGGGACTAAATTAAGTACTTGTGAATAATATGGATGAGCGCACAGACAAAATGCTGTCGATATCCCAGCTATTGCCATCTGTGGGAGCACAGGTGAACGACAAGGAAGTCGCAATGGCGATGCAGCAGAATCTCACACCAGAGTATGATATTCTTGTAATAGCTTTGGAGTCTAACAATACCAAGTTAACAACAGAAATCTTGAGAGCTAAGCTGCAGAGAATTCCTGTCAAGGCAAATGCTTCAAATGTCATAAGATGGGGCACAAGGCATCTGAAAGCAGAATATAATTTAGAAGTGGTACGCAATGGAAAAAGTGAAAAACCTAATGAGTCGCCATTGAATGTAGCAGATAGTCATAAGAAAGACTACTGGTATATGGACTCAGGGGCCACAAGACATTTTAGCTGCAATCAAGAATAGTTCAGTTCGTTGAAACCATGTGATCCAGTTATAGTAAAAGGAATCGGTGGAAAGGTTCTTACTGCAACAAAAGTCGGGACTATCACAGTCCACCTGATTATAAAAGGTGAAACCATCATCACAAATATTCAAGACGTCTTGTATGTACCAGAGTTGGGGACCAACTTTATCATTATAAGCATCCTTGAGAAAAAAAGGTCAAAGGTCAAATTTGCAGAGGGCAAATGTGTGGTTAAAAAACAAAACCAGAAAGGTACTGTAATTGCAACAGCAACCAGGTGTAACCAGCTTTATGTCCTAGACACCGTAAAATGTCATGGGATGGCAGCTTCAGATAACAGTCAATCAGTGGAGCTGTGGCATAGGAGATTGGGTCATCTAGGATATGACAACGTCCAGAAGCTCGCTGATGGGATGGTGACAGGCATCACTGTGAACAGTTTGGAGAGACCAACATGCGGGAGCTACATAAATCATAAGCAAACTCGTTGCCCCTTACCCAACTCAGCAACTAGAGCTGAAACACTAGTGCATACTGATGTGTGTGGTCCAATGTAGGTGAAATCGGTCAGTGCCTACAGATACTTTCTGACACTCAGTTATGACACAACTAGAATGACACATGTCTACTTCATAAGAGCTAAGAGTGAAGTCATAGGGAAAATTGCGGAATACAAGAGCCTTGTGCAGACTCTAACGAGCCTAAAACTAAAAGTTTTGAGGTCCAACAATGGTGAACACAACAACAGGACTTTAGCTGAATTCTTAAGAAAATATGGCATAGAGCACCAACAAACAATTGCATACACACCAGAACAGAACGGTGTGAGTGAACGAGCTAACAGAACAATTGTTGAACGAGCTAACAGAGCAATTGTTGAACGATCATGAACCAGGTCTGGAGAAAAGGTGTTTTGGCAGAAGCAATGTCCACTGCAGTCTACCTTAAAAACCAAGGGCCCACAGTAGCTGTGAAAGGTAAAAAGCCACTGGAGGCGTTGTCCACTAAAAAACCAAGTGTCATCCATCTCTGTGTATTCGGCTGTAAGGTGTAGACACATATTCCTAAAGAAAAGCGACGCAAGTTAGATTCCAAGTCAGTGGAGTGTATTATGCTCGGGTACTGCCAACAGAGTAAAGCATACAGACTTTGGGACATTAACAACAAATGTTTTATCAAATCCAGAGATGTGGTGTGTCATGAAAATACGCCACCTAGTGGAGTAGTGGAACAGCAACAACAAGAAAAGTTTCTGACACTTGCTCAGGCAGCAGAAAGCGGTTCTCAGACAGAAAATGTAATTGCGGATACCCAACTGGAAAAGAGAAGTTCTATGAGGAGTAACAAAGGTATCCCCCCTAGGAGATATAGCGAGGAGTGCTGATCTAGCCTTTTGTGAACAGCAAAACATTGAAGAGGCAAAATCAAGCAATGACTGGGAACAGTGGAAAGTGGCTATTGATACAGAGTTAAAAGCTCTGGAGGACAATCATACATGGACTGTAGTTGACAGACCGAGTAACCGCAAAACGATCAGGAACAAGTTGGTCTTTTGTAAGAAAGTGAATGCAGACGGTACCATTGCACGCTATAAAGCTCGCCTTGTTGCCAAGGGCTACACACAAAAGCCAGGGATCGATTACAGAGAGATCTTCTCGCCTGTTACCAGAATTAGCACCCTGAGGTTAGTGATCACCATCTCCACCATCCATGATTTGTTGATGTATCAGCTTGACTTTGACTCTGCATTCTTGAATTGTGAATTGTTAGGGGAGATTAACATGGAGCCACCTGAACACTACAACGAGGGTGTCTACCAAGAAGGTAAAGTCTGCCTCCTAAAGAAGTCACTTTATCGTCTTAAACAAAGTGGTCAATGTTGGTACATTAACCTTGATGCTGTACTGCTATTCATGGACTTTAATAGGTCAGAGACTGATTATTGTCTGTACGCAAAGCCATAGAAGAAAAGATGTTCTTCATAGTTGTGTACATAGATGATCTACTGCTAGCAGGCCAAGAGAGACACATCACCAGTGCCAAACACCTGTTGAAACAAAAATTCAAGTTAAAACATCTAGGTCCTGTAAACAAGCTGTTAGGCATGAGGATCGTGCAAAATTTGAATGATGGAACTGTTATAATTAAACAACAGGCATACATCGAAAATATACTTACCAAGTATGGGATGTTTGACGTCACATATAATGTGAATCCTGTGAGTCAATCTACAATCATTCTTGAGAAAAGACATTGGACTAAAATCAAAAGAATTCCAAGAATTGATGACTTGCATAGTTTATTAACCCTTTTTTCTTTTTACAGGAAGAAAAGACTTTCTTGAAAAATATTATTTTTGATAAGGTAAAATTGTTTTTCTTTGTTACAGTAGACGTTGCTAAGCGACCCCCTCGCTACATGAAAAAACAGCCAGTATTTAACTTATGTGCAAAATAATAAACCCATTTGCACCCCTTGCATTGCAATATGGTTTTGTCCAGAAAAGTTAAGTAAGAAAACTTACTCAATTTCTTGCCTAAGTTCCTTAATGAATCAACCCCATTGTCACTCAAATAATGTAGGATAGGCTTTAGAGTGGCTGAATTAGCATTTATAAAAGGCTTATTTTGGGTTCCTCTTTTCTAGACAATTTTTCTGGGTCAGATTTTGTGTAATAAACAGAAATTGTGCTGGATTAATCAGGTTTCATGTCCAAACAGGAATAATAATAAAGACCCCATTTTAATTATCATAATGGGGGTTCTCTAATTAGGGTTTACTAGCAACATAATTACAGGAGAAATAAACCCTATTTGTAGTGGTTTATTTTGAGATTATTGTTAAGGGAAACAAGTAGGCTTGCTTTAATCTACACAGAGAAATGTATTCTTTAAAGTATTTGCATGATTAATACAGTTTATTCTGACAAATAAAATAAATTTAAATCAAGTGAAACTGATAAACTAGTGCCCACTAGTGACCACATTGAAAAATGTTAGACTGTTGGAGACCTAGGAATACCATTTTATTGTTAGTATAGAGAGCAAAATTAAAATATTGTTTTCAGAAATAATGTTCTCAATACTGTTCTTTTAATGGTTACATATATGTAGTTACCAGAAATAAAAATCCTATTTTTGCTGTGCTGTTAGATGCTTGTCATATCTGGTGCTTTATAGTGAATTTTGGTCGAGAGGAATGCAAAATTAAAATACAAATCTGGCTGTCTGTGGTGTAAAACATTGAATGTTGAGATAACTGTAATTTCTCATATGTACAGCTGGTTATAAAAGCTGGCATCCTTCCCAGATTGACCTTTTTATTTTTACTGCCGCTAGCGTGTGCTAAATTTAGAAATTAGAGTATGATGTCATTTCTGCAGAATAACAAACAGACTACATTCTGCTACTTTACCGGCAGATGGCTGCTGTGCTACTTGTCTTTCCTTTACAACAGAGGCATTGCCTCCCTTTACAATCTCTGACATAAAAAAATTCACTAGTGGAACTGTAATATAAATAACTCACTCATCATATGCAGGTAGCTTAGATATCCAAGAATACAAAAATTGTAATGCAGCTGTAAAGACTAATGACAGTGGATAAATATAGTTTATTTCAATGTTTGCGATTCCTTTTCTTTATTGGACCAACAAAGAATGGGTGAGGGGTAGAATAGAACAGTATAGTATAGTGTTGTGTCCCCTGCCTCATAAAACAATACAAATTAATAAAGCAACAATAATTGATTAACATAATAGAATATTGTTTAACTTACTTATCAATTACTAATATAAGATTCACACTATTGAACAGATGCAAAACCAACCAGTAGAGCCAAAGTCATCTATATATTAAGAATAGTGTCCGAGTAAGAGCTGTAAGGATATTTCTTGGAATGGCTAAGGTTGTCACTTTATCTGGGAAAAATATTGGCTTTCCCATAGCTGTGCACATAAATGCCATTTAATCAGTCACTGCACTATTCTGTGTTTTTGTATGGGTGAATGAAGAAGATTGAAAAAGCTCACAGAGATCATGTTCTCAATGGAGAGATTTGGTGCAGTCCACATGGGCTTCTTACCAAGGTGAATGATTTACTTTCCCTGTCTAAGTTCCGTCCTCCGATTAGGCTACACAGCCATGTGAACTGCAGCAGCCTTCCTTTATAGAGATGAACGATCTCTATGTAAGCTTTTGTCTCTACATCCATCTGTCAAATATGAAATAAAGGAGATATGGATGAAGTAGGTTCAGAGGAAATTTGAGGAAAAACAACTTCACAGGAATGGTAGTGGATAAGTGGAGTATCCTCCCATACATAGAGGTTAATACTGTACAGCATGCTTGGGATAGACATGAGGATATCCTTCCAAATAACTAAAGATCAAATAGGGCTTGAGGTTACTATAGGTTAAAATATGGGCAGATTAGATGAGCCAAGTGGTTCTTATCTGCCATCAAATTCTATGTTTACTAACTTGTATTATGAAGCTTATCCATAAATGCCAACTGTTCCTATTTTTTTAGATTTTAAAGATAGTCCTTTTTTAAATTTTGACCAATTGTATAGTACAAATTCACTAATAATTCTCCTAACAAATTTTTTTTGGGCTTTGTAGCTTAACCCCTTGAGTGCTAAGGTAACATGAGACCCTTCCTGTACATGACACCTTGAAGTGTTAAGGAAAAGTCCCACTCTTCCTCTGCATTTAACCCTTTCACCACTGACACTTTATGGGCTGGTCCCCAGGGCCGCCGAGAGGGGGGGAGCGGGTACATTTTACCCGGGCCCGGGCCGGGCCCTCGCTTTTAATTTTTTTATTTTAATTTTTTTTTATTTTTTTTTCATCTTGCATTATTTTTAAAATTTGTTTGTTTATTTTTTCTGGGGGGTGGGGGGTGTCACAAAAAAAAAAAGAAACAATACTGTCACGGGCACTAGGAGTCTTTACCCAGGGATCACCAGGTGATAAGCTTACCAGAGGAGTATAGATGGTAATATGGTACTCTGGTAGCGGGGTGATCACGGAACAGGAGACAGCAGATGATAGAGATGCTCGGGAAAGTCTATGACTAGCAGCACTGGTAATATATATGTAGTAATACACGAGGAACTGAATGGACAAAGGACACGAGAGGGTAGTCAGTGGTCTGCAGGTTCACGGAGGTAGCGGATAGCAACCAGCAGGTGCAGCCACGATGAAACACGGGAGAGTAGAGCTGAGCTGGAACTGTTGAGCACGGAGAGCAGCGGATAGGAATCAGTTGTAGCAGTCTCGAGGAAACACGGGAGAGTTGAGATGAGCTGAAGACTGTAGCGCACGGAGGCAGCGGATAGGAATCAGCCAAACAGTCACGATGAAACACAGGAGAGTTGAAGTGGTCTGAGGACTGTAGTGCACGGAGGCAGCGGATAGGAATCAGCTAACAGTCACGATGAAACACAGGAGAGTTGAAGTGGTCTGGAACCACAGGAGTAGAAGTGGTCTGGAAACCACAGGAATCAGCAGCGCTGAATACACGAGGAAACACAGGAACACCTTCAGAGGCTCATCGGGAATGAGACTCCAAGATCAGGCCACGAGGTATGGACAGCAGGTGCTTTAAATAGGGAGTGTTGCCTGATCAGCCAATTAAGTTAAAGGAACAGGTACTGAAGGTTTTGAAAGGGCTGCGCATGCGCAGACCCTCAGGATGGTGGACGGCCACGGTTCCTAAACACACGGGAAGAAGCACTCACAGTCTGGTGAGTGACAGTACCCCCCCTTTTAAAGGTGGGTACAGAACGTCTGGAACCGGGCTTGTCCGGATTTTTGGAATAAAACTTCTTAAGAAGAGCTGGGGCGTTGAGCTCTTCAGCTTTGATCCATGAACGCTCCTCAGGACCAAAGCCCTTCCAATGAATGAGGAAACGGAGAACTCCTCGTGAAATTTTTGCGTCCAATACATGAGTAATCTCGAAATCTTCCTCCTGATGAACTTGAACTGGCTGAGGTGCTGAAGGAGGAGCCGAGAAACGGTTGATGATGAGAGGTTTGAGCAAGGACACATGGAAGGCATTGGAAATACGAAGGTTCTTAGGAAGTAAAAGTTTGAAACAAATTGGATTTATCACTTCAATGATCCTATATGGACCAATAAAACGGGGAGCGATATTTTTTAAGGTCTGACAAACAGTCTCTACAGCAGGAACTTGGGTGGGAGGGAGGGCAGGAAATTCCGGAAAAGACGGATGGTGACCGTAAACCACAAAGAATGGAGTTTTGGACGATGACTCATGGTACATGTTGTTATGAGCGAATTCAGCCCAAGGAAGCAATTCTACCCAGTTGATTGGCTGATGAGAACATCCTTATAAAGGTCTCGAGATCTTGATTGACCCGTTCAGTTTGTCCGTTTGATTGCGGATGGTAAGAAGATGAGAGTGCTAATCGTATGCCCAAGGTTTTACAAAGGGCCCGCCAGAATCTGGAAACGAATTGTACTCCTCTATCTGACACAATCTCAGACGGACATCCATGAATACGAAAGATTTCCTTAACGAAATGTTCAGCCAGAGTAGACGAGGAAGGCAAACCAGACAAAGGGACAAAATGAGCCATCTTCGAAAATCTGTCTACCACTACCCAAATAGTATTATAATTTTTACTAGATGGCAGATCAGTAACAAAGTCCATACTAATATGGGTCCATGGCTTGGACGGAATGGGTAGTGGTTGCAGCAACCCCGCTGGAGTTCTGCGGGAGGATTTAAACTGAGAACACAATTCACAAGAAGCAACAAACTCTTTGACGTCTCTCCTCATCGAGGGCCACCAGTAACTTAGAGAGAATCTCAAAGGTCTTGCGTTCACCAGCATGTCCAGAAAAACGAGAAGAATGGAACCACGAAAGGATTTTCCTCCTAAGAGTAGGAGGCACGAGGGTCTTCCCAAATGGTAGCACTTTAGTGGAAGAAGCAGCCAGCGAGATACATTTGGGGTTTAGTATAGAATGGTTGGGAACCTCTTCAACGTCAGAGGACGTCACAAAAGCTCGAGATAGAGCGTCAGCTTTCTTGTTCTTGGCAGCTGGTTTGAAGGTTATGATTAATTCGAAACGGGAAAAGAAAAGAGACCATCTTGCTTGCCGAGGATTCAAGCATTGGGCAGACTGTAGGTATGACAAGTTCTTATGATCCGTGAAAATCGTCACAGGGTGACGAGCTCCTTCCAATAAGTATCTCCACTCCTCTAATGCAACTTTGATAGCCAGCAACTCCTTGTCCCCGATAGTGTAATTTTTCTCCGCAGGCAGGAGGCCCCGAGAGTAGAAGGCACAAGGATGGAATTTTTGTTGCTCCGATCGTTGGGAGAGAATGGCTCCTAAGCCCACATTAGAGGCATCTACTTCTAGGAAGAAGGGAAGTGTCACATCAGGCTGTCGAAGAATGGGAGCAGAGGAGAAGGACTCTTTAAGAAATTGAAAGGCTTGGAGGGCCTCGGATGACCATTGCTTAGTATTGGCCCCTTTACGAGTCAGGGCCACAATAGGAGATGCAATGGACGAGAAGTCTTGAATGAAGCATCTATAGTAATTGGCAAAACCTAAAAAACGCTGGATAGCACGAAGAGTAGTTGGCTGGGGCCAATGTAATACAGCATTCACCTTTTCTGGATCCATTTTCAGGCCAACTCCGGAAACAATATACCCCAAAAATGGAATCTGGGGCAACTCGAATGAACATTTTTCTAGTTTGCAGAATAATGAATTTTTCCGGAGTCTGGAAAGGACCTCTGCCACATGTTGGTGATGAGAAGGCAGGTCCTGTGAAAAGATCAATATGTCGTCCAGGTAGACAACAACACATACATATAACAAGTCCCGAAAGATCTCATTTACGAAGCCCTGGAAAACAGCGGGGGCATTACACAACCCGAAAGGCATTACTAGATATTCATAATGCCCATCTCTGGTGTTGAACGCTGTCTTCCATTCGTCACCGGGCCGGATTCTAATTAAATTATAGGCACCACGAAGATCCAACTTGGTAAAGATCCGAGCTCCCTTGATGCGATCAAATAACTCAGTGATCAACGGAATGGGATATCGATTTTTAATAGTAATGGCATTGAGTCCACGAAAATCTATGCAGGGGCGTAGTGATCCATCCTTCTTTTTTACGAAGAAGAACCCGGCTCCAGCGGGAGAGGTGGAAGGTCGAATAAACCCTCGCTGGAGATTCTCCTGGATGTAATCAGATGTAGCTTGAGTTTCAGGTAACGAAAGTGGATAGACCCGACCCCTAGGAGGAGTCTTGCCAGGTAGAAGATCGATCGGACAATCCCATGAACGATGAGGAGGAAGACGTTCAGACTGAGCTTTATCAAAAACATCGGCAAATGAAGCATACTGAGGAGGGAGTCCCGGTGAGGAAGATGAGATGGAAGATTGCTGTATTTTAAGAGGAATGACTTGAGAAAGACAACGATGATGACATTCAGCTCCCCAAGACGTAACTTGAGGAGTGCGCCAGTCAATCTGGGGAGAATGACATTGAAGCCATGGAAGGCCTAAGACAATCGGACTTGTCGTAACAGGAAGAATTAAAAACGAAATCTCTTCATGGTGTAGCACACCAATCTGAAGCGTTACTGGAGACGTACTCTGGGTGATGAGACCATTGATGAGACGTGATCCATCTATAGCAGTCACAGTAATCGGTGTTTTCAAAGTAATCACTGGTAGGGACCATTGTTTCACTAGGGATTTAGAAATGAAATTTCCTGCTGCTCCAGAATCAATCAGTGCTTGAGACTCAAAGGATTTGGTAGCAAAGGAAATCGTAACATCAAAAGCGCAGACTTTTAATTTCGTAGAAGATGGAGAGGACTCCAGGGACCCTAACTTCACCTATCCAGAACTAGTTAGGGCCTGGCATTTCCCGATTTCTTAGGGCAAGAACTGAGCATATGTGTGGAATCGGCACAATAGATACAAAGTCTATTCTTTACTCTTCGGTTCCTCTCCTCTGAAGTTAATTTGGAACGTCCTAACTCCATGGGAATCACAGAAGGTGAAGCTGGACGAAATTGAGGGGTTGAGCGAAGAGGTGCTTTAACTGAAGTTGTTTTCTCAGATTCTCTTTCACGAAACCTCATGTCTACACGATGGCAAAGAGAGATCAAATCTTCTAATGACGTAGGAAGCTCTTGGGTAGTCAGTGCATCTTTAATTTTATCGGAGAGCCCCTGCCAGAAGGCGGCAATTAATGCTTCAGTGTTCCACTGAAGTTCAGAGGCTAATATCCTAAATTGAATGACGTACTGGCCTACTGTATGAGAACCCTGACGTAAACGAAGAATGCTGGAAGCAGCGGAGGTCACACGACCTGGTTCATCGAACACACTTCGGAACATAGAAATGAATTTGGCACTATCTTGTAATACAGGATCGTTTCTCTCCCGCAGAGGGGAGGCCCAAGCCAGAGCTTGTCCAGAAAACAATGAGATAAGATAGGCCACTCAGGAACGATGGGTAGAAAAATTTTGAGGTTGGAGCTCAAAATGAACTGAGCATTGGTTGAGAAAACCCCTACAAGTTTTGGGGTCTCCATCGTACTTTGACGGAGTAGGCAGGTGAAGCGTGGAAGCCGTAGACACCTGGGATGGCACTGGGGAAACGGAGGAAAGCACAGGAGCTTCAACATTAGCTGTAACGGTCTGTCCAGATGTTCCTTGGGAGGCTAACGACTGGTAGCATTGAAGTAACAGCTGTTGGCGAGCATCCTGTTGCTCCACACGGGTGACCAGATGCTGCAGCATCTCTTTGGCTGTAGGTTCCGTATCTGGGTCTGTCATGGCCTGATCTTACTGTCACGGGCACTAGGAGTCTTTACCCAGGGATCACCAGGTGATAACCTTACCAGAGGAGTATAGATGGTAATATGGTACTCTGGTAGCCGGGTGATCACGGAACAGGAGACAGCAGATGATAGAGATGCTCGGGAAAGTCTATGACTAGCAGCACTGGTAATATATATGTAGTAATACACGAGGAACTGAATGGACAAAGGACACGAGAGGGTAGTCAGTGGTCTGCGGTAGCAAGTTGTACCACTGCTATAGTGAGGAGGAATGTCCAACAGAAACGAGGAGGTGATGAGAGTCAGCGGTCTGCGTTTAGCAAGTTGTACCGCTGTCTGGGTGAAGGAATGGGATCCAGGTGAAGGTATCCGGGGAGTCAGTGGTCTGCGTTAGCAAGTTGTACCACTGCTATGTGAGAGGACACTGGAACAGGTGACACTGGAAACAGGAATCAGTGGTCTGCCTCTAGCAAGTTGTACCACTGAATATATATGTGAGGAGGAGCACGGGGAGAGACTGCAATACAGAGGATACACGGGCACCTTGAACTTGATCCACAATGACATGCACAATATAGTAATGACTGAACAGCACTGCAATAATACAAAGTCATAGAAACTATCCGGGCAAAAGATAACACAGTCAATGATGGCAAAAGTCTCAGCGGATAGTAAGCTCCAGAGGAGAACAACTCAGTCCAGCAAGATATGTAATACACCAGCACAGTCAATGAGAAGTATGCATACCGTGGTTCAGGAGCAGGCTGTCAGACAGGAGTGCAGAGATACCTGAACGGCTGGAGGCCGGCAGGATGCGAAGTCCCTGGAGGGTGAAGCGGTAATCAAGTAGGTGCAGCGCACAGGTAGGTAGACCAGCAGGGGAACAAATACTCAGGAAGCAGTAGTATGTAGAACTGGACTCCTGGAGGACCCTGAAGAGTAGTGATGGTCTAGACGGGATGAAAGCAGTGAGGCGCAGATCCGATGCAGACTGGCGAGTAGACACCAGCAGGAACACTGAGAAGCACGGAGAGCGGATCAGCTGCTGCAGACACGAGTAGAACTGAGGACTAGCAGCCAGCAGGACTCTGCAGGTACACGGAGGTAGCGGATAGCAACCAGCAGGTGCAGCCACGATGAAACACGGGAGAGTAGAGCTGAGCTGGAACTGTTGAGCACGGAGAGCAGCGGATAGGAATCAGTTGTAGCAGTCTCAAGGAAACACGGGAGAGTTGAGATGAGCTGAAGACTGTAGCGCACGGAGGCAGCGGATAGGAATCAGCCAAACAGTCACGATGAAACACAGGAGAGTTGAAGTGGTCTGAGGACTGTAGTGCACGGAGGCAGCGGATAGGAATCAGCTAACAGTCACGATGAAACACAGGAGAGTTGAAGTGGTCTGGAACCACAGGAGTAGAAGTGGTCTGGAAACCACAGGAATCAGCAGCGCTGAATACACGAGGAAACACAGGAACACCTTCAGAGGCTCATCGGGAATGAGACTCCAAGATCAGGCCACGAGGTATAGACAGCAAGTGCTTTAAATAGGGAGTGTTGCCTGATCAGCCAATTAAGTTAAAGGAACAGGTACTGAAGGTTTTGAAAGGGCTGCGCATGCGCAGACCCTCAGGATGGTGGACGGCCACGGTTCCTAAACACACGGGAAGAAGCACTCACAGTCTGGTGAGTGACAAATAATCACGTGATCGGCGCCACGGTCCTCCTTCCTCTCTTCTCCATTCACACTGACTGCCGGGTGTGACGTCATCAAGTCACGCCCGTCAGTCAGTGAGGAGCGCCGCAGCCAGGACACAGCATGAAGAAAGCAGCATGAAGAAAGAAGAGAAGAGAGAAGAGAAGAGAAGAAAAGAAAGAAGCTGACAAAAGGTAAGGAAAGAAACGGAGAGGCAAGGGGAGGAAAACAGAAGGGGACAGTACTATAAAGAAGAGGGAGTAAAAAAAACGGGGGAGAGAGCCTGACAGTAAAAGAAAAAAGGGGACAAAGCCTGACAGTAAAAGAAAAAAGGGGACAGAGCCTGACAGTAAAAGAAAAAAGGGGACAGAGGCACAAAGTAAAAAAGAAGGGGGGAAAGCAGCATGGAGGGGGCAGTGTGAGCATAAGGGGGCACAGTGTAGTTGTGATGAAGGGGCACAGTAATGTGTGAGTAATGGCACAGGGGGCTTGTTGCAATGTAGTGTGTGAGGTAGGTAGTGGCTAATTAACGGGCGCTATTTTGTTTGTAGGGTTATGGTGAGGCAATTTTATAGTGGGGACTATTAATTTAAGATGGGGTGGTTTGGGGGCTATTGAATATGGGGGTGAGTTTGGGAAGAATGAGGTCTATTTATTAAATGTGACTTAATTTAATGGCAGTGATGGTTGCGGGAAATAGGTATTGCTGTTTGCAGGAAGGAAATAGGTTTATTTATTAAATGTGAATAGTATTATTTTAATGTTGGGGCTGGAGAAAGGCCTAATTATTAATCGTGGGTGCTATTGATTTAACGCCGGGGCTGACTGTAATTTTCTAAATGTAGCCATTTTTTTTCTTCCAAATAGGTCCTTCAACATTCCAGGATCCGGACAAGCCACAACTAAAGAAAGCAGCAGTCACAGGTGGTGAAAGTGAGAAGAACAGGTAGGAGAGAACAGCAGAGTGTGTGAAATGTTGTGATTCTAGTAGGGACAATGGCAATTTTTGGTGAGTGTTGTGCCCAATGTAAGGTGCGGGCAAAGATTGAACTCTTTGTTTACACACTGCATTCTTTGTATACTACACTGTGGTGCTAGATGTCTTAAAAGTCAGGAGTGCTGGGACATATGTGATGCTCTGGTGAATTCAGGACCTAGTGATTATGATGTGCTAGCCACGCCCCAACGGCGCATTGCCATGCCCCTGAATGTATAACCACACCCCGTCAGGCGGCGCAAATTTTTTTTGGGGCTTACTCGACTATGAGGGGGGGCCCCATGAATTTGTTGTACCCGGGCCCTGAATTCCTCTTGGCAGCCCTGCTGGTCCCATTCAAACACCAATATCATTAATTTGTTTATGCAGTAGCCACTCAAATTATACCTTGTTGTTTTTTTTTTCAGAAGACTTTGAATTTTCACAAAATACCATGAATTTGCTGGTTGAAATAAAAAGAAAACCCTAGGAGGATGACAAAGGCTTGCTCCTTGCAGAGCCGCGTCGATAATGAATGGAGGGTCAGTACGCAAGCAGCCAATCAGAGCAGCTTGCATCTGATTAGCTGCAGGATGTGAAAACCTTTGATTGGTTGTTTGAGTATAAATGGGTCAATTAAGATCATTCATTCTCTTTGCAACTCTTTGTCGTTCTCTTAGGGTTTTTTATTTATCCAATTGTACTACTTTGGGACCTATGAAAGAACATTCTCTGTGGGTTTAGATAAATTAGGGATTTTGGGGAGTTTAATGAAAATAATAAAAACTGTGTTTTTTATTACTCTTGTGCAAAATACCACCAAGAGAAAATCCTCTTGTCACCATATCCCACATATTTGCAGAACGAGACTTTCAAATTAATTAAGGCTTTAATATGTATTATTATGTATTTAATATGTATTATATTGTTGACAGTTTGCTTCAAATATTAACTTTTGGCAAAAATTAAAAACAAAAAAATAATTGTTTGCAGGGGATTATCTCATATAAACTCTATACTCCAAAAACATACTGGTAGGTTAATTGGCTGCTAACAAATTGACCCTAGTCTGTCTGTCTGTGTGTTTGTCTGTCTGCGTGTGTCTGTTGTTCTCTCTGTTTGTGTGTGTGTTAGGGAATTTAGACTGTAAGCCTCAATGGGGAAGGGACTGATGTGAGTGAGTTCTCTATACAGTGCTGCGGAATTAGTGGCGCTATATAAATAAATGGTAATAATAATAATAATAATAATAATAATAATAATAATAATAATATATACCAAAGAGAAAACCTATGGAATACAAAGCCACAGTTTGTGCTAAGTAAATAGTTACCGTAATTCTACAGGTCTATGTATGGGTGCATCTGGAGAAATGGAAACTTTCTCACTCTGAGCTGTGTCACTGGCATATAGGTAATAAGGTTGTTTTAAGTGTTCATGGTATGGTGTAATTAGGCACTTTTCATGCAGAAGGATGGCTTTGGCAGCTGGCGCTGAGTGTGCTGGGTGTCCCAAGGGACATCCATTGTTATGTGATAATCACCACTGGTCTGAAGTATTGAATTCTGCCACAATTAAATTTGGATTTTCCTCAGTTTTCAAAATGGTGTGGACAGGTGGTGATTATTGTAACAAAGGGGGTTCCACGGGATGGACCCTTTTGATTTGCTATATGGATGGGGGCAATAATTAAAACTCTAATATTTTTATTTAAAACATTTTTTATTTTTTAAAAAAACACACTTTTATAATTGCCATTATTTTTTCATCATCATCATCATCATTTATTTATATAGCGCCACTAATTCCACAGCGCTGTACAGAGAATTCACATTCACATCAATCCCTGCCCCATTGGAGATTACAGTCTAAATTCCCTAATATAGACACACACAGACAGAGAGGGAGACAGACAGAGAGGAAGAGACTAGGGTCAATTTTGATAGCAGCCAATTAACCTACTAGTATGTTTTTGGAGTGTGGGAGGAAACCGGAGGAAACCCACGCAAACACAGGGAGAACATACAAACTCCACACAGATAAGGCCATGGTTGGGAATCGAACTCACGACCCCAGTGCTGTGAGGCAGAAGTGCTAACTACTAGGCCAATCTTTTCTGTTCTCCGACTGGACTGTGTTAGAACAATGAACATGTTTGCATTTTTTTTTTACAGGCATGGATCAACAGATGCACTCTATGGTATCTGGTAGTGATGGAGACTGGACAATACTGAGAACCCCAATCCAATCACAATTAACAATACAAAGGTAATTGCACCCTCTAACACTTGGGTATAGGAGGACAATACATAAAAAAGTATTACCAAAGTATTATCAAAAAAGAAGTTACAAATGTATATGCATATTTGAGGATTAGGGGTAGATTATCAAACCTTCTAAAAATGAAAAGTTGCCCATAGCAACCAATCAGGTTATAGCTATCATATTCTAGAATGTACTAGATAAACAATATCTAGAATATGATGGGTTGCTATGGGCAACACCTCCACTTTTCCGTTCTTTGAAGGTTAGATAGGTCTATTCCTTAGTGGGGGGGTTAAATTGTCCTTGTCCCCAGATAATCCACATCCTTTCCCTTGGTAGAAGAAAAGTAATGGTGCCTTAGTCTCGGTTAATTTTAGCACTGAATCCTCCAGCACATTAAGGTCTTCTAGTCTCAGTCGGAACTGTACTGTGAAAAACAAAGGTATTGAAACAGTACTTTAATGATTGCATGGAAATAATGTAAGTGGACATTTCTTTTAAATAAAACAAAAATAGGAAATAGCCACAATGTTTTCAAAATATTCAACTATTGTTGTGGAAATTCCTTTAATTTAAATACATATTGGACAGTATAGCCCACTTTCATATAGATCATTACATCAGCTCTCTGTCAGCTGAGAACTCTTAACCCCAAAACTCAAAACATTAATGTACATGGCCTCAGGGCATATGGCCAAAATCTCAGCCATGTTTTTACTGACTTTCTCCTGTTCGTGTTTCTAATTCCACGATTTCCACTACTCACAGCTGTTACTGAGCCTTCATGTTGGGGATGTTCCAGCTTATAACTTAACAATGAAAAACTGATTTAATTCAGATGTGTGGTATTTTTATCTGTTTAATATATTTTATAGATTGTTCTTTATCTAAATCATTTATATGATATGGTAGTGTTGTTGATCACTTAATGGTATGCATATTTTGAAAGTTCCCAATTATATGTACAGCTCATAACTTGGATTATGTAGAAATCTGCATTTGAACGGGATAGTACAAAGTGATCGAAGGTGCTTATTTTATTATACATATTCAAGGAAGAGAAATAAAGAAAACAAAAAAAAAAGAAGTGACTAACACCTGGGGCAGGGTCAACACACTGAACAGAATTGTGAAGAATATTAGGATAACAAAAGTATGTTGATTAATGAAAGCCTCTCACTGAAAAGGTAAGTGCTTTTCTTTTTTTAAAAATTGTCAATGTAGAACCAGCAATAATTCCTAAGATCAAGCTATTTCTAGATGTGTTATTGAATTGTACTACTGCATGAGAAATATAGAGTTTCCCCTTGCATTGGATTATAAGTCATCTGAAACCATTCATGTGTAGCACCAGCTGAAAGAACAAGTGGATAAGTGATGATGTCTCTGCTCTGCCAAAAAGAAAATCAGATAATGGTTGGCTGTAACTTAAGGTGCTTGAAGTACTCTTCAATAGGCAAATGAATAATCACTTTCTTGTACAGCAAACAAAAAAGGCGAAAAGTCCAATCAATCTTATGAGTGTAGCTGCCCCGTTACAAACTTGTCTTTGCACAAATTTACATGTAACATGGGAGAAATGGCAGCAGTGTGGAGTTCTGGGTGGTCTCATGCACATAAACACAGGGCTTTACTGGTTTTCATCTCTTTACTTTGTGTGTTATGAAAACTGGAACAGTTTAAGACTTGGTCTAAAAATGCCCAATGCTCACATTCTTCTGACTGCAAATGCAAAATAATATAATGGAATATAGATTTGGGGGAACTGTTCTTAGCTGGGTGTTTGTGTGGCAATAACTTGGAGGGATTTAGTAGCTTAAAAGATCACTAAACATAAAAATATTTTTTTACTGAAAAACTAGTAACATTCAAAAATATGTATTTAAAAGGTTTAGGTACCTGTTTGACGATTCAGGTACTTAAATTAAAGGTGTTTGATGTAAGGGTGATTATGGGTGAAGCCCTGTGAGGTGTTATGGAAGTTTCAAAGGGCAGTTGCAGACATAATCTTGTCAGTGCGAAAAGCTCCCTCTTCATTTTGTGTGTGGTTATTGACAATAGCACATGGTATCTGTCAGCTTTAGTTCAGATGATCCAGCAATGCCTGGCATGTGAAGTAATATTAGTTAGACTGATCTTGGTAACAGACTCTGGTATTAAGTCGTAGAACTGTCTGATCACTCCTCCTAACCCATCAAATTCTATTGTGTGTAAGATTTTAGCTCTGTGCAAGCAAAATGCAAACACTAGCTGCTCTGACCATGTTGGAGCCTGCTTGATGATGATGATGATGACGCAGGGGACGTAGTTCACTATATATTATAGCAAAACAAATAATGTTAGAGCTCCTTGTGTAGGGTGTAACCTATAAATATTCCCATCTATAATAAAAAACTTTAGGAAACAAAAGCTCTTTGGGCCTGATTCATTAAGGATCTTAACTTGAGAAACTTCTTAATTCAGTCTCCTGGACAAAACCATGTTACAATGCAAGGGGTGCAAATGAGTGTTCTGTTTTGCACATAAGTTAAATACTGACTGTTTTTTCATGTAGCACACAAATATCAACTTTAAATTTCAGTGTACAAATAAGCTATCAAGTATTTGTGTGCTACATGAAAAAACAGTCAGTATCTAACTTATGTGCAAAACAGAATACCAATTTGCACCCCTTGCATTGGAACATGGTTTTGTCGTTGAGACTGAAATAAGAAGTTTCACAAGTTAAGATCCTTAATGAATGAGGCCCTTTATCCTCAGAACATTGCGAGAATAAAGAGCTTTTTCCTCAGAACATCGCGGCTGCGCATTTTTACCATTGCGCAGTAAATTATCTGCTCATTTTACCTTGCACCTCTATGGGGCGCGGGGAAAAATGAGCAGAGATTTCTTGTAAAAATCCTGCGGCCACAATGTTCTCAGGAACATTGTGGCTAATTGAATCTCCCCCTAAGTGTATTACACTCTTCATACAGACTTACTGGAGATATTTAAAGAACCTACTTTTTCAAGGTCTGTCACAATATAGTGTCTGTAGTTTTATAGCTTCAACAAGATGGTGGATGCTAAGAAGGGGATTGTGGGAAAATGGTGTAACTGAATAAGTAATCAACCAGGACAAGGACACCAAGGAAATTCAAAGCTGATCCATCTGTTTATAAGGACATTGATATTTTTTTGCAGCTGACACAATGATAAATACTTTATGCCATCCACCAGATTTAGCCTCCATGCAGGAAAAAATATTAAGGTCACTGTGGCTTATTCAGTGTCACCGAATCATGTTTTAGAATTAGACAGTCATACTAGGACTGGTAAGATACACATTTTGATAACTTTCCTTTCAGTGTAGTTTTAATCCATCTTTAAGTCAGACAATTACTTTTTCATCATCAGCATATCTACCAGCAGCCCCTCTTTTACATATAACCCCCCACTTTCTTCTTTACTTCAGATTTGACGGTCTTTGTGATCTAGCATAAAACTATAGGCAGTGGAGGAACAAGTTGTTTAGGCACTCAAGGTAAAGTTAGCAAATTCAATTAAATTAGCAATTTACTATTAATACTCATTACTATTTCCCCATTGGTGACCAAACCCACATTGCATCAATATACCAGAAGTGGTCGCCAACAAATTACACTAAATCAGTGATCCCACAAACTATACCAGTAGACTATCCAAAAAGGTCATTCTTGTAATGGATATACATAACTAATGAATATACAATAATAATGAATATACAATACACTTTCTATGATCGCTCAGTGTATAGTAGATCCCATTTCCCTGGTGGCCCCATGTACAAAAGGAAACATTCCCCGATGGCCCTATATATAAAAGATTCCATTCCCTGGTGGCCCAGCATAAATCAGAGCCCAGCCTCTTGTTGCTCAATATATAATAAAGCCCACTACTTGGTGGCCCAATGTGCAAAAGATCCCATTCTCGTGTACTCAAGTGGACAATACAGAATCCATTGTGAGCTCTAGATAGTGAAAGCACTTGCATTGCCTGAGCACTACCGCTGGGTCATGGAGCTGCTGTCAGTATATTAGCTGTTCTGTGTGCTCCACTGAACTTTGGCAGGCATTCAGTGCAAGACAGGAAATTCAACACTATCAGACAATAATAGAACAGACTGATGGCATTTCATTTCCTGTTCTATGCTGAACTCCACTCTAGAGTTCAGTGTAGGAGAAAAAATGTGGTTATATCTGGTAGGCATGTGGGGAGGTCTGATGGACACGTGGAGGAGGTCTGATGGGCATCTAACTGGCATGTGTGTAGGTCTGATGGACATGTAAGGGGCATGTGGAGAGGTCTGATGTGCATGTGGTGAGGCATGATGGGGAGGGTCAGATGGACATGTGGAGGAGGGCTGATGGGCATCTAAGCGTCATGTGTGTAGGTCTGATGGACATGTAAGGGGCATGTGGAGAAGTCTGATGAGCATGTGGTGAGGCATGATGGGAAGGGTCTGATGTACACGTGGAGGAGGGCTGATGGGCATCTAAGTGTCATGTGTGTAGGTCTGATGGGCATGTGGTGAAGCATGTTGGTGAGGTCTGATTTGCATTGTTACAGCACTGAAAGCGTTCCCGTTGCTAGGCAACGGGACACTGCATTCAGGAAGCGCTATGGCGCTAATATGATGACAGTGCTGCGGCGCTGAAGCTGATTGGGCATCAGATGTATTTAAGCCTTCCATGGTCCCACCTCCAGTGCCAGAGTTTCAGGTCCTCCTGTCCTCCAGCATTTCTAGTGTATTCCTGTGATTGCCCATTTCCTGACCTTTGCCTGCCTCCTGATTATTGCTGTTTGCCTGGGACCTTTGTTACCCGGATTGCCTTGACTACTCTTTGGATCTCCCTTTTGTACCTCGCTGTCAGAACGTTACCGACCCGGCTAGACTCATCACCCCTTCGGATTCTCCTTGTGTACCTGCATTGCCCGCACCATTGCCGAACCGGTCTGGCTGACATTCCTCTCGTGCTTCGCTATCTGACTCGTGGAAGGACCGCGACCTGCGTGTTCCCTGCAGCTGAGTCCATACCTCCTTGCGGGGGTCCCTGGTGAATACCAGGGGCACGTTAAACTCCGCACCTTCCTCCGAGTAGTGCCAATGATAGCAGGTACGCTATACTCAGTCGTGACATGCATGTAGTGCAGGCCTGATGGGCATATGAGGGAGCTCTGATGGACCTATAAGAGGCAAGTAGGGAGATCTAATGGGCATGTGGGGAGGTCTGAGAGGCATGTGGAAAGGTTTGAGGGGCATGTGGGGGGATTTTGAAAAACATGTGAGATCTGATGGCTTGTGGGAGTCTGTGCATGTTGGTGCATTTTTTGGCAAGTGTGGGACTGAGGACACATTGTGGAAGTTTGGAGCAAGTGAGGGACATATGGGGGCATTTTTGAATAAGAGTTGTGACTCTTTTGGAGGTTGGAAGGTCATGAAGTATATCAGGTCGCCCATCACTGCTGTATGCTCTAAACTGCGTATTAACACAGCCATGCGTTACTTTTCTGGTCAATGCTCAGGGATACTTAGGGAGCTGAAAAAGCGAAAAAAATATAAGAGTGGAGACAAATACAATTCCATATGCTTGCTGATAGATAATATTAAAACATGTTTACAAAAAATGTTTGAGGGTATATAACTAGAAAATATTGTAACTATTTATAAATAGGAATTTTCTTAACTTTCTCTAGAAAGGTTTAGCACAAGCAATCCACACTTGTGTTGTCTGCATACCTCTGTTTTTAATGAGTAGGCGTTGGCACATTATTTCCTCAAACATTACCCATTTACTTCAGTTTGCAATAACATCAATTGATAATTGTAGAGTATTATGATCACCAAATACTAACACTTCAACAATTGATCCGTCTTACACATGTGTACCCTTGTTAAGCTTGCCAGAATAAACGTACAAAACATTTTTAGTATTCCGAATAAGTCATTATTCAATATTAATGTTCATTTATGGGATAAAAAATACATAGATATTAAATCCTCAAAGACTGAAGCTGGAGATACAACGGAAGAAGAGAAAAACGGTGTTAAGATATTTCCTGTAGGCTTAATGGCTGTCGCTAGAAATGGTATAATTAGTCAGCAGCTGAAAATAGTATCAAGACTTGGAGCTTGTGAGTCACCTCTTCCTTTTCTGGGAAAAATATTGCAATTTAGGAGGTTTATTTTTGCCAAATTCACTGTATAAACAACATATTTTAGCAAAAATATGCTATATGTCCATTTGTCAACACATGATACTTTCTAAAAACCTGTGATATTACATTGTTAGAATATACACTGATCATTTTAAAATTATTATGATCTTATGTGCATGAAAATCGGTTTGGCCTGAATACTGTTTTTTTTACAGAAATATTGTTATTGATTTTTAAAAAGCAAGATATATAAGTTATATAACCAGTTACATTTCTGAAGAACTGACTTACAGATATGAAATTTACATGGGGAAACATCAAGTCAATGAATGCCCAGTGGACAATGCACAGAAGTGCCTTCAATTTCCTAACATATTTCATTGTTTCAGGGAAACTAAAATAAATACTCCATGTAATAAAAATAAATAAAACAAAATATAAGCTGGCAGTAATATCCTAAATTCAATTTATTACAATGTAACCCATCATTACACAAAATTTAAAGAATAATCCTACCCCAAAAAATTGAAAATTCAGTTTTGCGTGGGACACCCTATGTAAATACCAGTGCTAAAAGATTACTTAACTGGGGGTCTATTGGTCAAATGCATTCCTGTCACTGCTTACCTCGCTCCTGCAGAAACCTGGAGACAGAGCGTTGCTGAAAAGGATCGGGCCAGAAGGAGTAAGGACAGTCTGCTGTACTCACTTTGCTCCTGCCAACCTGGTCTTTTGCTGTTTAAAAAAATATTCCATGCTGTGTAACTCACTGTTGCATCACTGAACATTCTAGAATATATCATGTGCTTATCAACTCTGGGGTGCTTATTGTACTCAGAGAGTTCCATGTTTTACAGACTGCACTGAAGTTAAGCTAGTCCTTTTGCAGGTCCAGTTAGATGCCAATGGAAATATTCACCATCTAAAATATATCGCACATTTATTGCAAATTAGGATGTCAACATCTAATTACATAATCACTGAGAATTGCTGCTTAGCAAACAGCATTTTATCTGCATCATACAACAATACAATTTACAGTATACAGTAGGTCTGCCCAAATCACCTACCAATCAAATACCAGCAAATAATTAAAATATTTATACATATTTTTAATTCTCAAATTTCTGTACAATTTACACAGCAAAAGTATAGAATTGTTAAGTTGGTAAGAGACAGCATATGGTTCTTTTAAATGAATGCGTTGCTTGAATTTTCATGAAGCTGGATAATTCAGTAATTCACTAATAAGTCACAATTCTACAACCTCAATTTATTGGTCTCCAAACACTTTGTAACTCTGTTGTACAAAAGTAAAATTCAAAATTACCTCAACTTAAGCTGGGTACACACTACACTGTTTTCGTCCAATAATCGGCTCAAACAGCCGACATACGACCGCTCGTTCAAAAGTCGGGTCAGTGTGTGCAGTGACACGATGGTCGAAAGTCTGCCCAAATGGACGATTATCGCCTCATTTGGTTGGTCGTACCGTTTAATATTTTCGGTCCAATCTCGTTTCCGCTGTGTAGTGTGTATAAACTTCCGACCAATCCACAACAGTGAGTACGAAATTACAGTCATTGCTCACGACAACATGGCTGTAAAAAGTCGCTAAAGGGACGTCCGCTCTTCCCTTTATCGTCCTAAACAAGGCTAGTGTGTATGCAGTCCATGGACCGAGCGATCGGACCATCGGTCGCATGTAAAATCGCTCGGCATAAAAAGTTGGTTGAAATTTCTGTAGTGTGTACCCAGCTTAAGATACGTTATGTTTGCAGGATAATTAAAGGTTAAGTGGCCTCCAA
The DNA here is from genome assembly GCF_038048845.1 of Mixophyes fleayi. Taxonomy (NCBI): domain Eukaryota; kingdom Metazoa; phylum Chordata; class Amphibia; order Anura; family Limnodynastidae; genus Mixophyes; species Mixophyes fleayi. Next base: position 135,153,731 of record NC_134403.1, read on the forward strand.
AAGTACCACTAATCCTTTTATCATCCTGAATTAATTTTTGGGAATTTGCACATTACAAAAGTGAAATGAACATCAAATTCTATAAAAAACAAACAGAAAAAAAAAAAAAAAAGACATGGAAATGTAAAAATCTGATGCATTGCATAAGTGCCGTCATGACATCATAAAAGTGTATTTGTGGGCCATGTGCCTACTTGTATGGAACTGTGCATTCATTTGCACAGTGAAATGATGGGAGAGTAAATTTTACACATGATGAGGGGTCCTAGGTAGACTAAAGACACACTTAATTATTGGGGAATAGGTGTATGCCAAAATAAAGTTTTGTTTGGCTCACACACCACTTTCTGTGAAGCAGTTTTGACCTAAAACACATTACTACACTTGAACATCCTCCATATTCGCCCAATTTAGCACCTTACGATTTTTATCTTTTCCCAAAAGTTAAATAAGTGCTTAAAGGGACACATTTTGAGTCAGTTGATGCTGTAAAGAAGAAAACGGCAGATATGTTGAAACAAGTGACAGAAATAGATGTAGAACATATACAGTGGGGGGAATTCAATTGACCACAGGTTTTTTTTTATAGTGCGTTAAGTCATGTTAATGCAGTTTTCACTAGTTTTAGAGCGAGTTAACTTTACCCGATATTCAATTAAATTTTTAACGCAGCCTTTTTTTTTTTGCACAAACGGTCCTATTGATCGGTCCTATTGCGGATAAGTAGAAGATCCATTGAAGTATAGGGAGGGAGAGATATTCAATTGTTTTTAAACGCGGCGCGGTAAACGGTCAAATCTCCAGTTTTATCTTGCACCTCACATGGATGTGCAAAAAATTAAAAACATAAGAAAACTATTTGAAATCTTGTAAATGTGGAAAAAAAAGATAAATTATGTTTATCAGTAATGCATAAAATGAATAAGGTGATTTTCTTTTACAAAAAGCATTAAAAAAAAATTCATAAAAATAATAAACACACTAATCACTAATTTATATATTTATGTATATGTTATATGTACTAATATGTATGTACTAATTTGTTTTGTCATGGTATAGATGGTCGTATAGTAAAAAAAAGTAAAATAAAAAGATATAGTAAAAAAAAAAAAGTACTGTATGTAGATATTATAAAATAGAAAGGTTGTGTAATGCAATAAACTGTATGCCAATGCATTTTCTTTATTATAGATGACCACGTTAAACCCTCCCCTTCACTCTCCCAAAAATTTGCAAGCACCAATGATTAATACGCGGGGGCTGGCTTACCTGTTTTAGAATTGAATTGCACGATTTTTTACGAGGCAGTAGCTAAGAACGGTTGCGCCCAAGGCCATCTTAACAACATTAGGGGCCCCTGGGCAAAGCAGTGCACTGGGGCCCCTACCAACACAACCACTCACAGGAATAAAAATGTAAATTATCGATAAAAATAGGTTTATATTTATTGTTACCTGCTTAAAAAGTCAGTGTACTACAGAGATTAATCCACATAAATGTTTTTTACTGTTTCTGGTCTCCCCCTGTATCAGACACTGTGCCCTTCATTATGCTCCTGTTTGTCCCCCTTCATCATGCTTCTGCTCTTCCCCTGCCCCTGTATCAGATACTGTACCCTCCATTATTCTCCTATGTGCCTCCTTCATCATTCTTCTGATCTCCCCCTGCATCAGATACTGTGCTCTCCATTATTCTCCTATGTGCCTCCTTCATCATTCTTCTGGTCTCCCCCTGCCCCTGTATCAGATACTGTGCTCTCCATTATTCTCCTATTTGCCCCCCTTCACTTAGCTTTCTATCACCTTCTTCTCTTCTTTTTTCTTTTCTGTGTTCTTTCCTCCTCGCTTGCTTGTCCGTCGCGTCGTGGCTCCTCTCGGTGCGCTCCTCACTGAATATGTCGGGCGTTATGATGTCACGCCCAACATTCAGTGCGAGCGCAGCAGGGAAGAAGGAGGGAGCCGGATTGCTGTTGTGTGACCACAAAAAGGTAAGTTGTTTTTTGTTTTTCTCCTCTTAATTACTTCAGAGCCCTGGCTATGGGCCGCTATGCACGTGGGGCCCCCAGGCAGTTACCCAGTGTGCCCAATGGGAAAGACAGCCCTGGTCGCGCCAGCAGGTCAATTGAATTCCCCCCAGTATGTTGTATACATTCCCTAGCCAAGAATCAGGGCATTTCTGTTATCAGTTAGCAGCATTAGCGAGATTCCACCACCAGAGGGCACTTTATTTTCACTTTGCAGTTTCTACATTGCATTTTCATTTTTACTGAGAATGTGAGTAAGGTTTGGGGGCCTGTTAAAGCTCCTCCCTAGCTGCTGGGACTGAAATGCTTATTTTTAAAAATAATGCAACGGTTGTCTTTTCTATGTTGTGTTTAGTACTGGATACAACATTATTGTTGAAATCGAGTGTAAATCATTATCATTACTACAAAATGTACATAATTAATTGCTAAAGGTGCCTTTAAAACCTGGGATTTTGATGTGGCAGCAAGCAAAATACATATTCATCAAGACCATATACTTACTACCTGTGGGGCATTTATAAATGCTAGATGTATAGGGAATTGTCATTTGCTGTGCTACCTGCACCTTGGAGAAAGAGAGAGGGGGTTTCACATCATTGGGCTAGGGCTTAGCACAGTTACTGAAAAAATTGGTGCAGATTAAACATCTTTCTTACTCCAGGTAAGAATATTTGCATTATTACCCATTTTCCTTTGCTTTCCATATCATAGCTGATGTAGTCTTTCCCATTTAGAGGCAGAGACTGTTAGAGATAATGGGGGCGGAACTTTAAAAATGTGTAATAACTGTCATGACATACCTACCATAATAAGCCCCATTTGCACCAATGATGTAACTATATGCAGTTCAAGATTTACATATGGGCTGAGCAAGCTGCAGTCCAGTGGCTCATAATCTGGCCTCCTGCCAAAGAAAAATAATAAAAATTACCATTCATTTTATATCATTTGTAACAATTAAGGGCGTACCTAGTCCAAAATAATGTCTAAACACAAATCCAAAATTCAGGAGCACATTGATGGGAGTGCTGAACGCACTCGCCATTGAATCCTTAATTTTACTATTTAGGCCCAGTTACTTAGTATCATTAAACGAGGGACGTATGAGTCTACAACTGTATAACACTTACACACGTGCATACTTATACCCCATTCATACTGCACCAAAATCCCAGGTTTTTGCCGGGGCGAGCTCAAACGACCCGGGTCTTGGTGCAGTATGAATGGTACAAGTCCAAAATCCCGGGTCTAAAAACCCGGGTCTTCAACCCGGGATTTATCGAGGGGTAATTCCCGGGTCGGACCCGGGTTGCCTGCACTATGAATGGTGCAACCCGGGTTTTTCAACCCGGGTTTTTCAACCCGGGTTGCACAGAAAACAAGCTGATTGGCTGTCTGCCTGTCTCTGGAGGATGATGTCATCGGTGGGAGCCCGTGGAAGATTCAAGAAGGAGTTTAGGAGAAATGGTGGATGGTGGAGTGCAGATCAAGCTGAAGCAGAATCGGAGTTTGTTGGAGAAAATTGCTTTTATTTCACTGAAAAATTGTGTATTAACAGCAATTGTGACACACTGGATGGAGGAAGAGGTGCGTGAGCTGCTGAATGTCAGAGGGGAGGAAAAAATTTGAAGGCAAGTGACTGGGACTGTGAAGGATGCCACAGTGTACTACAACATCGCCAAAATACTCACACAACGTGGCATAAAGAGGACACAGCAACAAGTCCTGAACAAATTGAAGTCCCTGAAGAAGCAGTACACTAAAGTCCATGACCACAACAGGCGCAAAAGTGGCGCTGCAAGAATGGACTGGCCCATTTATGACCAGTGCAATATGGTCTTTGGACATTCTCCTCTGACAAATCCAATTGCACTGTCATCTTCTAGCAATGTGGATGCGCTTATACCAGCACCACCAGAGAGCACACAGACAAGCGAGTCCGCAACGGTAATAATAGAAGATTCTATAGAAGACACCCCAGAACTGGAGTGCAACAACACCCCACAACAGATGACACCAACATTTCTTTGGACGAACTGAACGATTCACAGCCATTCCCTGCTGCGCAAGTCGTTACAGATACTTCGCAAGAAACGCAGCCAGAACCAGTGCCGGTGTCAAAGTCTACGCCAGGTCCCAGTTTACGCTCCAACAGTAAGTATCTTTAATAATCTCACATAATAACCAACTATATATACATAGCAATATATCTACATAATAGGCAAAAAAAAAATTAACTGTATAAACATAACTGCCAAAAACAGAGAACTATATCAAAAGAAATGCAAGCCAAATACCAATAAATATATCTACATAACTTTAAAAAAAATAAAAATGTTTGAACATAACTGGCAAAAAAAGAGAAGTATATCAACAAAAATGCAAACCAAATACCAATATATCTACATAACTTAAAAAAGAGAACTATATCAACAAAAAACCCAAAAGACAAATATAATACACTCCAAAGTATTAAAACATGAACACGCATATGTTGCAGTGCAAAACTACTGGGCAAGAGGGAGGAGGCCTCAAGCACATATCAGCTTACAACACTGCTTTTTTGTTCTGCCACATTATATATTCTAATGTATGTTTTACTGTGTTTTTTTCTACGTACAGTTTACAACGTTCCTAAAAAACGCAAAAGGCCCAACAAAATGGAGCAAGCAACTAAAACAATGACAACTGTCATGATGGATCAACTGCGGGAGATGGACAGCACCATGAGGGAACACGAGAATACACAACTGCAGCGTTTCATGGACAATAAGCGGGAACTGCAGGACTCTTTCCTCATGCAAATCATGAACATGCAGGAACGCGTGTTACGCGAAAATCGTGACTGTATGATGGGATTCATGGACAGACTCCTCTCATGGGTGCAGGCACCTCCTCCAAGTCCTTACTATTATGACGGACATTATCCTATGTACCAGCGGGGGCAAACAATGTTAGGCACCAATAACCCTCCACACCCGGTACAGAATACACAACATGCTAAATCTATGGGTAACCCCAACATAGAATACCCACCTGGTAACCAAACCACTCCACAACCAGAAATGCCACAATATCGGCAATTGTAATAATCATGTTTTATGGACAAATGTTTAACAGTTAATTGTTATCATGTATGTTACGTGTGATCTGGAAACACGCTGTTAGCTTCACATATTACGTGAAAAGCAAATTTGCACTTACTGATTGGGCACATTTGTGTCTTCTGTTTACTACTTATGTATATATTTTATTTTTTTCTACATGCAAGTAAGCACTTTTGTATTGTGTCATTTTATATTTTTGTGAAGAGACATATGAGGAAATATGTACAAAACAAAATACAATATGTGAAATAAACATTTTTTTTTTACTTTTACATTTGTGTGGTACATTCAAACAAGTGAGGTCAAATTGGCAGTGAGGGTGGTCCTAATAAGTTCAGCAGAGGTATTGGTGCGCTCTCCTTCAAAAGTACTGGAGTCCACTGACAGCACTGGCATTTCAGATTCCTGCACATTCCACTCAGGTAGAAATTGCTCTTTTTGTATTTCGCAAATGTTATGTAAAATACAGCAAGCAGCAACCACGTGGGGCACAAGCTTGGTGTCAATGTCATTGCACTTCAATAGACAGCGCAAACGTCCTTTCAAGCGCCCAAAAGCATTTTCCACCACCATCCGAGCCGAGCTGAGGGTATGTGTAAACCGGATCTGTTCCTGAGACAGGTGATGTTGCTGAGTGAACCCCTTCATCAGCCAGTGCCTCAAAGGGTAAGCAGCATCCCCAATGATGTGTACCGGTATCTCCACACCATCAACAAACGTAGATTTCTGTAAATAAAAACATGCAGTTTCACGTCACCATGTTAAAAATATTGGTCACATAACGCAGTACACTTGGTACTATATGGTGAAAATGCATTTTGCAAGTGTTACATCTATATATAAAAAGGGGCATTAAATACAGGCGCGGGCTGGGAGAGGCGTGGCCGGATCATATTACAGGGGATGCGGCCGCGTCATTGATGACGCGGCCGCATCCCCTGTCATGTGATGCGGCCGCCTGTGCGCTGACGCGGCTGCATCTGATGACATCGGATGCGGCCGCTGGGGGAGAAACTATTTTTTTGCATTTGGGGGGCGGCCGGCCGGCCTACCCCCCGGCCCTAATAGGCGTCTAACCCAGCGGCCCGGGGGGCGCCCCTCTGACCCCCGGGCCAGCCCGCCACTGAGTAAATACATACAATATTGATAGCAAACAATAGTATATAAGCTTCAATTACAAAAACATCATACAACATTACACCTATATTTACCTCTCTAGGGAACAGCCAGCCATCTTGTCTTTCCTCAGCAATTTGGTAAAGGTCTGAATTTGCTAGAACTCTGGCGTCATGGGAACGTCCAGGCCACCCGATGAAAACATCTGTGAAACGGACATAAAAAAATACATATAGCAATGTTTTACAATACGCATTACACATGGCACAGTCACATAAGGAAAAACATAAAAAATGCTTACCAATAGTTGTGGTCAACCACAGCCTGCAGAATGATGGAATGCCAGCCTTTGCGGTTGTAGTAATCCGCATGGTTGTCTGTGGGGGCAATGATGGGGATGTGTGTCCCGTCTATGGCTCCAGCACTGTGGAAACCCACGCTTCAGGAATCCTGCAATTGTATCATCCAGACGCTGACCTTGCGGTAAGGAGATGAAGCGATGATACAGGGCTTCCAGCAATGCCGTGGTGACTTCATGCACTAGAGTGCATACCATGGATAAACAATCACCACCCACTTTTGCATCATCTTTATGAGTCAAAAAACCAGTCACCTTTCAATGACATCACCATTTTTCAGCCAATGAAAACTGCTCTGGTGATGACTCCCACAAATTTCCAGGGCACAGACTTGTGCAGTATGAATGGGGTCAACCCGGGAAATTCCCGGGTCCGAGGTGCAGTATGAATGGTGTTTCTGAGCTGGGACGCTCCGAGCCCTGGCAAAAACCCGGCTTGAAAAACCCGGGATATTGCCGGGGCGGCAGTATGAAAGCGGTATTACTGTTTAGTAAGGTTCGTGGAGTCTTTTAAGCTACGCAGAATGAAATGATAAAGTCAGATATGAAGCAAAACAAGTTCAGATCACTGACTATTATACCACATTCATACTGCACCAAAATCCCGGGTTTTTGCCGGGGCGAGCTCAAAGCTCTTGGTGCAGTATGAATGGTACAAGTCAAAAATCCCTGGTCTAAAAACGACCCGGGATTTATCGAGGGGTTATTCCCGGGTCGGACCCGGGTTGCCTGCACTATGAATGGTGCAACCCGGGTTTTTCAACCCGGTTTGCACAGAAAACAAGCTGATTGGCTGTCTGCCTGTCTCTGGAGGATGATGTCACCACCACCCACTTTTGCATCATCTTTATGCGTCAAAAAACCAGTCACCTTTCAATGACATCACCATTTTTCAGCCAATGAAAACTGCTCTGGTGATGACTCCCAGAAATTGCCAGGGCACAGACTTGTGCAGTATGAATGGGGTCAACCCGGGGAGGTGCAGTATGAATGGTGTTTCTGAGCTGGGACGCTCCGAGCCCCGGCAAAAAACCCGGCTTGAAAAACCCGGGATATTGCCGGGGCGGCAGTATGAAAGCGGTATTATTATAGTGTGTGTTTGGAGAACAAGTGAGGATTCTTTTATATCATTGTGAATCACAATAATATTTAATTTTAACTTTTTGTGAAAATAATAAGTAAGCAATATAAAAGTGGGGCTAGTAAATGAAAGCAACAAAAAGAACAGAAGAAAATACTCAAGCACTGAAAGTATATATATATATATATATATATATATATATATATATATCTCCCCTCCCAAGAACAGTAACTACCACTACAAGTACAGAAACTTCTGGAGAAGGAGACAATGACGTGACAGGACCTGTGTCAGGATTCCCAGTATGAAACCAAAGTGAGAGTGTAGTTAACAGAGTGGTTTTTATTACACACTGGTTACAGAAGTTTCAGGATGCATTACCATAGAGTATGGCAGAAATAGCAAAAACGGAAGGACGAGCAGAGGCCAGTTTCAGGAGATCAATCAGTAGAGAACACAGGAACAGCAACACAAGTAATAGCAACAGATGATCTGGCCAAGACTGCTAGGAAACACAGGCTTTTGTAGGCCAGAGGCAGGTGTTAATCATCCTGGAGTAACAAGGCAGTTCTGGAAGGTAAGAGAGCATCCTGAATACCACAGTGGCCCCTTTGGTGGAACAGTGATACTACAGCCAGGATGCATACATAATAAATATAAATATATATATATATATATATATATATATATATATATATATATATGTATATATATATATATATATATACACACACACAAGTTAACCCGTGCATGATACTCATGCATTCTAGTCAAATCAAGCTACTTAAGGTGTTAAAAAGGTTCTTGTAATGCATTTGGGCCATAGCCCAGGCCTCCTCAGGGGAAGAGCTTTACTTCCCGACGCAAGTGCCCTTTTTTAACGTGGTTTTGTCCACATGTCACCACCTCATCATTTTTCTCCATCACCTCATCCTTCATCTTTATTGCCACATCTATCCAGATGTCTATCCAGACACAGGGATCTCTCTCAGCGGTCCTGAGTATCACACTCCTCTCGCTCTGTCACCCCCGGCAACCACCAACCACTCCCAACTGTCACCCCCGGCAACCACCAACCACTCCCAACTGTCACCCCCGGCAACCACCAACCACTCCCAACTGTCACTTCTCCTTCAAGAAATATATATATATTTTTTAAAATCTTAATAAACACTTTTAACAATTAACAAATTAAAAACATCTTAGTATACCAAATTTCAGCCCTTTCTGAGTTTTTTCCCCCACACACACTAAGAATTTAGTAGGTCAGTGTATAACTCTGCCCAGCAGGTGGCGCTGCAGCTTGGTTTTTTTTTCCCACACACAGACTAACACACGCCACTAGGCTTATATATATATATATATATATATATATATATATATATATATATATATATGGTCCAACATAGTTCCTGGCAGACAGGTTGCAGGATGCAGATCGTGACAACCTACAGACAAAGAACTAACACCAGGCGCTGAAGGAACATGCTATGAGATAGTTACACCAAAAGAAGCAGTTCAAGCTCATTACTGTCTTGAAGACTTGGAAAACAATGCAAATGACCTCAGTAAAAATCCTAGCATTGCAGGCACAAAAATACCAACTGTTCATGCTACTAGTGATTTCAAAGACAATAACGACGTAGATTTATGGACCACATTGAATAATACGGAAATATCATTATGGATTGAGAAAGGTCCATCGGCATGTCAGCACTGGGATGGACCTTTTACCAATTCGAACCGAACATACAAACACCAAGCATGGTTCTGCTCAAATAATTTATTCCATTCCACACCAAAGTAAATGGAGAAACTTACCCTCGAGAATGGCTAGTGTATTCTCCCGTAAAAGTTTACTGCTTTGTGTGCAATCTTTTCTCTAACCAAACTACCTCAACTGTGGCTTTAGCCTCTACTGAATTTAATGATTGGCATCACGCTTATCTTGTTCAAGCCCACGGAAAATCTAAAAATCATATGAATTCTATGCTAACATAGTAGAAAGCATGGTCAAACACTAACATCAAAACTCAAAGAGAAAATCAAACCAGAGCGGATTACTGGAGATACGTACTTCAGCGAGTTATTGCAGTGACTTTCCTTTTGCCAAAAAGTGGCTTGGCATTTAGCGGAGAGAATGAAACATTTGGTCCACCAAACATTGATAACTTTTTTGGTATGCTTGAAATAATTGCAAAATTTAAACCCTTGTGTGCTCACATTAATCAGTGTGGATGTAAAGACTCTGGTCAGGCATCACACGTATCTAAAACCATATGTGAAGAGGTTATGCAGTTGATGGCTAATAGAGTTCGAGAACAAAACTGAGCGACATCAAACAGGCAGGTTCAACAAAAAATTATGGAAAGTTCATAATTCAGGTCATTCCATGCGCTAGCCATTCCCTAAATCAAGCTGGACGAACCGCAGTTGAATCGTGCTTAGATGCAGTGAAATTTTTGGCACAATAAATGAGCATTATTGTTTTTTCTCTCAGCTCCTACAAAAAGATGGGCAGTGCCTCTTGAGCCAAAAGTTCTTAAACATTTATCAGACACAAGATGGGAGGCACATGCCAAAGCTACTGTTGCTATTAGCGAAGGTTATGCTAACATTGTTGAAGCCCTCAGTCATATTTACTGTGATGAAACTGAAAAAGAAGAAGCTAGACGACAGGCTGAAAATCTTCTGAATTTGAATTAATTTTCATGCTTCAGCTTTGAACATATTTGCTAGACCAATTTCATAAAGTTAGCCAGGCACTTCAAATTACGCAAATTTCATTGAGCACATGTGCAAATATTTACAGCTCAGTATTGCAGTTCGTGTCAACACTTGGGCTAATTTTAATGAAATTGAACTGCAAGCAAAAATTACTCTACCATATGTAGAGTCAGTGTCGGACTGGGGCATGAAGGGCCCACCGGGGAATGCAACACTAGGGGCCCACCAAAGGGGGTGTGGTCAGCCATCATAGAGGCGGAACCAGACACTAGAGGGGGAGTGGTCAGTCCACGAAAGACAGCTAGCACCTTAGTGTAGTGAAACTACAAGCCCCTGCATGCTTTGCCAATATATAGCAGCTTATTGCTGTAAGGATATGCTGGGACTTGTAGTTTCACAACACCTGGAGTACCACAAGTTAGCCAAGCCTGCACTAGACTCAGAACATTTGACAGACTGTCCTACCTGTTGTTGTCACTTTTACCACCTGTGGCTGCTGGTTTCTTTAGTTGCGGCTTGTCTGGATCCAGGAATGTTGAGGGCCCTATTTGGAAAAAATAATGGGTACATTTATAAATGCCAACCATCCCTGCCATTAAATCAACAGCACCCACATTCAATTATAGACCCAAACCACCTCAGCATTAAAGGTCCCATCACCCCCTCCCTATAGTGTTCTCTGTGCAGCCCCCCCTCACTAGAGTTTAATATAGTCAGCCCCCCTATAGTTATATATATATATATATATATATATATATATATATATATATATATATATATATTGAGAACAGATGTAATGGGAGACCCCCATATACTTTTTTAAGATGAGCGCTACCTTAGTACTTTCTAGTAAAAATAAAAAGAAGGTGAAGAGGGTGATGCTGCCACTATTCCCAGGGGGTAGAGTATTCTGACAGTACTCAAAAAAATGAAAATTTACAGGGTTTTATGGGATGGGCGCAAATCAGGGGGGAAGTGGGACACACAAGGATACAAACATACGCACCTATTTGTACTGTAATGTGTATCTAATACTGGGTGTGTGTAATAATCAACAAAGCTAAATTAATATCAAAACCAATACTAATAACATTGTAATCCAGTGTTATCAAGATAAAAAACTGTAATACATAAATGATTTTTTAGCACAAACAATATAAACAACTGGTTAAAGTATACTTACCCAAAAGTTGATTGATGCAGCCTCTCTGATCTTCTCCCTTCAGCGGCACGGGAACATCAGCTGACAGGGTGAGTGGGCGGGTCACATGATCGCAGCTGCGATCGTATGTGAAAGGTGAAAGATGACTGGCTATCAGTGACAGCCAGTCATCCGCAGCAGCGGGGACGCCGGAGAGGAATGCGAGCACCCTGGTGTGAACAACGGGCCTCCAGGTAAGCTCCACCCACATCTAAAAGGGGGGTGTGACCTTAAGTTAGCCGGGCCTACCGGTAATTTTACCGGTAGTCCTGTGGGCCAGTCCGACGCTGTCTAGAGTACAAAACTGTCAAAAGAAGACACTGAGTACGAAAAAAGCGAAACAATGATGGGACAGCACCCGAAGCCTTAGACAAACTTTCTCCAAGAGACAAGTTTAGGGTAAATTCACTTATCCCTGTCATGGATGCTCTTGAAGCTAACCTAGACAGAAGAGCAATTTTTAATTTCAGGAAACCTGCAAGCTTCCAAGGAACAGATTCACAATGACGTTGAGATGTTGATGCAAAAGTATCCAAAGAATGTTGACAGTTAGTGTAGTCGATGAACTCTTGCACTTCCACCTGTACGTCAAACAAGCTCACCCTGAAAAAGAACATTTCAGCCACTGTCAGCCATAAGATTTCTGGAGAAAATTCGGACAGCTTTTCCAAATGTGAAAACAATTTTCAGATTGTTCCAGTGTTTAATGGTTGGTAACTGTACTGGTGAAAGATTATTTTCTAGACTTAAAAGGATTAAGAATGATCTACGGTCAACAATGTCCCAAGATCGGTTGTCTGATCTAACCATTCTCTGCATAGAAAATGCAACTAATACCCCATTCATACTGCACCAAAAACCCGTGATTTTGCCGGGGCAAGCCCAGATGACCCGGGTCGAGGTGCAGTATGAATGGTCCAAGATCTAATTCCCGGGTCATCAGACCAGGGAGGGGAGCAGAAATAAAAGTCTTGTCCGGGGGACAACCTCTCTTGATATGTGTTGCCGCCAAAATTCGGCTAGGGTCCAGAATAAATTTATTCTTCTCCAAGGGTTCCGAGTCAGCAGGATCAAATGAGCGAGATAGAGCATCTGCCTTGATATTTTTAGAACCAGAACGGAAGGAGATGTTGAAATCAAAGCGGGACAAGAATAAGGACAATCTTGCCTGCCGAGGATTTAGGCGTCGGGCAGTATGCAAATACAGCAAATTTTTGTGATCAGTGTAGATGGTGATGGGAAACTGTGCTCCTTCTAGGAGATGCCTCCATTCGAAAATAGCCAATTTAATGGCCAGGAGCTCTTTGTCACCGAAACCATAGTTCCTTTTAGCAGGTAGGAGGCGACGGGAAAAGAATCCGCAAGGACGAAGCTTACCAGCAGAATCTCCAGGACAAACGGGCGAGAACAGTCGGGTTGTTGGAGGATGGGTGCCGAGGAGAAAAGAGATTTTAAAGTAGCAAAAGCTTGGGTGGCCCCCACTGACCATACTTTGGCATTCGCAGACTTACGGGTCAGGGTAGTGATAGGTGCCACTAGGATAGAGTATCCTTTAATAAACTGGTGGTAGTAATTGGGGAATCCTAGGAACCGTTGTGTAGTTTAGGGCCAGAGGGCTGAGGCTAGTCCAGAATGGCCTTCAATTTGGTGGGGTCCATTTGGGGTCCATTTGCAGTCCAGTGCCAGAAATTATATACGCCAAGAAGGGAACTTGTCTCTGTTCAAAAGTACATTTTTCTAGTTTACAATATAAATAATTCCTTCTGATACGGGACAGAACCTCCAAGACGTGTTTACGATGCAATACTAAGTCTTTGGAGAAGATGAGGATATCATCTAAGTAGATGACCACGAATAGGTACAACAGGTCTTGAAAAAGTTCATTCATAAATCCTTGAAAGACAGCCGGAGCATTGCATAACCCAAAGGGCATGACCAAATATTCAAAGTGACCGTCCCGGGTATTAAAGGCCGTCTTCCACTCATCCCCCTCCTTAATGCGTACCAGATTGTAGGCTCCTCTAAGGTCCAGTTTAGAAAAGATGGCCCCCTTAATACGGTCAAATAATTCCTAGATTAGTGGTAACGGGTACCGATTCTTTATGGTGTTGGCATTCAAGCCTCGATAGTCAATACAAGGGCGGAGGCCCCCGTCTTTCTTTTTTACAAAGAAGAAGCCTGCCCCAGCAGGAGAGGAGGATTTCTGAATGAAGCATTTTCCTAGATTATCTTGAACATAGTCCTCCATGGCCTTGGATTCAGGAACAGAGAGAGGATACACATGGCCTCGAGGCACTGGTTTGCCAGGATTGAGGTCTATACTACAGTTCCAAATTCTATGCGGGGGAAGTTTTGTGGCTTCCTGTTCACAAAAGACATCAGAAAAAGTTTGGTAGGGTTCAGGTAGAAGTGCCGAGGGAAGTTTCTTGTGGCATTTGGGACTTCCCTTGGGAACCACCTTTAGAAGACAATGAGTAAGACAACGTTACCCCCAAGATAAAATATGACTGGACTGCCAGTCTAGGGTAGAGGAATGGAGATGAAGCCATGGAACACCAAGGATGACTGGATTGGTAGATCTGTGGATTACAAGGAAGGAGATACTCTCCTGATGGTGTGCCCCAATCTGGAGAAAGAGAGGAGTGGTACGTACCAGAATGGATCCCCCAGGAATTCTTCCCCCATCGATGGCCAGAAGGGAGATAGGTTGTTCCAAAGCTTGCATGGGAATAGAGAATTGCTTTAACAAAGCAGCTGAAATGAAATTCCCTGCGGCTCCAGAGTCAGAGAGTGCGGACTGAGAGATGGGTATATTGTATTGAATGTAAATAAATGGGAATGGTAAGGCAATCGTTGCTACAAAGAACTAAGGGAGACTGAGTAAGGAGGCCCAACGACACAGCTCCCGAACACGTTAGGCCCTGTCGTTTCCCGGACGTTTGTTACAGGAATTAAGAAGATGGCCACTCTCTCCACAATACAGACACAACTTGTTTCGGAATCTCCTCTCCCTCTCTTTGGCCGACAGACGGGTCCTCCCCAATTGCATCGGTTCTTCGGGAGGAAGAAAAGGTGTTTGGAAGATAGGAGCCAAGCGAATCATACTGCGTCGAGATTCAATCAATCTTAACGCAGAGGGAGATGAGATCTTCCAGAGACGTAGGGAGTTCTTGAGATACCAGCTCGTCCTTAATACGATCCGAAAGGCCCTGCCAGAACTTAGCCACAAGAACCTCGTCGTTCCAACGGAGTTCAGAGGCCATAGTTTTGAAGTGGACCGCATATTGCCCCACAGACTGGTCTCCTTGGCAAAGACGCAATAAGCCGGTGGCGGCATTGGACACCCTTCCTGGCTCATCAAAAATCTTCTTAAAGGTGGACAAGAAGGTGATAAAATTATGCAGAATGGCATCATTTCTCTCCCATAAAGGGTAAGCCCAGGCTAAGGCTTGACCAGACAGCAGCGATATCACATAGGCCACCTTGGCTTTTTCGGAAGGAAAATTCCCAGGTCGAAGCTCAAATTGAATGGAGCATTGGTTCAAGAATCCTCTGCAAAATTTAGAGTCTCCATCGAATTTAGGCGGATTAGGTATCCGCAATTGAGAGGAAGAAGCTGCAGGCAGGGGGTCGGAGGCCGCAACCACCGATGCAGGAGGTCCGGTAGCCACCAAAGTGTTCTGAATGGTGTCCAACCGGGTAGAAAAACTCTGGAGAAATTTTAGAAGTTGCTCTTGATTAGCCTCTTGCTTCTCCATTCTTCCCACTAAATGCTCCAGTAGTTCTCTTGCCGCTGAATCCATGGTCAAAGCAAACTGTAACGGATTAGCTGGATTCAGTACTATTCTTTATTAGCGCTGGCTTACCTGTGGTGCGGAGTCTAACGAACTCCCCAGTATTCACCAAGAACCGCCACAAGGCGGGATGGGCTTAGCTGCTGGAAGACGCAGGTCGCGGTCCTCAGGCTTGCCTCAAGAAGTAGTGTAGCGGATAGAGTAGCAGGGGAATGCAGTGTGAAGGGAATCCGGGTTCGGTTCACAGGCTGGTGGTAGCAGTACAAATGGAGGCAAAGAGTATAAATGAACACTGGAGGGAATTCTATAATAGATGCGTAAGCAGGAAGTGGTGATAAACTATCATTAAAATGGAGGTAAATGATTCCAATGTTCTATAAAATTTACAAGGATATAACAACTTCTACAATCAGTGTACAACAACATTTTGGTTATAAACTGGAGGTAAAAGTAGTGGTAGATTTAAAATATGGAGTTAATTTACCACCAGTTTAAATACAGTTTACTCCATTTTCTGCTTCTCCAACCGCTATACAATTCCGACCTTTGTAATAAGACTCATTGATAAATATGGTAAATGGACTATTATTACAGTAAATAGTAGATGGGCCATGGCACAGAATGCACTGCTTTGCTATCCATGGTCCGTCTTCCATCTCCGTTAATGTTACGGTACATAAATAGGGATCAATGAATTGCTGCGTTATGGTAATAATGTGTTAAACAGACATGCCCAACAAGTGCTTCCACTTAAGGTCACAGTGAGTAGGTGAAAAACCATAGGAGATGCTGGTGGTGCGATGGCTATAGGGCCCTGCTGTGAGACATCGGTTCCAAAAATTTAAACCGAAATCGGGATTCTGTATGCATGAACCAGGCTAGTGGATGCTCAGAAGAGCAGAGCGTGAACTCACTGATGTGAATGGAATGACCAGGAACACACTTCTGTAGATGGAACAACCAGGAAAACATAGGCACAAATGGAATAATCAGGAACACACTGGTGTCAATGGAATAACCAGGAACACACTTCTGTAGATGGAATAATTAGGAAAACACTAATCAGGAACACACTGGTGTATATGGAATAACCAGGAAAATAATGGTGTAAATTGAATAATCAGGAATACACTCGAATGCATTGAATAACCAGGAACACACTTCTGTAGATGGAATAACCAGGAAAACACTGTTACAGATGGAACAATCATAACACACTGGTATGGATGGAATAATCAGGAACACACTGGTGTGGATGGAAAAACCAGAAACACACGCCTGTAGATTGAATAACGAGGAAAACACTGGTACAGATGGAACAATCAGAACAAACTGATGTGGATGGAATGCCGAAGAACACACTTCTGTAGATGGAATAACCAAGAAAACACTGGTACTTATGGAATAATCAGGAACACACGGGTGTGGATGGTATAACCAGGAACACACTTCTGTAGATGGAATAACCAGGAAAACACTGGTACAGATGGAATAATCAGAAAACACTTTTGTAGATGGAATAACCAGGAAAAAAACTGGTGCAGATGGAATAATCAGGAACACCCTGGAATTGATAAAATAACCAAGAACACACTAGCATGGATGGAATCACCAGGAGCAAACTGGAATGGATGAAATAACTCGGAACGCACTGACGTGGATGGAATAACCAGGAACACACTTATTAAAGTAATTTCATTGTTTTCCAATAAGCATTGTCTATGCGATTTGTGTGGTTCCAAAGCACAAGCAATTTATTTAGCAAAAGCAAAAGTTTAGCAGTTCAATAAATAAGTATAGTACAGCCGATACCTGATACATACATACATGCGCTGCGCTCTCTGCTGGATCCAGCTAGACAGTCCTTCAGTCCAGAAGACTGTGGTCAGTGTGACTGTTTAGCTGGTTCCAGGGAGCTGTATATATACATTTAGTGATACAGTGAAGACAATAAAGGTGACTTGGCAAGTTTCCATAGGTTCAGGCTCCAAGAAGGTCCAGTGTAAAGCAGTCCATAGGTCAGTTCAAACAACCTCCTCCAAGGTGCATACTGCATACTTAGTTTTCCCGCCACGAAATGGTTCAAACTGGTCTATTAGCATTACACAGACAATATCATTCCAATCATTTATTCCCTACCATCGATAACTAGTGCACGCAATGTGCGATCCTTTCGGCAAATGAACCAGACAACTGCGGATAAATAGGGGATTAGAATGATACCACACATGACATGCTTCCCGTGACCTGAACTTAAAATATCACTAAAGTGTACATATAACCTTATAATATATAAATATAAACCAAATAACATATGCTCATAAACGACTGTGGAATGGAACCATTATAAATATGAAATATATATATAAATGAATGTGAAAGTACGAGTATATGCGTGCATGCTTAATCGTGCGATTGCGCCATGACACGTAACACGTGGCGTACTGTTCGCCATCGCACAGTAAAACAAAATTAATCAATATACTTTCTTTCATCCAATTATATGACTTTGACACACTGGAAGAGAATAAAATGGACATTTGAGTGGAATTCCTAGAAACACACTAGAGAAGCCCGTAGCCAACTCATCTGGATAAGTGAATTCATAAACTGGCCCCATTTTGTGAACTAAGCAACCTTATATAATAGGATGCCAATGGGGGTCGTGCAGACAAAAGGCCAATGAGAGTAGAGGAATCAAATAGGACGGGTAAGCCTGCAAGTGCGCATGTCCGGAAATCCAAGATAGCAAGCTATGCCATTATCGGCAGCGATGCCGGGTGCAGAGGAACCTTCGGCGGCATCCAACAGAGCCAAGAGATGTGTATATAGTCACTGACAATGCCAAAGGGAGTGTCAGATTTAAGGACCAATAAATCCGGGAAATATAATTTTTCTCAGCACCCTGTCACCATAGATATATTCCTTCCCCTTCCCCCCATTGTGAGAAGCTCTATGAGGTTGCATTATTACCGATCAGCAAGAAAAGGCTCCTCTTATGGAATTCAGTACTTTATACAGACAGCAGTTCACCAAACACTCTGGTTCTCATGTTAAGTTCAGGGTTGTTGCAAACCCTGAGAATGCATGACTATGAGCAATCGGCGGCCCCTGAGCCCTCACCTACGGCCACAGCTCCTTCCTGCTTTATTGTCAGATTTGTTTGTTATAGCTTGTAACAGTTGTTTAAAATGCCTGCTGATATGTTACTACAGATAGGTGTATTTTTCTTTTGTGAAATGTATTGTTTTAACTTATTACTGAGGTTAATTGTAATGTGCGGCACTTATGAAGGTTAAAGAGTCGCCATTGCAGCCCCTGAAGTATATTAGTTTGACTATCACTGGCTTATCTGTAATGTATTATAACCTAGGATAATGAAAACAAACCACTGTTCTGCTGATAAAAATACACAAATGAATTGTAAGCATTATATTTAATACAAGTTGTAGGAGGGCTATCACAAGCCGATACATTAAGTAATCTGAAACCCCTTTAACCATGCTTCCGCCCTATATTTACTTATTAACATTTATTTACCAGGGGCAAAAAGAACATGGTCTGTTAGACTGGATGTATAGCTGCAGTAAGTTATTGCTGAGGTCTAAGCAGGTTGGGTGCTGTCCTGGGAGGATCAGGGCCTGACCAATTTTTCCTCATTTTTTAGTTTAGGATGTTATTGCATCACTTTTACAATTGTAAAAGTTAGTTAATATTATATATTAATAATATAATAATGTTATATTAATATTTTGCCACCTAATTTCATGCCAAAATCTTGTTGGGCCAGGCAAAACACAAGTGTGTCTTATGTAACTGACAACCCTTTGTCTATTCCCATTACCAAATTTGTGGTTCAACGTGAATTTAACCCTTGTAAAACTACAGCTACCTATTCAAAATGATCAATATAGTTTCTGCGTCCACTTTGCCACCTGATTTCATGCCCAAAACGTTGAAGGGGCAGGCGAAAGAAAAGTGGGTTGGATGTAACCGTCCACCCTCTGTTGATTCCTACTATAAGATTTGTGGCCCAACAGGATTTAACCCTTGCAAAACTAAAGCTACTTATTCAAAATTATCAAAATAGTATATATGCCCCCTTTGCTCCCCGATTTCACTAATAAAACCTTGTTGGGCCAGAAAAAAGTGTGTTATATGTAACTGACCACCCTCTGTTGATTCCCACTGTACGATTTGGCCCAAAGAGATTTAACTCTTACAGAACTACAGGTACTTATGCAAAATGGTAAAATATGATGACTGTGCCTACTTTGCCACCTGATTCCATGCCCTAAACCATGTTAACCCAATACAATTGCAATTTGTGTAAGGGACACACTTTAGTGTTAATCTAATGTTAAATCAGTGATCCAACTTGATTTAATCCTTTAAAAATAAAGTTTTCTGAATAAGAATCTAGAGCACAAATAAGAAGCTAAGTTCAGCCTGGTGTGATCTCTAGGCTGGGCACTGTATCCTCTGAAGAGTTTAAACTGAAGCGGCACTGCAGGTTGTGTATGCAATCAAAAGCCACTTGACAGCCTGCCAAAAAGCCCAGGATTGAAAGGAAGGGGGGCTGAGAGGGAGAGACAGGAATAGGAGGGGGAGGAAGAGGAGAAGGAGGGGGATCGAGGGAGCAGACGTGCTGCATTTCCTACAGCATCGAGGCGTCATCATCTGCATCTACCCAGGAAAGGAGGAAACAGCAGCAGCCTGGGCTTCAATGTGAACAACTAGGAGAGTAAAACAACAACCGATTTATCCAGAAAGGGGGGAAGGGGCTATATTTGGGGGATCTTGCATTGGCTGCCCCTGCCCCCCTTGCTCTTGCAGTGCTCGGTTGGATGTGCACTGCTGCTAAGCCATGAATTCAGCCGAGCAGACCGTTACATGGCTCATAACACTCGGGGTGCTGGAGTCTCCCAAGAAGACTATTTCGGACCCGGAGGGCTTTCTCCAGGCGTCCCTGAAGGACGGGGTGGTATTGTGCAGGCTGCTGGAGAGACTGCTACCAGGCACCATAGACAAGGTAATAAGGCTGCGGGATTTCACTGTCATACCCACTGCACTACTTAACCCACTCAGTGCCGGGCCAAGACGCACCACTCCTACTGTTGTCCTCTCCAGCATAGTAGGGGTTAATGTGTGGCTGGATCACCGCCCCCACGTTGTAGCATTGTGGGGCCGACAGCTGGTGATGGAGGAGGTGCCCTCGCCTCATCATATACACAAGGGACAGGGCACAGGGGGCCCAATTGGTCGGGGTCATTGAAAAAAGAGAGAGACCCTGTAACCTTTGGTAGTGTGTGTTTGGGTGCATAATATATTATATACATTGATAAACATCTGTCTGGGAATATTTACATTAGATAGACATAGATCGCCTGTTTAGTTTATTTTAGGATGCAAGCCACTTGTTTAATTTAAATTAATTTGTAGCATTTGAAACATGCATACATGTTAGAAAAGATAAGGGCTTCATGCTTTGAGGCTTCTCCATGGGAAGAAACAAAATGCAAGTGATTCCACATTTCATACATTGAGCCTGTGATGAACATAATGTGCTGATGACCAACATAGTGCTGAGTTATTGTGGATTTACAGTATATGAATGGATTAACTGTTAGATGGAATCTGAGGTGGTGCATGCTTCTTGGGCAGGATATGGGCATGACAGCTGTGCTCAGTTCTTTGTCAGTGTGAAATCTCAGAAGAATCCACTGTGTCCTCTTGAAGCTCCTACTGACGGAGATCTACCCTGCAGCCAATAAGAAGCTAGGAGGGCGCTTTGTGTCACATGGTTCTTGTCATCACATCACAGCAAGGGTAGCAAACAGTTGATTACATACATATTGGTGCTATTTTGACATAGTGACATTTATTTTCTCAACATAAATCTGTTCTGTGTTTGTTAGTACATCTGAAAAGAATAATGATATGAATAAAAAAGCTCAAAAATTGCTATAATCTGATTGACTATATTACAGGTTTGTGTACTATGTTCTGTTCAAGCTCCTTACATCTGACTTCCAGAATGAGGGGCTCTTGTTAAGTTGAATGCAAATTGCATTTTTAGTGTATTTATAAGCTTTTTTTTTTACTAGTGCACAAAGCACTAGTTCAGAAACTAGTGCTTTGTGTGGATGCTCAGATGTACAAAAGTGTATTATATGCCAGAATCACAATTTTTGTTCAGTTTAATATGAGCTAAATAGATTAATGATGCATTTAGTATAATATTTATATTTGCGTTACTTTACAGTAGGTACAAAGGCATTATATAATATTTGTTATTATGAGATTGTGTTTTGTTGCAAATTAAATTTTCAGTAACATGCTGCTAGTGTTTCTTCTTTTTATCTTGGATTTCTAGAGTCAGTACTGGTTAAGGGGGAACACTTATAAAATTTAAGACATTTGTAAAAATCAGAAAATTTAGTTGTCTTTTCTAGACCGTTGATACAGAATGCAAATGTACTGTATGCCTTTTATTCTGTCGCAAATGCCACATTCTGCTCTTTTGAGTATTTAGTTGCATATTTGCATATGTCAAGTTCTAGTGAGTAGTGGTTGTTCTTAAATGTGTAGTATGACATAGCTTCTCTTTATTGTGTTCAGGAAATATTATCTATCTATGTAGCGGTCTGTATGTCTGTCACTGATATTTGTTGAAGCTGTATATGGGGAACAATGCCGACAGCAAGAGCAACATGACCTTCATGATAATTAGGTACAGAGTGCAAAGGAAAATTGCTTCTCATTCAATGCACACAGAGAGACAGGTGATACATAAATTCAAGGAAGAGAAAGGGAGATCAGATCACTCACATATGATTTGTCACGAACAGCACTCACCTGAGTCTGCGTGATGCATATGTGACACAGGGTTAACCAAATCACAACCACCTGGTCTGTTTGAAATGATTAAATCCTTCCCTATCTATGCCACACACTAGCATTGCGATACTAATTACCAGGGCTGCCATCAGAAATCGTGGGGCCCAGTACAAACGAAACGGGCATGGGCCCCTCCAGCACAACAACCTCCCCAACACCCCCCCCCCCCCCCCCCCCCCCCCAGAGCTAACCGACTGCACCCTCCCAACCACTGTCCCAGCTTATGTATTTGGAGGCAGATGTAAATGTGGCTGAACTGCATTATCATCAATTACTGATGCAAATCTACATTAATTACTAAGAGCAGCATATTTGAACTTTGCGTGCTCTGAATCGCTATTGGAAGTGGGATTTATTTTGGACTGTGGGACTGAATCACAGATATAAACTTATTGTTATATTGGATTTGCCATATATACCTGTGCAATTGAATTACTTGAACTACATCTCAATTATAGATTTGTGATTGTGCATCAAGTAGTGTGGAGAGGAATATTATTTAATCTAAAATTTAACATAGTTTTAGGCAACCGGATATGTATTTATATCCACCAAAGTCATTTCCTTGCTTTCTTTATTGTTCCCTTATGCGCCTTTTCCCTTAAAGTACAATTTTTGAATTTTGTTCAATATTGTATTTATTAAAAACTATACCTCCATCTCAAATGATATCTACCCTTCAAGACATCCTAAGCATTAGTCTAGGTTATTGCTAAATCCTAATAAGTGGGAAAAGCCAGAGTCAGCTTTTATCACACTATGACAAGGAGCCTTGTTAGCAGGTATAGATCACACAATATATATATATATATATATATATATATATATATATATATATATATATCTCCTATTAGTGATAATGGGTTTATATGGATGTAAAATGAAGTGCAATGTAAAATGCAAAGAGATTTATTTTGCTTGGATTATGGATATAAGCTTGGATATCAGGAGTGGTCACACCCCCTGGCCTGATTGACAAAAGAGGTAGGGTTGGGGGGTATGGTCAATTTGCGTGTATATATACAGACGTCGACCCACACACCCTGTAAATAGGAGCAAACTACCACAGCATGGTTGTTAATAAGCAGAAGTGCAGTGACTTGGGTAAAATAGCAGATAAATGGATGCAAACTTAGACAACAATGTAATACACACAGTTCAGTTGAAGATTGGAGTAGGAGCATACAATGTAAATCACAGTAACAGGCAAATAACTCTAATAACCAGGGCCGCCGAGAGGGGGGGGGAGCGGGTACATTTTACCCGGGCCCGGGCTTGCCAGGGGGCCCGGGACGGGCCCTCGCTTTTAATTTTTTTATTTTTATTTCATTATTTTTTCACCTTACGTTTTTTTTTATTTGTTTATTTATTTTTTTCGCGGGGTGTGGGGGGGGGGGGGGTCGGTCCATCAAAGATCGTTGGTGGGGGGAGCTGGCACAAAAAAAAAAAAGAAAAAAAAGAAACAATACTCACGTGATCGGCGCCGCGGTCCTCCTTCCTCTCTTCTCCATTCACACTGACCGCCGGGCGTGACGTCATCAAGTCACGCCCGTCAGTCAGTGAGGAGCGCCGCATCCAGGACACAGCATGAAGAAAGCAGCATGAAGAGAAGACAGAAGAGAAGAGAAGAAAAGAAAGAAGCTGACAAAAGGTAAGGAAAGATACGGAGAGGCAAGGGGGGGAAAACAGAAGGGGACAGTACTATAAAGAAGAGGGAGTAAAAAAATGGGGGACAGAGCCTGACAGTAAAAGAAGAAAAGGGGACAGAGCCTGACAGTAAAAGAAGAAAAGGGGACAGAGCCTGACAGTAAAAGAAGAAAAGGGGACAGAACCTGACAGTAAAAGAAAAAAGGGGACAAAGCCTGACAGTAAAAGAAAAAAGGGGACAAAGCCTGACAGTAAAAGAAGAAAAGGGGACAGAGCCTGACAGTAAAAGAAAAAAGGGGACAGAGCCTGACAGTAAAAGAAAAAAGGGGACAGAGCCTGACAGTAAAAGAAAAAAGGGGACAGAGCCTGACAGTAAAAGAAAAAAGGGGACAGAGCCTGACAGTAAAAGAAAATAAGGGGACAGAGCCTGACAGTAAAAGAAAAAAAGGGGACAGAGCCTGACAGTAAAAGAAAAAAGGGGACAGAGCCTGACAGTAAAAGAAAAAAGGGGACAGAGCCTGACAGTAAAAGAAAAAAAGGGGACAGAGCCTGACAGTAAAAGAAAAAAAGGGGACAGAGCCTGACAGTAAAAGAAAAAAAAGGGGACAGAGCCTGACAGTAAAAGAAGAAAAGGGGACAGAGCCTGACAGTAAAAGAAAAAAAAAGGGGACAGAGCCTGACAGTAAAAGAAGAAAAGGGGACAGAGCCTGCCAGTAAAAGAAAAAAAAGGGGACAGAGCCTGACAGTAAAAGAAGAAAAGGGGACAGAGCCTGACAGTAAAAGAAAAAAAGGGGACAGAGCCTGACAGTAAAAGAAGAAAAGGGGACAGAGCCTGCCAGTAAAAGAAAAAAAAGGGGACAGAGCCTGACAGTAAAACAAGAAAAGGGGACAGAGCCTGACAGTAAAAGTAAAAAAGGGGACAGAGCCTGACAGTAAAAGAAAAAAAAGGGGACAGAGCCAGACAGTAAAAGAAAAAAAGGGGACAGAGCCTGACCGTAAAAGAAAAAAAGGGGACAGAGCCTGACAGTAAAAGAAAAAAGGGGACAGAGCCTGACGGTAAAAGAAAAAAAGGGGACAGAGCCTGACAGTAAAAGAAAATAGGGGAGAGACGCACAAAGTAAAAAAGAAGGGGGGAAAGCAGCATGGAGGGCGCAGTGTGAGCATAAGGGGGCACAGTGTAGTTGTGATGAAGGGGCACAGTAATGTGTGAGTAATGGAACAGGGGGCTTGTTGCAATGTAGTGTGTGAGGTAGGTGGTGGCTAATTAATAGGCGCTATTTTGTTTGTAGGGTTATGGTGAGGCAATTTAATAGTGGGGACTATTAATTTAAGATGGGGTGGTTTGAGGGCTATTGAATATGGGGGTGAGTTTGGGAAGAATGAGGTCTATTTATTAAATGTGACTAAGAGTTATTTAATGGCAGTGATGGTTGCGGGAAATAGGTATTGCTGTTTGCAGGAAGGAAATAGGTTTATTTATTAAATGTGAATAGTATTATTTTAATGTTGGGGCTGGAGGAAGGTCTAATTATTAATCGTGGGTGCTATTGATTTAACGCCGGGGCTGGCTGTAATTTTCTAAATGTAGCCATTTTTTTTCTTCCAAATAGGTCCTTCAACATTCCAGGATCCGGACAAGCCGCAACTAAAGAAAGCAGCAGTCACAGGTGGTGAAAGTGAGAAGAACAGGTAGGAGAGAACAGCAGAGTGTGTGAAATGTTGTGATTCTAGTAGGGACAATGGAGTGTTGTGCCCAATGTAAGGTGCGGGCAAAGACTGAACTCTTTCTGTACACACTGCATTCTTTGTATACTACACTGTGGTGCTAGATGTCTTAAAAGTCAGGAGTGCTGGGACATATGTGACGCTCTGGTGAATTCAGGACCTAGTGATTTTGATGTGCTAGCCACGCCCCAACGGCGCATTGCCACGCCCCCAAATGTATAACCACACCCCCGTAATTTTTTGCGCCCCGTTAGGCTAGCCACGCCCCAACGGCGCATTGCCACGCCCCTGAATGTATGACCACACCCACAAAATTTTTGGGGGCTTACTCGACTATGAGGGGGGGCCCCATGAATTTGTTGTACCCGGGCCCTGAATTCCTCTTGGCAGCCCTGCTAATAACATAATTACTACTAAATTCAGATATTATCATGCAGTTCCTAACTGGTATAGGTGGCTGATCACAGTAATGTACCTTACTCTAATTGTGTTAATTCAGTATACAGTATGAATCACTTATAAACTACTCTCACACCTGACCCTCTGGATAACTACACTTCTGATTAATAATGACACATGTATCAGGCAGTGGTGTGGATGATTTTTCAGTGGTGTACATACAGGAACCCAGAAATAACCTCACTAATGGATGGAAGTGGTGTCTTAGTCTGTCCTGGGTTTGCATATGAACAATAAATCTCCCTTTGTGTGCTCAGCCCTTAAGCCAGTTCTCTCTCTGTGTAACTCCTAGGTGTCTTTATCCCTCCATTAAGTACCTCTATCTCTTTTAAAATAAAAAATACTTACCTACATGTTGATTCCTGCAGGCTGCAGCTTCTCTGTTGCTTCTTCCTATATCATCGGCAGGTACTTCAGTGTGAGGTCAGCTGACAGGAAGAGGGGGACGGATCACATGATCGCAGGGGTGGAACGATCCTTCCCCTGCGATTGTGTTTGAAAGCTGCCTGGCTGTGACAGCCAGGATCAATGCAGCAGTGGGGACGCCGGGATTAGAGAGCGGGCCCCCTGGTGAGCCCGGGCCCCATACGCTGGTACCCCCTGTACCCCCCCTGATGGTGGCCCTGCTAATTACCACCACCAAGGTTTTTTTCGAACAAGAGCTGACACTCTTATTTAGGAAGCCTTCGGTTCTCCCTAGCATTAATCTAACACAATTTACTTTAATCAGAGTTCACATAAACCACAAGGTTTGCACAGTTTTAATTAGGTAGTGTCTGGACCAAACTGTCACGTGAATTCGTAAGAACACAGAGACTAGAACTTATTAAGTGTAATTTAATATGGAAAATACATCCACAATGCTTAAGATAAAAAGATAATAAAAGACATACAAATCTAGTGCAATTGTTTCTTATAAAATAAAAAGGATAAAACACAGAATTGATACCTCACTTAGAATCAAGTTTCTGGTGCTGGGAGAAGCAGAAAAAATGGAACCTCTTCAATCAAATGACTCCCTCAGAGTGCACCCAGACTTACAGTTCCACTATAGTTTTAAAACCCAGCTACAGGACCCTATTCAGCTTGAATCTGTCATTAACATACAACCCAGTCTCTGCAGTCGGCATGTCTGGGGCCATCCAAACATGTGTTAGATTTCATTGTCTTGCAAGCAGGCCCGGTGCTCCCATTAGGCAAGGTTAGGCACTTGCCTAGGGCGCCGGGCTCTGGAGGGCGCCACAGAACTGGAAATTAATTTTAAAACTATGCGGCGACCGCTGACCATACCTGTCACGGCCGCCGCACAGCATTCAGATGCATGGGGAGGGGGGGGGAAGGGCTATTGCTCACCACCGCCGCCTCTCTGCTCCGTCTCCTCCCCTCCACTCACTAGTGTCAGTGAGTGGAGGGGAGGAGACAGAGCAGAGAGGCGGTGGTGGTGAGACAAGGTAAGAAAAGACGGGGTGAGGAGGGAGGAGGGCGCCGATTTTTGTGGGGGGGGGAGAGGGCGCCGATTTAGGCTAGGGCGCCATAGACCCTAGCACCGGCCCTGCTTGCAAGAGATATCCTCAAAGGCGTTCACATTTGCGTCCTGCCATAAATGGTATAAGGTGCTACCCTTATCTACCAGCCCCCTCTGGGTAGCTTAACATACACAAAACCCATTGATCTAACAGCTTCGAAGAGAACCATGTCACACTAACTTATCAATAGATTCATTTGATACAACCTATTTACACTGCAGTTATGAATTATCCCTTATAAATAACTGCAAGCTCTCTATGTTCACGACATGATTAAATCTGAATTTAGCAACAATATTATATTGTTTAGATAATATATTTTAGTTAAGATATCAGTATATGTGTAGTAATAGAACAATATATACTTATTTGTTTTAGAGCGTTATCTCTCTTCATCTTTATTGTTCAATTTGAGAGCCATTGTGGTCTGTTCAATTTGAGTGTACATCATTTACATATATGTTACATATTTGTTGAAAAAGTTTTTGTTTTTTTTCAAGCACTTTATCTTACATTCTGTGTTTGACCACAGAATGGTACTGTAAAGGTTACTGGCGCCTTTTTTAATTGCAAACAAAATTCGATAGCAACTGCAAGAGGATTCCAGGAGCTCTGGAGACCCAAAGTAACCCCAATATACTGCTCTAACTCAGAGCTGCTTGGTACTTTCCCTCTCTGTGAAATTGAAAAAGTAACAGTACAGCTGGTTTAGCAATGTTACAAGTGGGAGTAGCAGATATATCAACAGGGAAATGTGTTTTACAGTGTGGCTCATGCTTATGAAAATCAATGCCTACATACTGACAGAGCAATGTCTATAATAATATTTTTTAAATTGCGCATTTACATAGAAAAATGAAAGGAATAAAAAGTAAAATTACATCCTCTGTCCTCTTGCTAAAACTGTATTCTAGACAAATTAAAAAATTATATTTTTGCACGTATGGGACTATGAAGTTGCAGTTCAATTTGGACAGCAGTATGTGAGCATTTGGCCACCCTCATGCTATAGAGTTTGGATACTTAAAACTGAAATCGTAAATGTGTGACAATCTGCAGTGAGTTCAAACCCACCCAAAAACTCCAAACCACTGGCAACTTGCAGTAAATGCAAAAATGTAAAAAAAAAACCCCCACAGAAATCACGACTTCTACCTCACCGGCACTATATAAGCCTGCGTATTTGTTGATAGGGGTTTCAGGAGTTTGTGCTAGGAGAGTGCTGTGGTTGGTATATTTTGTTTCATATGTGATTTGGTGAGTGGTCTTGTTTATTTTTGCTGTTCAAGTTATTTGTCCTTGGGGTATATTTACTAACCTGCGGGTTTGAAAAGGTGGAGATGTTGCCTATAGCAGCCAATCAGATTCTAACTGTCAACTACTCCACTTTTTCAAACCTGCAGCTTAGTAAATATACCCCCTTGTGTTTTTCATTTTCACTGTTATGTGTCTTATTTTTATGTCAATGTTGTGTGCTTCTAAGTGTTTGTATTGTTTCTGATTTTGCGTTAGTTTGGAGGATGGCTAGTGGGAGGAGAAGGGCTTGAGGAGAGTGAGGAGGAGGTTGGGGGATCTCAGTAGGTAGAGCAGAAGTGCGGAGAGAGGAGTGAGGAGGTTGGGGGCCAGTAGATTGTCCCCTCAGGCAAGACAAAGTCTGATCACAATGTGAGGTTCACCCTTGATGAGAACTGTGGGAATCACTTGAAGAGACACACAGCAGATATGACAACATCACTCAACCTATATTGCATTCAGCACATGTGAAGCATAGGGTAAAGTAAATAAAATAAAAACATACCTAGTTGCCAGCCCTTTGGCATTTCCCTCCTGCTAAACATCTGTAAGAGGTCTGACTGTCGCAGGATATAGGCATCATGGCACGACCTATGATAGCCAGACATCACACTCATAATTTTAATGATTTCATGAGGGAGTGGTAATGATGTCTGCTGACATAAACCTCTGTCCTCAAGTGATGTGCTTTCAGCCACAATATGAGTACAATGAGTAACATGAATGATTCCCAAGACATTACATATCCCTGAGACTCTATAAAAGGCGAACTTAACATCATGCCACTTGTTGGCAGTGTAATCCCTAATACATTTGAGCCTATAGACTGGAAATAGGTTGTGGCCATAATGTGCAGACCAGACAGTGCATAAATAGGTTCAGGATGTTACAGGCACTAAATCATGTCTTACATGGACTCACTCTCAGAGCAGGAGGTTGTGCAAAACATCTGCATCACCTCCTGCTCTGAGATGGAGACCAGGGCCAATCAAGCTCTAAACCTATGGCAGTGCGGGACTTGGAGGAGGACCACAGTAATAGATCTCTCAAAAGAAATGGCCAAACTCCACCATCTTTCTCCAGCAACAATTGCAAATGATTTTGGGTTGGTATTTCCTGAATGCTAATAGCCAACAGGTGTGAAATGTGAGGCATATTGTCTGCCAGAGGCACCTCTTTTGTTTGGGGAGTTTTCAATTGAGTTTCTCAACTGGCTTTCAAGCAATCCGGCAATTTGTAACTTGACCAAGAAATCGGTGGAAACTGGCAGTAGTGGGGTACCTCCAGTTCTTCAATTTAGCTTTCCACAGTCTGTAGTTATTCGTACTTGGGACCGCTGCTTTAAAGAACAACTGTTAGCACTTCTGAAGCTCTCCAGCAGGTAGACAACCCCTTGAGCTTGTATGGTTCATTCGATTTTTTGTTTTAACTATAAGTATACTAATAATACATTGATTACAAAGCTGTAATGTTATGTTTAATTATTCAATGATCCAAGTAATACTTATTTTAAAAATCAATTGAATGCATCCTTAAATAACTGAGACTATAGACTATATATATTTTACTCTCTTGCAGCCATTATTGGAAATCTAGAAGCAAAATAATGTTAACCATCTGGTAGCAACAGAGTTAAATTTGATGTTAGTCAGACCTGATAACAGGGCAGTATACAGAGCAGCTGCTGATCCTGAATGCAAGTATACAAAGTAAACCCCAATACTGATGGAGACTGTGCCGTGCAGATGCCTTTTCAGACGCTAACATTTACCTCTCCCACCGATCCACAGGCAGTCAGCTTCTGACATCAAGTGCAAGAACTCTATCTCACAATATTATTAGTAATAGAGCTTCAGTTCATTGTATTAGGAGTAGCATTGTGTTATCACCAACAATAGTTCAGATTGTTCCTGGAATAACAGTACAAAGCTACTGTTCGCTAAACATAGGATCTGTTTTATCAGAACTGTGGGTGCATCTGGGGATTCCCTGCAGCTGGGGACAACCTTTTTTGTTGTGTACAAGAAAACAAACTGTAAGCAATCACTTTAGTTATATTTTAAAACATAAAATAACAATAATTGCCAATATACAAGGTGAAATCAGTTGTACAGGAATTTAAGCTAGTCACAAAACAAACAAGAGATACATAGTGGTGGGCATTAGTATCCATAATGATTCAAAATTAAGAATAAATCTGTGCACTTGACTTGCAATGAAGATATATCTATTTATCTATACACCGATCAACCACAATATGAAAACCACCTGCCTAATATTGTGTAGGTCCGCCTCGTGCCACCAAAACAGCTTTGACCCATTGAGGAATGGACGCCACAAGACCTCTGAAAGTGTCCTATGCTATCTGCCACCAAAACGTTGGCAGCAAATCATTTAAGTCCTGTAAGGTGTGAGGTGGGGCCTCCATGGCTCTGACTTGTTCTTCCAGCACATCCCACACTTTTAATCGGATTGAGATCTGGGGAATTTGGAGACCGATTCAACACGTTGAACTCTTTGTCATGTTCCTGTAACACCCCTTAAAAAGTATGTAAATGTTTGTGTGTTGTTGGTAAGAATCTACCTTGTGTGGGTTTTCTTCACCTTAATAGACATCTCCAGCAGCTTCTTCTTTTCCCACGCCACAGCAGAGAGACAGGTGGTCCCAAACCCCCAACACACAATGATGACACAAATAAAATAAAATAACCAAATATTTATTTTACGGGAACCTTTCCATGCAGTCTAGCTTCCTTCAAGTGAAAGGTTAATGTCACCCTGCACAACTAGCAAGATAATTGTAGCAAACACACTATCACATTAAACAGAAAAATGCAAAGATGCAATATTTAGTTTTCAATTTAACAGTAGTTATCTCCAGTGTGACAATCTCCACAAATGAAGACAGCGCCAGTTATCTATGAATTAAGCCTAGATTACTCGGCATGGCGCTGTTTGCGTTTTCTAGAGGTAACTGCAACTTTAAAAAGGCAATACAAACTATAATTGCTTCACAAATACATTATACGTATTATAGTTGTTTCTTCCCTAGCTAGGTTTTGACGATCCAAAATGAATACGCTGTTAGATATAATGGGACAAAGATTTACTGATGCAATGCAATGGCAGCTAAAGTGGGCATTCTTGTTAGGCGTAGCTGCTGATTGTTAGCTGGACTTGGGAATACACAACTGACTGACTTTTGTGAAGTTGTATTTATTTTAAAGTATTGGATGACAGAACTATCTCTAACTTCTCTGCCTTACGGCTCTTACTCACTTTTCTCAATATTCTGCAGTATACAACTCCTTTCTGGGTAGGATAATTAAGTCTGTATAAGTTTAACTCTGCCATACTTTCTCCGTACAAAAACTGTCTGTGACAGAGTAACTAACTTGTCACTGCTGCAGCCGGAATTACCTCACAGGTGCCGACAAACTATTAATGGTTGCATTCTCTTACTGTATCAGTATATGGCTCCTGGGTACAGGGAATAGTCACTCCTGTCTGACTGCTTCAAGCTGGTCACCCAGCCCTGTAGAACAGCTATAGCTCACTCCTCTGGGTTCTCTTTAGCAGACAGGCTCAGTAGTGGTCACTTATGGATCTTTCTTGTGCTCTCTAGCAGTCAGCTGGCTATTCCCACGGCAACGTTGATGGCTTATTTCTCTTAGGTGGCTCTCACAGTACTCTCCTTTACTCTCAGAAGGTCACAGTTACATCCCGCAAACACAGTTGTCCATGTACTGTCAGGTTGCATCGGTGGTAGTCAGCATATCAATGCTGACTACCCCGACAACACTTACCACAACATGATGATTCCGGAAGACTTCTTCTGGAAGATCACCGATGATGACTACTGTTGAAAGTGATTTGAACCAATCATGAAGAAGTAATACGCCGGCTCCCCTTCATGACGTCATTCACCATGGCGACGGGATTTTCGCTGTCTTTAATGGGGTAATGTAAGTCTGCGCCTATGTACAATGTAGTTTACAAAGCCTTCTACATTGTACATAGGCGCATACTTACATTACACCATGAACAGCAGCGATAATACTGTCGCCATGGTAAATGACGACATGAAGGGGAGCCGGCTTATTACTTCTTCGTGATTGGTTCAAGCCACTTTCAACAGTAGTCGTTATTGGTGATCTTCCGTAAGGAGTCCTTCAGAAGGATCATGTCATGGTAACTGTTGTTATTCCGTAGCCCAATTGGCTGCAAAGGGTTCCTCATCTTACTTAAGTGATACCACTATTCTATATATATATATATATATATATATATATATATATATATATATATCTCTCAGGGAGTACCGTTACCATTAAGGG
Source organism: Mixophyes fleayi (assembly GCF_038048845.1). Taxonomy (NCBI): domain Eukaryota; kingdom Metazoa; phylum Chordata; class Amphibia; order Anura; family Limnodynastidae; genus Mixophyes; species Mixophyes fleayi. The sequence goes on from NC_134403.1 coordinate 135,187,028, forward strand.
GTGTACTTAGTCTGCAACAATGTGTAGGTGGCTGGTACTTGTCAAAGTAGCATCTACATGAATGCCAGGTCTCAAGGTTTCCCATCAGAAAACTGCCCAGAACATCACACTGCCTCCACCTGCTTGCCTTCCCATAGTGCATCCTGGTGCCATCTCTTCCCCAGAACAACGACACAGAGAAAACGTGATTCATCAGACCAGACAACCTTCTTCCATTGCTTCATGTTCCTGTTCAGTCGCTTACATGTAAATTGTAAGTGCTTTCAGTGCCAGACAGGAGTCCACATGGGCAGTCTGAGCAGTGTGCGGCTACACAACCCCATACTCCGCAAGCTGGGATGCACTGTGTGTTCTGACACCTGCTATCATAGCCAGCATTAACTTTTTCAGCAATTTGTGCTACAGTAACTCTTCTGTGGGATTGGACCAGACAGGCCAGCCTTCATTCACCACGCGCATCAATGAGTCTTGGGCACCTATGAACCTGTTGATGGTTCAAATGATGCTGAGGATTCCAGAAACTTCCTGAAGAGTCCACAGCATGAGGAGTGAAGGCATACATATGTAAAATTTACTTAAGTTCATCTTACGTAAGGTGATGGTCAGCTACAAGATCAATGCTTTAATATTTCATACAAAAGAAGATCTGAAAAGCCCTTGGAGGGGTTCCTTTGGGGGGGAATAATTGTTATAACTGAACCATTCAAACCAGGTTTGAGTATATTTAAGGGATTCGTTATTTAAATAATCAGAGATTTTCTCTATGGTTGCTAAATACCAGATTTTATAAAGGAACTGCTGACGATAGGGGGCATCAGGGCATTTTCAGTGACTTCCTAATAAGCATTAAGAATTTGCATGCAGCGCTTATCATAGTGCTTATCTAAACCCTTTGGCGAGGAGCTGAGAAGAAAGGACGAGGGGCAGATTGGAATTTTGATAATATCACTAATACGGCAACCAACATTGTCCCAAAACCGGGCTATTTTTGGGCAAGTCCACAGGATGTGAATGAAGGATCCTCTCTCCATAACCCCTCCAGCATTGATCAGAGGCAGCAATATAGATTCTCCTTAATCTAGCAGGAAACAGGTATCACCTATAATAGACTCTGTAGGAATTCTCCTTTTTAAGGGCAGAGATTGAGGATAGAGAGACCCCTTCCATTATAATAGACCATGTACCCTCCTCTGGTAGGTTGCCCAAGTCAGCTTCCCAGACGATCCTGTGCTTCGAAACGGTGGTCTGTTTATTGGTTACCAATAAGTTATAGAGGGGATTGAGGACTTGAACGGGAGAGGGGGCTAGTTATATCAAACTAAGGAAGTAAATCGACAAAGTGTTTCACTTGTGAATATGCAAAGGGGCCAACAGGAAGCTTAATTTTCACTGCATGGTGGCCAGAAGGCTCAGTAATCAGATTCCAAAGTATCCCTAATCATCCTGATACTGTTTTCGAACCAAGGTACAAAACAAGTCACACATGGTACAGTTGGGAATTTAGGGTTATCCCATAGGGGTGTAACGGGAGTGGAGAGAGGTCGTCCTAATGTGGGATTTGCAGTGATCCGAGACAGTGGCAGATCCAGGGGCTTGCTGCCGGCGACTGCACACTATGTGCAGGTCCGGTCGACAGTGACAATGTGCTGCCCGGCTGCTCTGATTGTGTTTTAAACACAATCACAGCAGCACATTGTCACTGCCGAACGGACCTGCACATAGTGTGCAGCCGCCGGCAGCCTTAGGTGGCAGAAAGGGGGCGGGGCCTAAATTGCCCCCCCCAAATCGCCCGGGTAGAAATTTTATCTAGATCCGCCCCTGATCCCAGATATGGCACATGAAAGCAGCAACAGAGTGGGACAGCACTAGAAGAGGCCTATTTCTAACTGGGAAACCGAATGGTAACACCAAATAGCAGATTTTACATGTAGAACTTCCAGGCAGGTATGCAGACAGGTTGATTGAATACAGTCCTAAAAGCACAAACAGTTGGAGCACTCAGAAAGAACCGCGCACTACTGAGGCCTGGAGCCAGTGTGGATGGAAGAAATGTTGAACAGCGAGTATGTGCTCTAATATGTAACTGTAGTAGAGCTACCTGTGAGTAGTGTTCTGTAGAAGGAGGAGGTGTCTGAAAACCAAGCCAAGTAGTCTGTGCCAGAAATTACCATAATCCAGAAGCCAGAGTCAGGAACCAGTACCAATGGAGATACAGAAATTACCGTAATGCAGAAACAGAGGCCAGGAGCCAGAAGACACCGTAATGCAGAGCCAAGGATCAGGAGCCATGAATTAACTGGAACGGAAGGTACAGGACCAGGAAGCTAGTGTTTAAATGCTAATACTGCAATATCAAGCGGGACAGGTTAGGACATACCTCCAACAGTGACTAATCCGCTGATCACCCCTAGATGTCAAGAAAGCGACCAAGTTGAACCAGAACACTGTGGTAACATGCAGAGGAATATACCAAGCTAGGAAAAGGACAAAAGCGATCACCCTGGCTGGAGATGAATACAGAGCTTGGATCCCTTGGAAGAAGTCGCCCCCAAACCCAAAACAATTAAGGGTCTGCATCATAAACAGCTAACCGATCCAATGAAATGCCTTCTCTGCATCAAGAGAAAGTGGGGTTTTCTTTGAATTAATGCAGTGAATAAGGCTAATAATCCTTCTAGTTTTATTCTGGGCCTACCCCCCTGGGATGTAGCCCACCTGGTCATTGAGGCAGGACCGTGTTCATGTGGTTCGCAGGAACTTTTGCCGAAAGCTTAATTTTGATGTTCAGCAGCGAGACGACCCGGAAATTGGCAAAATTAGATGTATATTTACCCTCATTTTTACATAGCCTTTTAATTATTTTCCATAATAAAGATGATTTTAAACCACCTACTCTAGTGCTGGCTCAGTGAACAAAGAAGTGACACCTAGTTCAGGTACCCTAAATGGGCCAGGGTTTTTATGTCTATAAATTATGACTTAAATGATCAGTTAGCCTTAGAAATGTTGTACCCACATTTCTAGAGGTGTAGCACAACGAAAAACAAAAAACAAAAAAGTTTACATGTTAATATAAGAAATGAAAGAAAAATATATGTAGATTAGTTTAAGCAGTCAGTTCAGATTTCAGACCTCTGTTTCTGTGCATATATACAATGTAAAAACACATGTATGAATTTAAAGGAGTCATGGTTGTAAGCATAGATTCGAGAGCTATTAGAGTAAGTTTAATGCCCATCTAACAACTAAGGCGTGAGCTGCTGTTTTTTTTTTTTTGTATAATAATTTTTTATTGAAAGCGGAACAAACTAGGCAACTTACAAAAAAAGATAATACAGGAGTCAGATCGGTTTATCAACAAAAATAAAAACTGGCGGAATGCAGGTGAGCAGGTAGAAATAAGAGCTGCTTTTTATCACTAGAACAGTCAGCTCTTAATATACTTTTAATATAGATGAATCTGAAAGATAGTTGGCTACTACCGCACATGGTGGTCATGGTAAAGCCTGTCTGCCACTGTTTGTAAGAAAACTAATCCATTTTACTTCTAGACTTTCAGTACTAGAGGAATAATCTGTAATGCATCCTGGCGAAAGCAGCCAATACAAGCACACTCAGAAAAAACATCCACTCTTCCCGAGAAAAATATTGCAGCCTGAAATGAAGTGGGCCATTTCACTAAACCGGTCAACACCAGATGGTGTTAAGGCCAGATGAGCGAGGCAATTCCACAATGAAGTCCATGGATATGTGTGTCCATGGTTTTACTGGAACAGACAGAGGCATGAGACGGCCCGCTGGAACACTACAAGAAGACTTATTCCTAGCACAGACCTCACAGGACAGGACAAATTCCCTGGTATCAGCAGATAAAGAAGGCCACCAAACCGAACCTGATAGCTGTTCAATAGTATCCGGAGAACAGCCAGAGGTCAAGGTCACAAGCAATCCAACAAAGTCCAGTAAGCAAGCCAGGGGTCATTCACAGGGGTCATACACAGAAGAATCAATCCAAATTACACAGAAGCAGAGGAAAAGAGTAGGTCAGCAGTCAGAAACTGAGAGCTATAACTGGCAGGGAAGCTAAGCCCTCCCTGCCTTATATACCTGGAAGGGCCAATAGAAACTGGAGGGCATGGCAGGAATCATTCCCCAGCTAGGAATTAATTAATCACTGATGGTTGTGCAGGCGCCCGGCTGCCCAGCTGTCCGGGTTGAGGCGGTGATGCGTAGAGCGTCCCAACTGTTGCCATGGCGACGGCTGGGACAAAGAATGGAAGTGACTCCCTGGTCGTCATGACGACGGACGGGGCACTTCTGAGGGGCCAGAGCGAGACACAGTGGTGCCGAGCGCTGCGGCTCGTAACAGAGTATTGATTTGGAGATGTTGAGTTTGATTAAGCTCTGTAACATCCAGGTAGTTACAGCCAAGAAACAGCTAGATACTTGGGTTAGGAAGGTGGGAAAGAGTTCAGGGGAGGAAAGATAGATTTGTGTGTCATCAACATAGAAGTGGTATTGGAGGCCAAATGATTGAATATGTTCACTGAGAGAGGTAGTGTAGAGAGAGAAGAGCAGAGGGACAAGGACAGAGCCTTGGGGGACTCCAGTAGGAAGAGAAATGGGGAGAGAGTCAGAAGCAGAGACGCTAAAAGAGCGGCCATAGAGGTAGGAGGAAAGCCAGGAGAGTAAATAAATATCAGTTGTGCATTAAAATATTTTGTGTTTAATTGTGTACCCTGGGGAGGCTATATTAACTTATTTTAATGTAGAGATTCAGTTACACATGCAGTTTGATCAGGGGTACTCTAATTCTGAGCACTAGGAAGGTAACTGTAATCATTTTTTCTATTTACCCTTCACATGATATATATTTCATAACCCAAATATTTTCCCAACCATGCCAACCTCTTGATAAATAGCTGTCTGAGAATAATATATCTAATTGTGTTATTATAAATGACTCAAATATGTTATTGACTGATCCTAGTTCTCCTAAATAGATTATATCTCTTTTCAGTGTGATGAACTGATGTTTGCCTATGGGCATAATTTCAGAGCAGCCAAACTCAGTGCTGGTGTCATTGATAAAGTACATTTAAAAATAGCTCACAAGTCACAGAAGAGGTCAAACACTATAAAACAGGTTTTTCATTTAGTGCTAAATGTAAATAATTAGACTTAACAGCAACTCACATAATTCAGATGTTATTCATGAGTGATCTTACTAGTGTTTAATAAAGAAAAAACATGTTACATAGTTATTTATTATTATGAAACAATTAGATATGGACGTAGTAAATGAAATAAAATACAAGCTCATACTTCACTTCGGTCCTGCGTTACTACGACTTGAGTCAAGGCTGTTCCTGGTATGTAATTGCCTCCATGCTTAAATAAAAAAAAGTGGCAACAAAATCCCAGCATGCCATAGCCCTAAAGCCTTACCTGCAACAGTGCAATGTTCTCCCCAGCACATTGGATCCAAAACTTTTTCAGTTCAAGGCAGCCTTAGGGTCTCCATAATTTTTTCAAGGCACCCCTAAGCCAAAATAATTACCAAGTAGTCCCCCGCCTTGCTTACCACTGGCCCTGGCCGAGGCACCCCTGTGAGATCACCGAGGCACCCCAGGGAGCCTAGGCGCACAGTTTGAGAACCATTGCCACAGCACCTATTTACCTGGTGCTCCACCTGGCTGTTTTTACTTGCCACCTTGGAGCCCAGAAGTGCTATTGTAATAGAACAAGCCATTGTTTCTACTATTAGAACAGGCACTATATGAGCACTACAGCCAGCAGTCGAGTTACACCACTGACCACCATTTTGAACAGTCCTGGCAGGTGTGTGCAATAACCTCCACAGTTTTTCCAATATCAAAACAGCTGCCCCATCCGGCTACTTCTTAATATCATCCGGCTGACAAAATTTTCTGTGGAAAAACATGCGAGAAGTGTATTACTTTGTTTTAGTCACCACTTTTTTTTTTACACCATTATAGTCCCATTGCTGCTGCGACTACAAGACCTTCAGAGCTTTTAGTTACATAGTATAGTTTATATTGTATGATTATGGTAACCAAATCCCCTACTGACATGTTGCCAATGTTGTCACTTAGACTAGAAAGAAGTGCAGACATAACACTTTGTGGCCTTTCCGTTGATCATTTTTGCATTCACAGTTCTCAGAAATTAGAAGCACTTTTGCATAATGGATTATGTTGCCAATATTTTTCATGAAAATACTCTGTTGTTTAATGTTATTTATTTGTAAATGGTAAGATGTATGTTTGCCAATAGGTTTGGAGCATATCTTTTCTAGTGAAATACCGGTAATCTGGTGTTAGTATTACATAATACATTGACTAAATTAAGGTTGTTTTTTTATGCAGTAACATATCTTTGAATCTTTCAGTTTGAAAAATGTATGTCATTGTTAGCTGTATTACTATATATGTCTACTTCTTTCTCGATTATACAACACTAGAACAAGTATACTGTTTTCTGAAGGAATTACATTGTGACTAGCCATTTCAGGTGCACTGTTACATGTGCACAGTTGTCTTGGCAGTTAGACCTTGTCATTATACGATTCCCATGTTGTTGTGTGATCCAGTCCTGCTGATCAATAGCGAGTGTGGCTCAGAGAAATGTAAATAGGGATTCCCGAGCCAAGTACAATCCCATCCCTACCCCGGGCAGAGAGTGGAGGAGATATACTCTTCCTTGCACGTCATTTCCTGAGATGGGATTTGCTTCCTGGTAGCGTTAAAAAAGAAGCTCCAGACAGAGGGGAATAAGTATTAGGTGAGAAGCTTGTAATGTAAATCACAACAAGTCACTTGCACGTTCTTTGGGAAATAAAATATTTTTTTTTGTACACCAACAGGAGATAGCCTTAGGTCGGCTGTGATCAGCCCCTGTGATTGTGCAGGACAAGTCAGCTTATTGTGCATGATTGTGGTAGTGAGACCCGTGATAGACTCTGTGGAGTGAATGTGACTCCCCCAATGTCTGTGTAACACTGTGTCTGTCTCCCCGCAGGTGTACCCGGAGCCGCGCACAGAGGGAGAGTGCCTGGGAAACATCAGGGAGTTCCTGAAGGGGTGCAGCGCCTTAAGCCTGGAAGTGAGTCTCTCTTCTGCTCAATCTCTTTATTTGTTTTATATTCAGTGACTATAATGTCCCTCCTTGCTCGATGTCTACAAAAGTCATTGCTGTCATAGCAAAATTAAGTTTTACTCACGTTTTCAGATAGAGAAGTCATTTTGTATACTTATAGGAGTGATCAATGCTCCTTTGGTCTTAAATTAATAGATGCATGTGTATATGTTTTACTCCTATCTGTTGAGAAGATATTTATCTTAAACCTTTTTATTCATCATTCCACTGAGACAAGAAATTATTGGCAGTTGTGCTCCTCAATGAGTTTATTGTGTTATTTGATTTTGATGCAGATGTGGTAAGAGAAAGCATTATGGTGAACAGTTGGATGGATTATAGGCTACTGGTGTGCACAGTAGTTTATGCAAATAACCTCCTCTGATTCATGTGCTTTAATAATGGCTAATTAGGTCACCTGCTGGGTGGAAATAACCATTAAAGGCACTAAAATGTATATTGGGAAACTTAATGTATTGAAACCATCCAAAGATAATGTCAGTATATAAGAGCCTAGTGGATTCAGTAATCAAATTATGTTAAATTATTTAAGGTCTGTATTATATATATGAATTATGCATAGGCTTGCTGATGATTTGTGGGTGGGGGGACACAAATTATTGCAAATTATTTAGCTTTCAGTTAATATCTGGAATCGGCCACATTGCAGAACTGTCCAAATTGATTAACATATTTCTAATTATTACCTAATTCTATTGTATTTTTAAAAAACCTGAATGTAAAGTACTGAAAGGTACTTTTCATTCAGCGTAAAGAATAAAAGAAGTGATTGTGCGGCTGCCTGTACATTTAAAATTAAAAAATATTCCTATTGTTACTTTTAGAAAAAGTAGCTTTTTTTTTTTTTGTAGCTGTTTTTATATGTAGAATTAAAACAGGTGTTATTGTTGCTATTATGCTATGGTAAGCAATATGGTAAAAACCTAAACAATAAAAACATCAATAACAGCAGTAGAGGAGGAATACTCATAACAATCCAAACAAAATGATGCATTTTTTTCAAATAGGATTAAAGAGGACTTGGTGCAAGGTTTTTTTGAATTGAGGCTGAGATTTGTCATGGTGTCGGTTGAAGGAAGGTTTTTTTTGGCAACAAGGTTCGCAATCTATTCAAATTAATTTTAAAAAAATAACTAAAATTGGTTACTCGTCCTCTTCAGTCATAATATTAAACTATTGGTATTCAGTTTTATGTAACAAGTCCTTAACATACCTATTTTAACAAAAGTAAATTAAGAATGGTTACATTTTCCTTTTTGTGTTTAGCCATTAACCAAAAATGACTGTAGGTCCAGAGTTATTTTGTATACTATATTGTGCTGTTCCACTTCTTGTTCTGTGACCCAGTACATTGATGCTGTTGGGTTGTGTGCACTTAATCGCATTAATAGCACTCTTGGCTTTTTCCATGCACACTGGAGGGGTTGATAAAGGCCATGTTTCTGTTGTGATGTGCTGGAGGCAATCTCAGCAGGCAACAACCATCAATCTCAATAAATATGGGGGCAGCAGAATGTTGATAGTCATAGAACTTTCTATCACTCCTGTTTGTGGCCTCCATCAGACTATTGAGGCCTACACCGGACTATCATATCGGGTTAGCATCTGTGACAGCTTATCCTCTACAGATTCATACATTAAATTATCTGGACCAGACAATAATGGAATCCTGGCTTACACAGTGTGCTTCTGCAAGACAGTTAATCCTAATTTCAGCCTATGTTACAGCATTTTGAATTTTGCTGGATTTAAAAAACAAACAAACCCGAAAACAATTGTTTGCAGCTAGTTATGAACATTATTTTGACAGTTACATATGATATACACTAATATTTCATAAGTGAATTTTATACTTTTACTAAAGCATACTTACCAACTTTTTATTTCTCCCCTCTGGGAGACCCTGATGGGTAGGGGAATTGGCAGTGCAGAGGGGGGTTGGGTGCTGCGAATTATGTCATTTTGACCATGCCCCCATGATGTAATGATGCATTTGCATAATTAAGTTGTGGGGGTAGGGTCATAATGACATGGCTCACAGCAAATCCTGTCATCAAGGCCCTCATCCCATCCTCTTCTCTATGAAGTGGGCAGGTTGCAGTAGAATTGCGTGATCTCTTGTGTGTCTGGGAGACCTACCTGGAATTCGGGAGTCTTCCGGAGATTCTGGGAGAGTGAGCAAGTACGTGGTAATGGGATTCCCATATGTAATATTGCTCAGTATCGTTCAGTTAATGCAGTCTGACCTCTATTTCAAACAATAGGATGAACTTCAAGGCGATAGGCGAGGAATGGAGAAATAGGGTAGGGATTATGTACCTGGTGTGTGTACAGCAGGTTATGTAATGTGGACAATGTAGGTAACTGGTGTGTACAGCAGGCTATGCAATGCAGGCAATGTGGATAATGTTGTAAGAGACTAAAATTGTTACAAACAAATTTTCCGGCCAGAACAGTACAATATCAAAAATTATATAATATTTATATTAAGTTTTAGTCGAGGAGTAAAACGCACTTTATATTGTAATATAGCATAATCAACAGTGAACAATTGTACATGTCATAGGTAGAAAAAATAAATAAAAATATTTATAGTCCAGAAAAAATACATATACTGTCCAAATAAATTTATAAAGAAGAAGATCCAGTAAATGCAGTTCTTAAATTGGTGAGATAGCCTGCAGGGTGTCTAGATACGTTGCTGCTACAGAATACTTTTCTGTGAGTTCAGTGGCAAATGTCCGCAAAGTTTGATCAGTATATATCTATAGTTGATGAGTGGACAACTTTCTTGTTCATTTGCATAATATGGTATTAAAACAGGTCCAACTCATATTTATTGTCTGAGTATTCCTATGGTGCTTATGATTCCCCTCTTAGCGTCTACCTTCTGCAGAACTGTTTTTCTACCTCCTTTGTAGGTAGCGGAGAGTGGCGTATATAGAAGCCTTTGGGGATGTGTTTAAAGTGTCAGAGGGTCTGTGCATACTCAATAGTGTTGTGATTTGTGACGGCTTTTAGGTCCAGGCGGCTGTGTTTCTGCTCCGTCTCAAAAGTGGGCGAGCAGTCTGTCTTCAATAAAAACCAACTGGTCAGATCCTCTTCAATTAGGAGGCATATGTAGTAGGAAACAAACACTTTTTAATTAATCCTTTCATGTACATATAGAAAATAGGCGTTTAAGGGTTGTGGGGCTCACCTATTTACTAGTGGTCTATGGAATCTCTTCCATAAAGGTCTCTTGAAGCACTATTGATAACTTGCAATGGACTCGTGCAGGAAAAGGAGCACATATACTAGCAAGTCAGCTTTCTGATTCGGGAGTTGTGTTGTATTTGTGTAATTTAAAAATGAAGGCATGCACATATAAAAATATTCTTGTTATGACATTTACCTAGGTTCTATGATGGCTAGTAAAACTTGTAGACTACATCATTTTGTATAGCTGCATTAATTTGCTTTCTTCTCCCCAGAATCCTTTTACCTCCACCTAGTGACCTTCTATCTAAGGCTAGGTATACACTGGCAAATTCTACAGCGATTGTACCTACAACTGAAAGTCCGATCAGTCGGGCAATACATGCATACACACTAGACACGATTTACCTTCAGATCTGTGCTCTTCATCTGGCTCTCTAGTCGTTCCTGTCACTCTGATTAAAACCGCCTTGTTATAGCTATCCACATGTCATAACGAAATTCGTTAGCTTCTGTGACTCGAAACAAAATATTCAGTCTCAGAGTGAGTTATTCCACCTACAACACTTACTACATTTATTCACCGGGACATGTTCTTTGCCGGCATCGACTGAAAAGAGCATGACTCTGTTAACTCTATGGAAATTGTGAACATGAGTGCATACACACTGCATGATCGGAAGGTGATTGAAACAAGATTATTAAACTATACGACCGACCAAATGAAACGACAATAGGCACTCTGGAACGACTGTCGTTCATCGTGTAAGTATACATACTAACGCGATATCTGACCAATCATCAGACCAATTGGCCTGATGATTAACTGAAAAACCTCCAGTATGTACCTAGCCTAATTGAGGTGTGCTAATCCTCTCACAAAAGAGTAGCTTGGGGGCATGACCTAATTGATGTGTCTATGTTTTATTTATTACACTCAGTGGTCACTTTATTAATTCCACCTTTCTAGTACTGGGTAAGATCGCCCTTTGCACCCCAGAATTCTTTATGCCATAGATTCAGCAAGGTGCTGGAAACATTCGTTGGTTATTCTGGGCCACGTTGATATGATCGTATCACGTAGTTGCTGCAAATTTATCGGCTGCATATTCATGTTGCAAATTTTCCAACACATCCCAAAGGTGGTCTATTGGATTGAGATCTGGTGACTGTGAAAGCCATTAGTGTACGCTCATGTGGACACTGAACTCATTGTCATGTTTGTGGAACAAGCCTGAGATGGTGTATGCTTTGTGACATGACAAGTAGCCATTAGAAGATGGGTAGACTGCGGCCATAAAGGAATGCATATGTCAGCAGCAATACTCGGGTAGACTGTCTTCTTAGCTGAAAGGAGTCAAACCCGGTGTTGTCTTCTGCTGCTATATTCCATCTACTTCAAGATTAAACTTGCTGTGTGTTTAGAGATACTCTTCTGCATGTCACGGTTGTAACACAGAGTTACTGTCGCCTTTCTGTCAGCTTTAAATTAGTCTGGCTATTTTCTTCTGGCCGCTTTCATTATCAAGGCATTTTTGCCCACAGAACTACCATCATTGAATGTTTTTTATTTTGCACTCCATTCTCTGCAAACTCTAGAGACTGCTGTGTGTGAAAATCCCAGGAGATCAGCAGTTTCTGAGTTACTAAAATCACCCCATCTGATACCAACAATCTTTCCACGTTCAAAGAAACTTGGGTCATGTTCGTCCCCATTCTGGTGTTTTGGTCTGAACAACAACAGAGCCTTTTGGCAGTGTCTGCATGCTTTTATTTATTGAGTTGCTTCCGCATGATTGGGTGATTAGATATTTGCATTAATGAGCATGTTTAACATGCAAGAGGCATAAACTTGTGAAAAGAAAGATATGAGGGTAAAAGAGGAGAAGGTTGGTATAGAATGGGTTTAAACAAGTGCAAGAACTGATAGTGTACAGTTGTTCATGGTGATACTAAGTAAGGCACAGAATTCCAATACTTAGCGGCCATTTGTAAAGGGAGGGTTTTGTGGCCGAATGTAACTGAGTAACTGAGTCATCGTCATTGATTTATGAGGTGCCACTGATTTCTCAGAACCGTACAGTCAGCAAAACACAAGCAGAACATAATGCAAATAAATATTGGAGCTAAGGAACAAACCATAGCAGAAGATACAACTTAGAACATCAAAAGCCTCTACAAGAGGACAATGAGGTGAGCACAGGAGAAGGTAGAGATGGCCCCGATCTTGAGAGCTAACATCTAGAGGGGCGAGAAAGCAAACAGACAATGGAGATGATGGGAAAACAAGTGGAATGGTAAGGTGGACCGAGGGGAGGGAGTTGTCTTAGGATGGGGTACTGTAGACAATTGTGAAGAGATAAGTTTTGAGGGAGTGCTTGACAGGTTAGAGGTCAGGGCAAGTCTGGTCAGATGTGGCAGGGTATTATAAAGGTGGGGAGCCGCCTGGGCGATGTCTAGTAGGTGGTGATGGAAGAAGAGAAAGGCCAAGATCATTGGCATTATGAAATGGTTGAGTAGAAGAATATTTCATGATAAGATCAGAAATGTAGGCAGGGGAGGTGTTAAAGGCGTATTCATAGATGAGGATAGGCAGCTTTAATTTTATTCTGGATTGATTGGGGAGCCAATGGAGGACTTTGCTGGGAGGCACAGCGGAAGTGGAACTGGAGAGGATGACTGGACATGACAGACTGCAGGACCCCAGAAGCCTCTCAGGCAGGCCTGAAAGGAGGCGGTTGCAATATTCAAGATGAGAGACAAGTGCTTGAATAATGGTATAGGAAACGCAGCAGGATTGTGTGAAGGACTTGATGTGGTTGTAGTGAGTGATGACCTTTAGGCAGTTTTCGGGATAACACTGTAAGGGCTATGTTATCAAATTTGAGAGAATCAGAAGGAGGGGATGTGACATGAGCTTAGAGTAGGAAGCCTTGTGACACAGCAAATCTAGTAGCCGGGATGGGGGGGGGGGGGCGTAGTTTTGTGAGCATTGACTAACCTTACATTTGCAGATTTGCAGATGGTTTTGATGTGCAGATTATAATTAAATGAGTCGGAACAGTAGCAACTAGATGTTTTACAGAATTCTTGTTTTCCAAAAGTAAGGGAGGATCAGCTATTTTTAGGGTATCATCATCAACAACATTTAGCTACATAGCATCAGCATATTCCTTTGTGCTTTACAATTGAGAATTAACACAGTAATAAAACAATACTGGGTAATACAGAAAGACAGGTAAGAGTGCCCTACTCGCAGTCTTACAATCTATTGAAATAAAGATTCCTCTTTACCATGGCAGGTGAGCCAAACAGCACAGAATATGTCTTACTGTAATTAGGCACAATTTGATATCCATTGACCAGGGCTGAATCTTTCAATGGCAGAAGAGTATTTTATGTCTGCAGGATTCTTAGATGCTTTGTAAATGATTAGGTCATTAGCCTAGAGCAGAGATTCAGGACAGTTGGCAGATTTTCCTGCTCTCTCCTACCTGTCTTGGTCACTTTCACCACTTGTAGCAGCTGGTTTCTTTAGCTCAGTTCTTTTTTTGTCTTGATCCTGGAATATTGGATGCCCTATTTTGAAAAAATAAAAGTACTCGAGATTTAGAAAACTCCAACCAGCCCCGATGTTAAAACAATAGCACTCACGTTTTATAATTAGGCCTCCCTCCAGTCCCCACAATAATAATATTCACATTTAATAAGTAGACCTATTTCCCTCCAACCAGCCCCAACATTAAATTAAATAGCATTAAAGTTTAATAAACATAGCCATTTTCCACAACCATCCCTGGCAATACTTCATATTCACATTTAATAGCCCTCCTTCCCAAAATCAGTCCCATATTCAATTGATAGCCCTAAACCACCCCAGCATTAAATTAAAGGTTCCTTCACTTCACCTTAAATAATTAGCCCCCACCTACACTCCACCATGAAAAAGCCTACCTGCCACACTATTAAGATCCTCCCCTGCCTCACATATTCTATTAAAATACTGCAGGCACACACACATGTACACTATATGAACATGGGGCCACACACGCACCCTCTATGATCATGGGGCCACACACGCACCCTCTATGATCATGGGGCCACACACGCACACACTGTAGACACACAGACACAGCCACTTACCTTGTTACATCCTTCCTGCGCGCTGCTCTGCATACGGAGAGTCAGTGACTGCCGCCTATGCAAGGAATCACATGGGATGGCACCTGTCACGTGGTGCCGTCACATGTGATTACTTGCATAGGCGGCAGTCACTAACTCTTCATCCGCCGAGCAGCACGCAGAGGGCATGTTGCGGACCGGCCCATCTGACCATCAGCCCTTCTGGCATTTGCCAGATGGCCAGTCCGGCCCTGCTAGTAGGTTAACTGGCTGCTATTAAATTGACCTTAGTCTGTGTGTGTGTGTGTTAGGGAATTTAGACTGTAAGCTACAATGGGGCAGGGACTGTTGCGAGGTCTTTGTACAGCGCTGCAGAATTAGTGGCGCTATATAAATAGCTTTTCTCTGCCCATCATGTGACCAGAGGAGTTCGGTGATTTCTCAGGCTAAAAGGTCGGGTGGTAAATATATCAAGCTGTGAGTCCCCCCCCAGTGATTTCAAATTGCTGCAAATCGCGAGAGATAATCGGCAATTTGAGTCGTCATATTTCTGAAGTAGCGTTTTTGTTTTTTTTTGTTTAGTCTGATCTTCAAAATCACTGTTCATCTCTCGTAATTTCCGGCGAGTTAAACTCGTCTGTGTTTAGCTGAAAATACCCATTTTCAAACCAATACTCCTTTCTGTTTGCTTGTAAGTTTTACATGCAAAACTTGTGCGATTTTGGCCTCACTAACATATTTCTTAAAAAAAAAAAAAAAAAAAAAAATAGAATGATCTTCCCCCTCTAAAGGCCAATAATCCTAGCACTGTGAGCCTACTGCTAGTTGCGCTGAAAAATGTGTGGGGTTCCCTAATTTCAACGCAACCAGCACTAGGCAAATAAGCTGGTGTCGGTGGCACTATAGCAGGGGGTCATGCGACAGGGGGTCCTCCTGCCCCAATGACAACCAATTTCAGGCTGTTCGGCACTGGGCTGGATTCCCTAGGAAGTGGGGTTCACAAAAAATTGTGCGAGCCTCCCCCATGTAGTAATACCCAGCCCAGTGCTGAAAACACTGTAGGGTAATAACGTTGCCAGAAATTATTTAAAATAAAGAAAACACAATTCTTGTTTGTGGAACTACAAGTCCCAGCCATTAACAGTCAGGGCATGTTGCAGCCATAATTGCTCCAACTAAATTAGAACCTGAGAAATATTCCTGGTGCAGTCCTTGTTTTTTAAGTTCCAGTGCAGCTGGGTGTACTACCTGCTATTACATATGAACTCCTATTACAATTAGATAACCCTAGCAGTCTACCATTGTCTTCCCAAGTAAAAAATAAAATTAGAGTGAAAATAGAAAGGCAGAAGTTACTTCTTTTTTTTTTCTCACTAAACCCCTCCTCATTAACATAATTTCAGTCGTTATGTGTGACTCAAGTACAAATGTGAGAATGTGGCACAGAAGGAACAACCCATGGTGCTGGCAATTGTCATCCCACCCAGGGCATTCTCACTTCCACCTTAAGGATTTGTGCACACAAGTACATTGATCTTATGTGTAATGACATAAGCTTAAAATAACACCAGACTTCTGTTGACCCTATAACAATATTTAACCTTGTACAATTATATTTTGGAACCCTACACTTGGGGGAACTTACCGTTTACAATTAGCATCTCATGCAATATAATGTAAGTCGGCACAACAGGTCAAATATAATAATAGTTTTCTCTTTTAAAATAAAAAATCGTATAACCATAGAAAGCAACAGAACTGCATAATATATTACATTGAGTGCTTTTCCAAAAATAGCTTGTTTTAGAACGTATTTCATTTATATAGATATACATCCTCAAACTCCTAATAAAATATATATATATATATATATATATATATATATATATATATATATATATATATAAAAAATATATATATATATATATATATAAAAAATATATATATATATATATATATATATATATATATAAAAAATATATATATATATATATATATATAAAAAATATATATAATGTCACAGAGCTTCAAGGCTCAATGGACATTTGGTTTATTTTGTTCCATATATCCAAAAGACCCACGTTTGTCATCATAAAGAGCATATTGGACATTTCCATGAAAACATGGACAGAAAGTCTACAAACTAAAAAAACAACATAGATACAAGTTGAAATGCTTTATTTTGTTAATATAGGAAAATATATTAAAATTTGACCCCAAAATGAAGCATTATAAACTCATTAAAAGGAGATGGCCTTAAGATTTTTTCTTAGGCTGTAATTTGTGGTAACCGAATCAACCATATGTTGTTATGCTGGTAACAGAATCACGTGGCACAATTAAACGGGCTGTATGCATGGAAGGTCTCGGAGAAACACTCATTAACAGTGCCAGAGAGGTCTACCAAGTTGCCATAAAAAAAGTTTAATATGTTAAAATCCTATTTGTTAGTAGGGAGAAGATTGATGAAAATTGTGCCAACACGTTAAATTCGCTAGGGGGACTTCATTTAGGAGCAATGTGCCGTCGGACATTAACGCGATTTTGACTGTGCACATTACCACTTCTTAGTGTAAGGAGCCACCACTCATTTTTCTGCGCGCCTCAGAAAACAAACAATCAGAGTTACATGGCTGCGGAGCGCCTTCACAGAACCATTCTGGAAGTACTTTGCATCACATTGTTCCTAATTGAATTCCACCCCACTGTGTTAATCCTGTAGGAAAAGGTTTAGTAGAATAAAAACCATTTTCCTCATCACTTGCTGTAAAAAATACTCATTTCTGGACAAGTATAATGAAACTGTGGACATACAAGGAGAATAGAAAGAAAGGAAATCTGATAGCAAGAGTCCTTGATTTTCTTTTGATTATGCATGCAAACCGTCTGTGAAGATGTTTGTAGCTCAGGTGCTTCTAGTGAATTATCATTATCATCAGCATTTATTTATATAGCGCTAGCAAATTCTGCAGTACTTTACGATTGGGAACAGACATTAATAAAACAATACTGGGTAATGCAGACAGAGGTAAGAGAAACCTGCTCGCAAGTTTACAATCTATAGGACAATGGGAGTTTGAAACACAAGGGCACATGCTACATCATATTGCACAATGAACCAGCTAGAATGCAAAGGTAAAAAGTATTGAGTGGGCTGTATGATCAGTCACACAGCATTGTTGGTCAGAGGGTTGTTCCCTTGTGTTAGCTGTGTAGAGGGTGGTAATAGGGTAACCTAGAGAGATTAAGATGCTGGTTGATGAATATCATAAGCTTATCTGAAGAGGAGGGTTTTCAGAGAACGCTTGAAGGTTTGAAGACTAGAGGAAAGTCTTACTGTGCGAGGGAGGGAATTCCACAAAGTGGGTGCAGCCCGAAAAAAGTCCTGTAACCGAGAATGGGAGGATGTGATGAAGGTGGAAGAGAGATGCAGATCTTGTGCAGAACGGAGAATGTCGAGTTGGGAGATATTTTGAGACAATTGAGGAGATGTATGTTTGGTGCAATTTTGTTGACGGCCTTGTATGGTAGTATAAGAATAACAAGGAAAATCAATCTAGCTGCTGTGTGCAAAATAGATTGTAGGGGTTCAGGTCTAATTTTGGGATGACCAGTAAGGAGGGAATTGCAATAGTCAATGTGGGAGATGATGAGTGCATGGATTAAGGTTTTTGCAGTGTCTTGTGTGAGATATGTGCGTATCCTGGAAATGTTCTTTAGATGTATGTAACATGATTTAGGTATAGAGTCGGTGTGGGGAGCAAAGAATAGTTTGGATGCAAGGATTACACCTAGGCAGCGAGCTTGCGGGGTGGGATTTATGGTCATTTTATCAACAGAAATAGAAATGTCAGGCAAGAAGCTTCTGTTTTTGGGTAGGAATATTAATCAGTTTTTTAAAGATTGAGTTTGAGCTGGCGAGAAGACATCCAAGATGAAATGGCAGAAAGACAGTCAGTAACGCGAGACAACACAGATGGTGAGAGATCAGCAGAGGATAGATAGATTTGTGTATCATCCGCATAGAGATGATACTGAAATCCAAAGGAGCTTATTAGTTTTCCAAGAGAAGTGGTGTAGATAGAGAATAGCAGAGGACCTAGGACTGAGCCTTGTGGTACTCCAACTGATAAAGGAAGCGGAGCAGAGGTGGATACAGAGAAATTAACACTGAAAGAGCGATAAGATAGGTAGGATGAGAACCAGGACAGTGCCTTCAATACCTAGGGATTACAGCGATTGTATGATGAGAGAGTGGTCAACAGTGTCAAATGCAGCAGAGAGATGCAGGAGAATTAGAAGAGAGTAATGGCCTTCAGTTTTTGCTGTGATCAAATCACTGACAACCTGTGGAGTGTTGAGAGCGAAAGCCTGACTGAAGAGAATCCAGTAGGTTGTTTGCTGTAAGAAAGTGTGTGAGGCGAGTGTAGGCTATTCTCTCGAGAAGCTTGGAGGGGCATGAGAGCTGAGAGATAGGGCGGTAATTTGAGAGAGAGTTTTGGTCAGAATTTTGTTTGGAGTAATCACTGCATGCTAGATGGAAAGATAACAGTAGAGAGATTAGAGATTACAGATTTTAGTTGGAGGTGGAATGAGCACAGGAGACAGGGACCTACCAGTTTGTGAGGGTATTGGATCAAGAGGACAGGAGGTAGAGTAGGAAGATGAGAAGAGAGTAAAAACTTCCTCTTCATTTGTGGGATCAAATGAAGAGAGAGTCAGAAGAATTGAGCTGACTGTTTGTCGAGGGAGATGATACCATTTGAAGTCTGATCTTCTCTATTTTGTCCTTGAAATAGGAAGCGAGATCCTGGGCACTGATGGTACTCAGAGGTTTTGGGGTGGGAGGGTTTAGAAGAGATTTAAATGTGTTAAAATGTGTTTGGAGTTAAAAGCCTGAGCATAGTTGAGAGGTTGGAAGTATGTTTGTTTTGCAGTGTCCAGAGCATTTTGATAGGAGTGGTAGATAGTGTGACAGGATAGACCTCCTATGCCACCCTGTCTGTTGCTGCTGGGAACTGGCTGGGCTTACTTTGCTACCGTTCCCTTTTGTTATCCAAAATGCGCCCTCTTGCAGCAGTAGGAGGGGCTCGCAAATGCTGCCACTACTGGACTCCTTACCGGCATCCAGTACTGGATTTCTTCTGGGTAACTGACGCTGCAAGTGTACCCCGTTACTGGTGTATCTGGCCTGGTACTCCTGACCTCTTGCTATGCATCAGAGTTGCTGTGGATGGATCCCCCCTGGCCTATCACACTGACCAGAACTGCAAGGCAGCAGGCAGAGTGGTGGTAGAAATTGGGGAGAGAAATTGTTGAATAGATGTGTAAAACTTGAAAATCAATAGAGTTAATATTTCTGCGGGTATGAGAAGGCTTGGAAGACTTTGATACTGGGGAGGGTATAGAACTGGGGGTGAGCGAGTAGAAAAGAATGTTATGGAAATCGGAAACTGAGCATAGTCTAGAGAAAACAAGATCAAGACAGTGGCCATCCTGATAAGTAGCGAATTCAATTCACTGGGAGAGGTCAAGTGAGGATGTTAGAGAGAGTAGTTTGGAAGCAGCATTGGAACGTGGATGTTGAAATTGACCATGATGATGGTGGGAATGTCGAAGGATAAGAACTGAGGGAGCCATGCAGAGAAGTGTTTGTTTGCCTCCAGGGTGTGGGTGAAATGGAGACCACCATGTGAAAGGGCTGGCAGGTGAGGCAGTGTCTGATTGTGTGAGCCATATTTCTGTTATTGCTAGAAGGTTGAGGTTGTTTGAGAGGAAGAGATCGTGTATGGAGGTAAGTTTGTTACAAACAGAGCGTGCATTCCAGAGGACACATTTAAAGGACTTTGGAAGACAGGGGAGACAGGTGATGCGTTTGAGGTTTGCTGGATTTCTGTAGTGTTCAGATATGTGTGTGTAAGAGGTGAGGGGGACCTGGATTAGGTGGTATATCACCAGCTAATAGAAGCAGGGAGGAAGAAATATAGGAAAGATGATTGTAAGATGTCCTTTTAATTTCTGGCGACAAAGTGAGGCTGGTATAACTATTGAATTTAAATAGGACAACAGTTCATGAGTGTTAACTAGAGGTGAGTGAAGTAATGAAGGAGCAATGTGGACAGAGGTGTGTGTTGCAGGATGGGTGAGGGATGATATAATGAAGTTAGAAGTTTTGTAACTTAGAAAGCGAGTTCTGGAAGAGGTGTGTTTTTAATTTCCCACAAAGAGGACAAATGTTGGGTGGATGAAACTTGACTATTGCAGATGTTGCAATATCCCAATATTGATAACCCGGGAATGTTATTATTTTTGTCCCCCTGTTACAGAGACTAGTAAAACTATGTTTCATGACTGATTATACCTCCTTGATTACATTTATTGATTTTAAATTTTGTTTTGAATGTACCTATATGTTAGTACTATTGCTTTGGACTTCTGTATATAATTATCTATCAGAATCCATGTTTGTATGTTACGTAAAATTTTTATTTATACGTGTTACAATTACATGTTTACTCTGCTGATACCAACTTGATGATTTTGTTACCACAGCATGGCGATTCCGTTACTTTATTAAAAAAAATGTGGCAAGGTTAGACAAGTCGCCATACTTTTACCAAAATGATGTACATGTATCCCCCAAATATCACCATTATGCTAGAAAGTAGTGCAAATATGAGTTCATTCTGAAAGCATTTTAATTTTTTGACAAACACATACATTTTGAAATTAGGCTGATTTATGAAGGATAACTACAAGTAATACTTAAACTATTTTTATAGTATTTTACAATGGCTTTATTGTGGGCTATTGGATTATGATGATTGGTTCACATTAGTGGTGACATTGTCTTATTTATGTAAATAAGACAATGGAATTGTCTTATTTACAAGCTGATGACATGGTTATGGAAGTGAGGATGTAAACTTGTTGCCATTCTATGCCCACCCCATAGAGATACAGGTTTCAGGAATATTTTCAGCTTCTGGTACTTAACTTGCCTACCCTTGTGGAATGTGAATTTTGGTTGGCTAGCAGTTTATGCCCAAGGAACCACTGCAGTGCTGTGATTTCATTGCATTATAACAGTACTGTAATTGGTGTTTAAAATGACGTTTGCCTGTGTAACAGACACCCTGCTTGTTATAATCCTAAAATTCAAAGTTTAAGAGGAATTTCAGGTTACTTCTCTAAAAGTTCACTGAAGAATATAATTGCACTTTTTGCATTTGTTTAGCTCTGTGGACTTTTCTTGTTTATTTTGGGTACATTGTACAGCTGTTGTAATGACACAGCAATAGAGTCTTTGGTTAATTGTGTAGTTGTAATCTTTTTATATAGTGACTTAATCGGTACTTTTATTTATTGCAATAACAACACATAGTAATTGTCAGGTTACTTTAAAATAATAAACTATCCATCATAACTAAAATATAATGTAATTGAAGCTAGTATGATGATCAAAATTGCCAGTTGTGCAGATGCACTCACACCTGCCTGCTATCATGAATAAAGAATGGAACCAAAACATCCTCAAGGAGCAACTTCTCCCAACCATCCAAAAACAGTTTGGTGACGAACAATGCCCTTTCCAGCATGATGGAGCACCTTGCCATAAGGTAAAAGTGGAAACTAAATGACTCGGGGATCAAAACGTCGAAATTTTGGGTCCATGGCCAGGAAACTCCCCAGACCTCAATCCCATTGAGAACTTGTGGTCCACCCTCAAGAGTCGGGTGGACAAACAGAAACCCACAAATTCTGACAACTCCAAGCATTGACTACAAATTGCAGAGGCCTTCAAAAAGAAGGGTCAACACTGCAAATATTGACGCTTTGCATAAACTTAATGTAATTGTCAATAAAAGCCTTTGACACTTCAGAAATGCTTGTAATTGTATTTCAGTATACCACAGCAACATCTGACAAAAAGGTCTAAAAACACTGAAGCAGCAAACTTTGTGATTACCAATACTTGTGTCATTCTCAAAACTTTTGCCCATGATATATATATATATATATATATATATATATATATATATATATATATATATATATATATATATAAATTGGTCACTTTTTTGGTCCCTATTGCTCCAACAGGTCGCGCCTCTGCGCTCTTTGCTACTGTATTTAATTGTTTTGAAGAATACGAAGAAGAGAACAACAGCTTTCACATATCTGCATAGCAAATGTAACTTCACTGTGGACCATCTTAAGTTCTATCAAGGAATGCCAACTCATAATGACAGTATGCCAGCTGCATTCACAGCCATCTGGCACAGGTGTCTGAAATATATGTACATTTCTTTTATTCTCATTATTTACTAAATGCTATTGATGCCTTGGTAAATCAATATGTTATCAGACTGAGAGAGATGCATTTTACTGTGGGCCCAGGGTAGGCTCCTTTAGCAGTTAAGGCAATCTCATATTGGAAATCAGCCGACACAGTTGATTTCAGTAATGAGATGAAACTTGCACAACTTTTAAAAAACTAAATCCCTCATTGGTGCTGAACCTGTTGCTAAAAACAAATATAGAGACACCTTTTATACAGCTCTATTGCACATTACTTAACATGTAGTATTATCCATTTAGAAAAAAAATAAGGAAATGTACATGTGATTTAAAATATATGAAGCAGACAAGTAAAAGATAAATGATTATTTATTCTAAGAACAATTCAGCTAAGGACAAATTGTTCTTTGTCTTTTGTCATTGTTAAAAAGCAGCAGGCATACAGCTCCATATCAAAGTTGAATTAAAATAAATTCTACAGGGTCAAATAAAATGCTCGTTATGGTCTATAGAGTTCTAAAGATACAAGGCATACCTTATATACTATAGACCTTTATTTTTTTTTAACAAATAAAGGTTACCAAGTAAAATGTTTTAAAAAGCTCATTAGACCTTTAATAGTTCCAGACACTGAGCTCCAGCCCACATCCTTTCTATGTGTATGTGTTACTCCATATCTGTTCCTGCCATTGTGCTAGGAGGGAATTGCACCGATAGTTCCTTCTTCTGATTAGGTTCTCCTGTAATCCCGATACAGCTCAGAGATGGTGACGATTTCTCTTTGTCTATACCATTATAAACACAGTGTGTTTCCTGTTCTATCTGAGAGGAAATGGAAATGGCGTTTAAGGAGGAAAGCCACACACCACAATATATATTACATATTTGTCTATTAGAGACCGGTTCCCACACGCTGGCTTACACTGTGTCCACCAATCACATTGTTCCCACTGAATTAATTTATGCATTTATTTCAATGAGAAGGGAATTCCAGAAAAATCTGTAACATCCTGTTTACTTGTATACATTTCATTACATTCATTACATTGTTCAAAGCGTGTTCTTGCATTAATTTAAAAGAAATGTCCTAGTCCGTTAACATAGTTAATTATTTCCAACAGTTTTATATTTACAGCAATTGGATCTCTAGTACTTTGACACTTTTGTTTAACTGTTAATAAGAAGAACATGTAGCTTGTTTTAACTTCTAACTAATGTATAATTCATATATGCGCTGTGAAATTGTAATTTTATTTTCACTGATCCCAAATAAAGGAGTAAATTGATGTCCTCATGCTGGAACCTTTGTTACTACATTTTAAGTTTATAGTTGGACGTTTCAATAACTATTTGGTGTTGACAAAAGTTTCTGGTTTAAATTTTTATGGAGGCCCTAGATGTAGAAATGTTTTATGGGAAATGTAGAGTGGACCTAAGTCCCTGAGCCAACGCATTTAAGGAAAGGTCACCATTTTTAATGTATTTTCTGTTTTTCAGACATTTGAGGCCAATGACCTGTATCAAGGGCAGAACTTCAACAAGGTGCTTAATTCCCTAGTTCTCCTGAATAAAGTCACAGCAGGTATGTGTGAGCTGTCAGATATGGCTTGTTGCAGCCACCTGTATGTTTGTCTACTGTGCAGCAATAAATTGCATTAGTGATAGATTCACAATCTGGAAAGTACCTACATTCCTTTTGGTTTTTATGTATAGTTGAGCACTAGTTAACTCTAGTCCTGCTGATTATTAGAATATGTTTTGTGGAAGCCTTGATTATCCAATTAGACCTGTTTTTGTTTCAAGAAATTGACACTATATTACGGTTGTCAGACTAAAGTATACATGTATTAAAATCCTAATTAAGTTTCTATTTTCTTTTCCTCTTTTTTTTTATTTTTTTTAATTTAATTTATTTTACAAAAGGGTGCATGTTGTCTCCATGCTAATTCTTAATTCTCTATCATATATTAACTCTTTGGCATTGGGATATATCTGTTTTTGAACACTTGTTTATGCTTTATTTATGACCTAAAAATGGATCATATGCCTGTGATTGAACTAGTTTTGGAGCATGTTCTGGAGTATTCTGAGAGGTTTAGAAAAAGTGAGATCACAGAAATAATGAAAAACTTGGGGTTTCTAAAGTTTAACTCTACTCAAAAAGGAATTTGTCTATTGAAAATCATTGTTTGGGTATTTGAAATTGGAGTGCCTGAAATCACTGTAAAAACACATTGCAATGTTGTAAATAGATTTCCTTAGTAAAATCTGTAACTTTAGAAACAAGCTGGACAGTACAGAGTATTTCTGTAGTTACAGATATTGTTAAGGAAGGTCTGTCATTCACAATCTGATGAATGGCGACGGTGTTTCACCAATTAAAACAAGGGATTTGAATTAAAATAGGGGCAGCAAGGTGGCTAAGTGGTTAGCACTTCTACCTCACAGACTTGGGGTCATGAGTTCAATTCCTGACCATGGCCTTATCTGTGTGGAGTTTGTATCTTCTCCCCGTGTTTGCGTGGGTTTCCTCCGAGTGCTCCGGTTTCCTCCCACACTCCAAAAACATACTAGTAGGTTAATTGGCTGCTAACAAAAAAATGACCCTAGTCTCTCTCTCTCTCTCTGTCTGTGTGTTAGGGAATTTAGACTGTGAGCTCCAATGGGTCAGGGAATGATGTGAGTGAGTTCTCTGTACAGCGCTGCGGAATCAGTGGCGCTATATAAAAAAATGGTGATGATGATTTAAAATAGTTTTTTCAGTAAGGTGTATTAACCAGCATAATAAATTTTATTTGGTAGGTTTTGAATGGCGTTACCCATATAAGAGAGTTTGAGCCTTTGAAAATGGGTTCTAGTGGTTCATTTCTGTAGTCATCATGACTGGTTAACTTGTTTTAAAATATTTCCATGTGTACTTACATTTAATTTACAAAGAGTGAATTTGTATTTTTCCCACTTGCAGGATTTTCGTATCATACAGTACACACAGACAGCCTGTCTTTGTGTCTGATTTCATTAGTAGCTTTCACAAACTATTACTAGTCTATTTGTCCTATGTATTAATAAAGAATGGGAAAACTTTTGCAAGGATTTGGGCTATTTGTGTTTTCCATTGTGTATGTGCCTTCGGTATTGTCATCCCCCAGCTGCTTCCTCTTAAAGCAGCAGATTCCTACCAGTAGCACTAAACAATGAGTACGCGAGCCAGGGCACTGGTGGAAAACGGACGTCCTGTTCATCTCCATCCCAGGAGAAAACAGTCTCTCATTCAAGGCATGTCCACGTAGTTACCATTGTTTTTCTTTCTACCTGATTCTACGTTTGTAGAATGACAGTTTTTTTTCCCCCTTGGTTTATTTGTATGAGAATATGGTGACATAATGTACACACTTGTGCTTATATCTGAGCTTTAGAGTTATGATAACTGCAATTGACGGCTTGTTGTTGTAAAACTTATTAAAGGGCCGCTAAATGTCAATTTTACAGTAAGTGTTAAAAGTGAACTCTAAATCTAAAACTTAGCCCCTCCCCTGGAAAGTTCCCATTTATAGGATTCTAAGAAAAGAAAATGCCTGTGAACATTTTTCTTTATCATTTAAAAATGTCAGATACAGGTATGGAAAATGGGCACTGCCTTGTCTTCCATGCTCTGGATGTAGCGTAAAGGAAAATTACCTATTAAAAAAAAGAGAAAACAAGCCATAAACGATTATCAAATGAGACTTTCCCCAATTGATGGTCAGCATGCATCTGTAATTACATGCTGCAGGTCTCCAATAGAGGATATTTTACCAGCAGTGATGGCGCTGCCCTCGCCCCCATCTGATAGGAAGGAATGCTTCTCTTCTGATTTTTCGAACAGCCAAAGGAGTGGAGCCTGCTACTTTTTATATAACAGTATTTAAGCAAAGTATCTCAATGAAGCCCTAAAAGGAAAAGGGGGTCAGCAAAGCTGAAGTGTCGTATATAGTTTTAGAACAAATTGGCAATAAATTGCTGCTTTTGTGAGCTCACATGTAAGTTGGGACTGGTGTAAAATTCAGTCAAATGATAATCACAGTCTGACATAGGCCAACCACATTGTGATCTTCATAGGACCTTACCATGTGACACGAGTGTCACATGGCTGAATTTGTCCAGTATGGCATTTTGTTGTTGTTGTTGTACAGACTGAGAAATCTGCATTTTTGGCTCAGTGGCCCAGAATGTACAGTATAATTGATTTAAATGTTATTTTTAGATCATTTCCTGAGGATTATCAGCTATGGGTAATAATTAAAATAATTTGATTTGTTATCTAGATCCCTTAATAAACTTATAGCTTATTGAAGCTTTTATTGAAAAATAGCCTTTTGTAAAGTTATAGTGTTTTTATGCCTTGCTTTACTATTTGCTCTATGTATCTTTTGTTATATTTTATATTGTGTCCTCTGTATGCTCTACCAGATATGCTAGGTGCAACATTAAAAATACACCTTCTTTCTCAGTTGTGACTCAAAAACCACTTAATAAATTAGACATGCAATTAGATGTTACGTTGACTAAGAACTTTTCAAGTGCTTGTAAATCTAAACTAGACATTTATAAAGGATAAGTAAAAAAATATAGTTTTGGATGAAGGTTGATGAGATAAAAGGAATAACAATGCTTGCTGATTTGACTTGCTCTTCATTATCAGCAAATGAATACAGCAGAGCAGTTCTGAGACAGTGAGACATCTGGTGGGAAGACTTGCACCTTTCCTCCATAAGTGCTGTCGACCGCATACCTGAAGAGATAACAGAAACTTTCTGTTTTGCTTATTTGACTTTTTTGTGCATTTCTTTACTGTGGAAACACCCAGATGCAGAGTAACTTCTACCTCTGTCTAACCATAAACTTTTTGTGCGGTTTCTAGATATTGGTTTGGGAAGTGACTCTGTGTGTGCTCGTCCATCTTCACATCGGATAAAGTCATTTGATTCCCTTGGGTCCCAGTCTGCACTCAGCCGCTCATCAAAATTATTGCAGGGTCAATATCGAAGCCTGGTGAGTAAATTATGTCATAATCCAAGTAAACAGTGTTTTGTGTGGCTGTTGAATTCACACACATTTTATACATTGTGATGACTCTATCTTACAATGTGTCTTCTTGCACATGTGTCCTTGGCAAAGGATTAAATATTTAATCTTTTTATGCTTTATTGCAGTGTATCGTGAAATTACATTTTTAATCTTCTAGATTTTATTTCTCCCAGTATGTTATGTGTTTTTTTGTTTTGTTTTGTTTTTTTCATGGCTAGTACTTCTTGACGGTACAGCATTTTCTAGTAGAGACTGGGCACAGGAAATGAGTTTGCCTCTTCTGATTCCAGGGTCATTAGTTTACGGTTTTCTAAAGATGTTTATAAAATGTCTACATTTTAGAAATCAATTTAAGAGCATGCTGTGTTGTAGAAAAAAAAGAGATAAAGATATTGATCATGATTATAAATAAATAACTAGTGGGGTATTACTTAGTTTTTAACTAATATTTTATTATCCCAAACGGAGTATAAACTGTCTATCTGAAGTGTATGTTACAACAGTTGTACAGCTATCCTCTGGCCAGATCATTAGTGTGGCATGGAACAAGCAGGCATGTGATAGCTTCTTCATTTCTGAATTAAGTTTGGAATGCTATTATGGGTTCTGTTATGGGCAGTTCTTGATTATTATTCAGTAATATGTGAACTGGTGATTGTCTTTATCTTACAGATAAAGGGAATCCCCTATACAGGTACAGATTTCTAACCAACTGGTTTCAGTCCAGAATAAACCACACTGGTAGATCAAATTGCGTGACCATTGGCTGACCACACACATGCAGGTCATTGGATATTCCAATTAAGTTTGGTTTACCTGATAAAAATATGAATCAATCATTTGGATACCTACATTTGGTGAAGACTACTAAATTGACCAATGTTATGTGTCCATATGTGGGCAGTTTTTCTGCTTCTTTCCAGTTTCTTCATTTCTACATAGACATGGATACTATACAATATAATGATCAGCAAGGTGTGAGGATGCCACTCATGTAATCTGTTCTACCGTTTCTTCTATAGTAAACAGTAATGATCAATTCAAGTATCTGCATCATACATATTTTATTAAATATTTAATGAATCTTCATCTGACATGACTACATGTAAGTTATTTTCCTGATTTTGTTCTTTTTTTTTTTTCTTTGAAGGATATGACCGATAACAGCAACCATCACATAGTGGTGAGGGCGAAGTTTAGTTTTCAGCAAACCAATGAAGATGAGCTGTCTTTCTGTAAGGGAGATATACTTCATGTTACACGGCTTGAAGAGGGCGGTTGGTGGGAAGGAACACATAGCGGCAAAACAGGATGGTTCCCGAGCAACTATGTCCGAGAGATCAAGTCCTCTGGTATGTTTTTCATTTTGAATGGAAATGCTCATAAAAATAAGTTGTGCATAATACTAATACAACAAATTTATTTTGTAGTTACCGCCCAGTATTCTACATTTTGATATGCATTGTTGGAATGTACCAATATAAGTCGGCAATTCACTGAAATTATGCTAAAATTGATTAATCCGTTGTTTGTTGTGTACAAAATTGTATGTAATGTGTACATTAACTAGGAAAACTGGACAGTCTTCCTAGTGATACTTGTGCCTGTCCTACCCTCCTGCATTAGTAGTAGTGTAGATATTGGTACTGTATTCCTCTGTTTATAATCTCTGCGCTTGTGTTACCTGTTATCAGTGTGCACAATTAGGGGAGATGTACAAAATGATGACAGGAACAGCTTCACTTTATAAAAGATTTGTTAGCAATCTAAAACTATAATGAAACGTTATCATTAACATAAACACATAACTACCAAAAAAATAAGGGAAAATGCATTACAAAGTTCTTGAATTAACCACAATACTTTTAGTACAGCTTCAGTGCATCTTGGCATAGATTCTACAGGTGTCTGGAACGGGTTGTGACATTCTTTTACAAGAAATTCCATCAGTCAATGTTTTGTTAGTAGTGGTGAACAACAGTCTAGACCAGTGTTTCCCAAATGCGGTGTTCAGGGCCCCCTAACAGTGCATGTTTTCCATCTCCTTGCTGGAGCACAGGTGTATTCACTACTGTTTGACACATTGTAATAGATCCACAGGTTTTACTAATTATTTCACTTGTCACCTGGAAAACCTGCACTGTTAGAGGGCCCTGAGGACTGGGTTTAGGAAACACTAGTCTAAACTCTTTCCACAGTAGCCCCTAGTTGTTGATTGTCTTTTCCTCATACTTGGTTGTAATGTCACCTTAGTTAATGTTCTTTGAGAAACCTCACGAAGTTGAGCATTCTTCATCCCCTTTTTCTACATGTCCCTATGTATGATTGTATGTTAATCATGACACTTAAGTTGATGCACCTGCTTTTGATATACTTTGTGTATCTCGTTTATTCAAGTGTATCGTTTTTTTTTTTAGTAATTATCTCTTTATCAAAGAGTATATGTAATATATTGCTCTACTGCAGCTTGGCCTGGCCTCATCTAGCTTAATGGTACAAATAGTTGGTTTTTATCTTCTCAGATCAGCTGACCAGTTAGCACAGATGTAGCCAGTTTGCATTTATCCCAACTATATTTTCGCATTCAGACTAATTGGAAATGTATTTGGTGTTGCCTACACTAAGTGGGTTTCTCTCTCAAAGTGTTGGGAAATGCAGTTAAACAACACAGTTGGACAAACACTGAATAACATCTGAAAACATTCAGAAATGACCTATATCTATTACAGCCTGGTTCTGCACTTCTCTAACTTCACTGGACATTGCAACTAGGTATTGTGTTTTGTTTTTATATGCCTCACTTTCTTGTCATTTATTCTTCAATCACAATGTTTAACAAATTGCTGTTCTTATTTTACTTTCATGGGATGATCATTCGGACTATATAATCCTTCTTCCTTCCTGCAACACACAGCTTTGTCCACATTGCCCCCTTACTACTCGCCTCTAATTAATACTCAAACTTTTTTCCTATTTATATTCACTAACCGGAACATCCTCACCCTGTCGACTGAAACAAAAGTGTCACAGATCTCTCTCGCTCCCCTCCTTTGTCTTTCGCTCCCCCCCTTTGCCCCCCCCCCTTTGTCTCTCGCTCTCCCTCTGTCTCTCGCTTTCTCTGTACCCCCATACACATATATCT
The DNA here is from genome assembly GCF_038048845.1 of Mixophyes fleayi. Classification (NCBI taxonomy): domain Eukaryota; kingdom Metazoa; phylum Chordata; class Amphibia; order Anura; family Limnodynastidae; genus Mixophyes; species Mixophyes fleayi. The sequence goes on from NC_134403.1 coordinate 135,218,037, forward strand.
GAATGCTGCCAAAAGTCAGCAAACCAAAAACACATCACTTGTGTTCCCTCTCTTCCTAAGTGCTTTAAATGTGTACTATGGAATGCACTCACTATTTGTAACAAAAGTAACTCCATACATGACCTCTTCCTCTCAAACAACCTCAATCTTTTGGCCATTACAGAAACATGGCTTACACAATCACACTACCTCACCTGCTGCCCTTTCACTCACACCTCCAGACCTGGAAGCAGACAATGAGGTTGGACTACTTCCTTCCCCACATTGCACATTTACATTTCTTCCAAATGTCCTGTCAATCACATTCCCATCTATTGAAGTACATGCTTTTCAAATTTGTAACCCATCTCTGAGTGTTGCTGTCATCTAACTCCCCCTGAAATGTTTCTCTGCCTGGCTCCCTCAGTTTTTATCTTCTGACATTCCCACCATCATCATGGGTGATTTTAACATCCCCATTGATAATTCTGCTTCCAAACTACCCTCGCAGTGGACTGAATCCTCTACTCATCGGGATGGCCACTACATTGATCTTGTCTAGATTCTGCTCAGTTTCTGATTTCCTCATCACTCCTTTCCCCTTATCGGATCATCACCTTATCAACTTCAAGCTCTCCCCCAGTACTTTAACCTCCCTGCTATCTAGCTCATTAGTACACTATCATACGAAGGGACACTTAGCCTGATGTGTTTGTTGAAGGGGCGGGGCTCCTTTGGGAGGGCCACCTTGAACGTCTGCACTTGTCTTGTGTTAATTTGCAGATGTTGTAGTTGCTGCCTTTACGCATTTGGCTCGGTGGGTACTTTTTTGTAGTAGGGTTTTTCAGGGCGCAACAGGGTGTTGTGTTTTTGTGTGTTGGTGGTCTAGAATCTTGTAGTCTTATAAATGTGCTTTTGGAGGGGGGGAGAGAAATGCAAGTTGTGAGTGATTGGTTTGAAGCTCACCTGGTTCTGTCTGTACCTCGTTGTCTTGTGTCGTCGGTGTTTAGATGACCTGTTTGGTTCTTTTTGTATTCTGGATGTAGCTGTGGAAGAGGGAGGGAGGGGTAGAGAGAGAGAGGTGGGATGGAATTGTATTTGGAGAAACGGTAGTTATGCGAGCGGATTATAGACCATATACTTCCCTTTTTACTGCTTTTGACAGATTTTGGTTTATAGCTCTTTTGAGTTTGACTGTTGTAGCTCTTTTATCTTTGGTATTTTGCTATTCCGCTATGGAGTTTAGTTATTATAGTTCTATTTATATAGCTTTTATATAGTTTTGATGACTATAGCCCTTGGTGTGTATACCAATATACTTGAATGTTTATTGCTCCAGTTGTTTACACTTCTTTTGTCTTATGGATGTGATACTTTTAGCATGTTTTATCTATAGCTGTTTTCTGTGTATAGCCTGTGGTAAGCTATGGTTTGGGTGGGTTTTAGATTGGTTGATAGCTCTTGGGGTATGTCTGGGTGCTAGGTGATATAGGTGGTGTGTCTCTGTGGCGTGTGGGGGGGTATGTCTTTGCTATTTTTTGTGAGTGTGGGAGGTTAGGTTATGCTTGAATGGTTGTTGTTTATGCGTGTGTAATAGGAAATTTGTAGCTCGTGTGGTCTGTGGGGTTAATGGTGTGTATATGGAGTTTGGTAGCTCGTTTGCTCTTATAAGAGCAGTTTTTTCTGTTCCTTTGCTTCCGAATTCCTTCATTGGTGTACAGTGAGTGGCTGCTTGGTTGCGGCTTGTGTTCCACTGTGCTCAAGTTCCGGTAGCCGTGAACGCACAAACTTCCGGTTTCTTCGTTTGGGGGGATCTTCTTTTGTGTGTTGATGTGGGGAGGGGGTCTGTTGCTGCCTCTTGTGGTTTAAGCAACGCGTTTCGTCCTGTCTAACTACTGTGTCTCCAAACTTTATTCCATCTCACCACTCCCCACCAACCCTCCCTCTCTCTCTCTCTCTCTCTCTCTCTCACACACATACATCCAGAATACAAAAGAACTAATCAAACAGGCTCTCTAAACACCAACTTGTTGATGTTTTGGCTGCAGGTTGTTTTAGTACTGTCTATGTCATAGCTAGCTACACACGGCCATGCTGGCGATGAAGAATGCTTACAATAAGTGCCCTGACTCTAACCAAGCACACCTGAAAATAAGTTAAATTCTGATTGGTTGCTGTAGGTTTGGCACATTCATGTATATGGCATGATGTCATTAAAGCAGCAATCCCACAAAGAAGTATTTTTACTTTAAATCATTAATAGCAGGCTGAAGAAACAAAGAGAGGCAAAAATGGTAATTACCAACATGCTTTAAATACTGCCACAGTGATTTATATTAAATAAACACCTTTATTGTTTCATGGGATGATTCCTGCTTTAAATAAACCCCACTATTGTAGCTAAGCCTGTACATCATTACAGGGTACTGTATTGCTCTATGGCAAGTGCAACAATTAACCTGTATGATTTCAATATCTTTTAAGCTGGCCACACATAGGGTGCTCTTTTCATGTATGTGGGTGGCCAAACTATACAGAACCAGCTCTTCAGAGCATGGGCAAACCACAGTTCAGTCAATTGTTTTGGGGTAATACACATGGCACTATAGTTTGGTTTAATTTGCCAATATCTGCCCCAATAATGCATGGTGCGTGGCCTCCTTCATATTTTACGCTATCGTTTTTCTCTTCTTAATTCATGTTCTATATCCTGTTAGTTGTCTTCTGTCCTGACATTATTTTCCTTTTAGTAATTATAATACAATGTGCCACTAGAGATCTTCCACAGCTTTGTACATAAATGGCAGTGCATAGTTCAGAAAGCTTTGAGTGATCACATTTTCCTAGGAGAGAATTTGTTTGCATGATTTTTTTTCCTGCCAGAGCATCTGTGTATTAACTTTACTTGTCTCCAATGTTCTAAACTCTTGGAAAGTAATGGATGACTTGATTGCGTAAATTGCGGTTGCAGAGAATCTCTCCTGCTGTTCATATATGTTTGTTGAGCAAGCCTGATATGTTACACTGCAACTGCAACCAGATTGAGGGATTCATCATTGTAGATAAAATTAGAAGGCACATACTTTTGTATTATTTTAGCAGTCTTAAATATCAAAGACATTACTTACTGTGTCCACATACAATGTAGGTGAGCTGCAATACTAAGTAATATGTCACAAGATTATTGTTTGATTGTATGGCGCCAGAGTGCTCCACAGTGCCAGACGGTGAGGAAAACAGAGCACACATAAAACAGGGACATACTTGGTAGACAAAATGAATGCAGATGTAAAAATAAATCAGCAACCTGAAGAACAGTTGAGTGAATACGGTAATCATATGCATCCAGGATGCTCATTGGAAAGGCTCTGTTTAATTCTAGACCAGGGTTTCCCAAACCCAGTCCTCAGGGCTCCCCAACAGTGCAGGTTTTCTAGATTACATGTGACATAATTAGCACCACCTGTGGATCTGTTACAATGTATCAGTCAGTAATGAATACACCTGTCCTCCAGCAAGGAGATATGGAAAACCTGCACTGTTGGGGAGCCCTGAGGGGTGGGTTTGGGAAACCCTCTTCTAGACCATTGATTCCTATTTAATCTATTCAGTCTGTGCTATCTTTAAAATCTGTAGGTATGTGTGTACACAACCTAATATTCAACTTTCCTTGTACATCATCTTAGTTTTTTTGTCAAAATTGGATATGTATTTACTTTGGCAGTGTCCAGGTATATAAAATTAACCAATGCCCAATGCTGTATCAGATTTTGGCAGATATCCGGTAAAATGGAAACATTGGCGTACATTGCTATATACTGAATATAACTAATTTGGCAGATAATTAATTTTGAGTAACTTTCTGTTGTAGAATGAAACTTTGTTTGTCTTGTGTTTTCACGTATCAACGTTTCTAGTAAATTCATTACAGCGATGTTGGCAAAATAGAGTAACTTCCATGTTCTATTTGATCATATTTCCTTGTGCATTTGCATAGTTATTTTGTGATCCCTACTCCATTTGCATTATTGATATTTAAGTGCATGAAAACATTTGGAGCTAGCCGAAAGTCTTTGGCATTATTATTTACATAGTTGAACACACACTCACACAGTTTTATGTGATACAGTGTATGACTAATTGGAGAACTGCATTGTTTTAAGCTGCTACATGTGACTTTGCAGACTGTTTTTATGCAGGAAGATGATGCAAACATCAATTGCAGTAACAGTTGTGAGGAATAGCACAGCTAATGTATTGTGTCTAAAACAGTGTCTGTCTGGTTATCCTATTTTAAGAACAAGTAAAGCTAAAATTCAAATGGACCCATACAAAAGAACTGCTAATAACATTCACAAATATATGTAACCGTTATTAAGAGACTTACCAGAATAGAAGATTTTGGAGATAAAATTCTAATTGTGGGGGAGATAGTTTCCTACACACAGTTCAGTAATCATCATTAGTTTATTTACAAGGCGACACAAAACTGTATGATTTGTTTTAACGACTGTCTGGTGCTGCACATACAGAGCAAGGGCATACAAGTTTGTCAGAGGTGCAGACAGAGAGTAGAGAGGGCCCTGCTTGTGAGAGCTTACAATCTAGAGGGAGACGATAAATATCGTCGATAATGCTGGTACTACAGGAGCTGGAGTGACAAGATTGTAGCTTGTTTTCCACAGAGTCATTTTTGTTGGGCGAAGGACAGACTATAGAAAAGAAATGGGTATTAAAGCAGAATTAAAAAATTGAAGGTTGAGAGATAGTCTAATTTGGTGGGGTAGGAAGTTTCATAAGAGGGGAGCTACACATGAGATGTCTTGTAGGTGAGCATGAGAGAGGTTAATTAGAGAGGAGGAAGGCACTGGTCAAAGGCAGATCTAATAGTGTGTGAAGTGTCTCTCATTACAAGGTCAGAGACTAGAGGGGGGAGGAGAGGGTGAGTAGTTTGAATTGGATTCTAGAGAATATGGAGAGCCAGTGTAAGGAGTGGTGCAGTAGCATAGCCTTTTTACCACGGCATTTAGGATGGATTGGAGTGAGCTTAGATGGGTGACACGAAGGCCAGATTGTCGGGTGTTGCACTAGTCAGTGCAGGAGGTATGAGACTTAACTTGACGCCATGGAGCTGTGTGTTTGATGTCTTGTTGGTGGACTTCTGTGATGATGTAGAGCAAGAACTGTGGGCTTCTATAGCTGTTGTAGGGTGGAGCTGAACGAATAAGGAGTTACAAGAAAGGTGATGTTGGCGATGAAGGTGATGAGTGTTGGAATATAGGGGTGGGAGTGTGGAGTAAGGGTGGATGTAAGCGAATTAGGGCTGAAGTAAAATAACTAGGAGTCTGAAGGGACAGAAAATAGGATGAAATGACGGTGTATGAAATAAATGAGTATGGAGCAATTGTTATACTGGGAAAGTGTGTAAGATAGGCAACAAGATCGGCAGAGAGGATTGGTACATAAGTAAGAGCTTAAGGTGAAGTGAGAAAGTATATGGGTGGTTAGAAAGTGTGTGAGTCTGAGAGAGTGTGTTGAGGGGTGTGCATGCAAGGATGTAGTTGAAGATAGATAAGGGTTAGCTGGAGATATATGTGGAGGTGGGTAAATGGTGCAGTTTGTGGATGAGTGTACAGATGGAGAGTATGGTGACGTGAAGGTAGCGATATTAATAAGAGATGCATTTGCCAGCAGTGGTGAACATAGACAGCAGATGATAGATTAAATGATACTGGAAGAATAGCATAGCAGTAGTATATTCTAATAATGGAAAAAACGTACAGTACAAATGCTGGGGAAAAAAAAGTTCACACTGTGTAGGGGTAGCAACAACACATTTGGAACACGTGACTTCCTCAGTGGTCTTTGTGCAGAAAGAGAAGGATGTATAAGGTCTTTGATAATGTCATGGGTGAAGGGGTTTATCCTGGCAATATTTAGAAAGGGGGAGGCGGCAAGATGGCACAAGTGGAGTCTGGAGTGAAATGGTGGGCGGTGTTAAGGATGATACCAGGACAGCACTGTATATAAGAGAAGAAGAGAAGGAAGGAGAGGTTGATTTTCGTGTCGTTTGCATAGAGGTGGTAGTGGAGGCCAAAAGAGTATATTGGTTCTCCAAAAAAAAGTATAAAGAGAGAAAGGCAGAGGGCCAAGAACTGGAGCCTTAAGGGGCTGGAGGGAAGGATGTGCCAGAAGTAGTTACTGCAAGAAGCAACTTTTAGTCATCATCTGCAGAAAATGGTTTAGACAGAAGCTTGCACTCAGATATCCAACACATGTTTTGTGAAGGTGTGGGATCTTTTACATACATATTTGTAAAATGTTATTGGTATCTCTTCTAGAAGGCAACTTGTGTTTTACTGTAATGGATATTGATTACAGATCCCATTCGATTTATACATTCATCCCATTGATTGTGTTGAAGATGAAACGTTTATTTAACTACTTGATGACTGTCACTGCCTATCTATGTTGGTCAGTCTTACATAGATAACAGGTGGTAATGGCGAACAGATTTTACCCAGTATGGCGTGGATCGAATAGCTGCTTACATACACATAAGCTGCTATTACAGCCAGATAACACTGGATATAGTGTTAGTATGCAGAGGAGACCATCAGGCCCTCCCCTCCCAAATGTAATACAAAATGTAATAAAAAAATAAAGTAAATAAAATGTTGCCGTAAGTTAAAAAAAAAAAAAAAAAAAAGTTGTTAAAAATAAAAAATATGAATAAAACAAATTATTTGCCTCCATCACCTACTTAAGTAATTTATTTTGTGAAACATTCATGCACTTTTGCACAAATATCTTAACATAAGGGTAAACCCAAATTTTCTTAAATGCTCTCTATCCCCTTTATCTATCCCCACTTCCACTTAAGGATTTCTGTATGCAGGTACATTGTAAAAAAATATATAAACAAAACAAAAATGCTGACCTTTTGTTCCCGGCCCCTATAATGAAATTAAACCTTGTACAAGGAACACATACATCGGTCAGCCACAACATTAAATCCACTGAAAAATGAAGTAAATAACATTGATTATCTCATTACAGTGGCACCAGTCAAGGGGGTGGGATACCAGGCAGCAAGTGAACAGTCAGTTCTTGAAGTTGATGTATTGGAAGCAGGAAAAATGGGCAAACGTAAGGATCTGAGGAACTTTGACAAGAGCCAAATTGTGATAGCTAGATGACTGGGTCAGAGCATCTCCAAAATTGCAGGTCTTCTGGGGTGTTCCCAGTATGCAGTGATTATAATCTACCAAAAGTGGTCCAAGGAAGGGCAACCAATGAATCGCTGACAGGTTCATAGCCACCTAAAAGCTCATTGATGCGAATGGGGAGCGAAGGCTAGCCCATCTGGTCCAATCCCACAGAAGAGCTACTGTAGCAGAAATTGCTGAAAAAGTTAATACTGGCTATAATAAAAAGGTGTTGGAACACACTGCATCGTAGCTTGCTGTGTATGGGGCTGAGTAGCCGAACAGCGCTCAGAGTGCCCATGCTAACCACTGTCCACCATTTAAAGCCCCTACAGTGGCCATGTGCATGTCAGACCAGGGCCATGGAGCAATGAATGAAGGTGACCTGGTCTGATGATTGACTGTTTCTTTTACATCATATGGACAACCGGCTATATGTGCGTCATTTACCTGGGGAAGATATGGCACCAGGATGCACTAGGGGAAGAAAGCAAGCCGGCATAGGCAGTGTGATGCTCTGGGCAATGTTCAGCTGGGAAACCTTGGGTCCTGCCATTCATATGGATGTTATTTTGATAAGTACCACCTACGTAAACATTGTTGCAGACAATAAACGGAAGCCTGGTGACTGGCTTACTGTTCAGAGCCAGAAACCAGGATTCTATTACTGTGGAAGGTGCCATAACTGTAAAGTCCTACATTGTTCCAGCACTAAATCTGTTACGGAGTATAGCTCCACACACACGGGTATTACCTACAAAATTAAAGATTTTTTGACTTGTAGTACAGAAAATGTGATATATCTTATTGAATGTTCATGCCGAAAACAGTATGTGGGACGTACTATACGGAAACTAAAGATCCGTATTGGTGAACACCTGAGGAATATACAGATAGGGTGCGAACAACACAACTTATCCAATCATTTTAGAAATGTACACCAATGTAAACATTGTTGCAGACCAAGTACACCCCTTCATGTCAACAGTATTCCCTGATGGCAGTGGATAATGCGCCCTGCCACACTGCAAAAATTGTTCAGTAATGGTTTGAGGAACATGACAAAAAGTTCAAAATGTTGACTTGGCCTCCAAATTCCCCAGACATCAATCTTATCCAGCATCTGTGGGCCTACACAATATTAGACAGGTTTTAATATTGTAGCTGATCAGTGTGTTTGTTATCTCTACATCAGATCTAGCTCATTACATTGTGGGGTAAATATCGTCTGTCTCACTAATTGAGTGAAATAACTAGCAGAAGCATTATGGAAAAGAGCCCCATCATTTTGCCTGTTTTTCCCTATATCTTACCCAATAAATAAAAATCTATTTATAAAGAGGCTAATCGACAAAACATGAAGATTGACATGACCTCAAAGAGGTTAAAGTTTTTAAAAAAGCCTTGTGTCATTAGTTGTGTTGGTTTTTAGTTTCAGCTGTTTAGTAACCAAGCATAACTATATACATTACCCAACTGTCTCTTCTAATATGCAGATTGCCCTATTTTCCCATGGTGTTTTTTTCTTTATTACATGATTTGCAAGGCTTGATGTGCTTTTTGTTTCTTTGAAAGACCGCCATCTGGCTTGACCTTGTAATTACACGAGACAGCAGATACCATGTGTGCTATGATTTCATCTGGCATGTGATGTCTACTGTGTCGCCTAGTAAATGACAGGCTGCAGAAGAGACTGCACCTCAGTATAACAACTCAAGTTGCTTATTCTTGTATGAATTTTGATGGTGGATAACAAATGTATAACTGTCATAGTTTTGAAATGCAAATCTAACACCATAATTATTGTAGCATTGTATTTAAACATTCACATTTGTTTCCTATTGTTACTCGGTGATTTGTGACCCCATGATTTGCTCCCAGTACTTGCGTAAGCAGGCCTGTTTACCCACAGAACTATTTTGGTGATCTTATTACACTACTAGAGTCCTGCTGATCTGTTGGTTTTTTTGTAATCTGGAGCCACTGGCATTAAACAGGAAATACCAGCAGCGAAGAGAGGAGAGAGATGAATAGTGCAGAAATAAAATGAAACCCTTATGATGCAGTGAGCAAACATAATAAATAGTTTCTTTTATGCACAGATAATTATTGTTGACAAATGCTCTAGTATATAGATCAGCTATATGTTTTTCTTGGTTATATGTTTTTACCATGGATGGTTTTTTCAACCTCCTTTACCTGTTTAGATGTCACTTAAAAATAATAATAATAATAATCACAGTAAAGTATATCAATTATACATTGTTCTTTGCTCTCATAATATATAGAACAGTACTGTCTACTGATAGCCATAATTAGTAAAGATTTAATCCAGGGAATTAATGAGTGCCATTTTTGGGTCAGGATGCCATACCCCTTCTCTGCAACTATCACACAGTGGGTTTTGTTTTGCCTTACTCTGGACCAATGCAAGTTTATGAAAGGTTATATTCAATGGACCTGTGTCTTTTTTTTTTTTCTTTTTTTTTTTTACAACCTTACTATAAGTTTGTTTACAAATCCTCCAATTGCAGAATGAATGTGTGTTCGCATGAAACACCTATGTTTACATGTATGAATAGCCGCTATATACTTTAAGATTTAAAAAGGAGGATTGTTCAATTTTTTAAAGTTGTAATCCGTGATCTTTTAGACTGAACTTTTCACATGTTGATGGTGTTAAAAGGGAACTTAAGCAAAATAATAATTTAATTAAAACAAAAAAAAAAACCCTGTTCTTCAGGAATCCTATCCCAGAGATATACTGTGTAGGACAACCTCCTGCTTGTACTAGTTTAGGACAGGGGATCTTGATAAAAAAAAAATATTTTACTGGAATTCTTCTTTAGACATGAACTACTTAATAACAATCTGTTTGAGAACTAGGCCATTTTCATCAATGCAGTCTTTTTATCTCTTAGAAAAACCAGTATCCCCCAAGTCTACAACACTGAAAAGCCCTCCGAAAGGGTTTGAGACATCTGCAATCAACAAAAGCTACTACAATGTGGTGAGTATGCTCTACTGGAACAGGATGATCTTTTTATTATTTTATTTTAGATTTCCAGTATGTAAAGACCGTAATGGCAAATGTAATACACATCAATGGACATTGACATTGCAATAAATGTTTGTGTAGTCTGCTTGTTCTGATTTTAGAATCTGCCATACTGTCCCACTAGGTACTTTTACTGTACGTTTGTAGATGATGTTGCTTGCAGGTATTGCATTTGAGGGCTGTAGAAACGTAGCCTATTCTAAAATCACCTCGTTGAGGGGATCAGGTTTTTCAGCTTGTAGTCTATTGAGAGTGTCTCGCCACCCAGGGGAATAAATGTTGAATGTTCCCTTAAATGCTACTTGAATCATTTTTTATTTTTTTTTTACTTTTCCGTTATAATTTTCTGTTTAGAAACTTGTATGTCCGTTTTGAAAAATTTAATATTTGTGTTTTTTATTGACTCTTTGATGCTATATATATATATATATATATATATATATATATATATATATATATATATATATATAAATAAATCTCGGTATAATGTACTAATGCTAAAAGATGAGTTAGCATCAAAGAGAGTATTAATATAATGCAACATGTTGTTCATAGTGAAGTCAACGTGAATTGTTGTCTGTTGGACAAATATTGCTATGCTGCATCAAGATTGTTTTTGATGTTCATTATGCCATTTGTGTTGCGTGTTTTTTTTTACGCAGTTTTGCATTTTTATGAACTAATAGCTTTGGAAAAAAATACATGTTTATTTGATTTGTACTATTAGCCACTATATCTTAATGTCGAGGCGTGGCTGACCGTACATGATGACACACCTCCTGAACACACCCTCACTTTGATTGGATCATACATCAGGGGTGTAAGCCTGTGGAATGAGAATATGTACAGTTGTTATGAATTGTATTGTTTCATTCCATTATAGAACCGTCCTTATGAAGGTGGGATTACAACCAAATGTTGATATGTATGCATCAATAAATGTTTGCAAAAAAGCAACTGGTGCATGGTGCATTGTTACTATTGAGCTTGGGTTGCAGCACTATCTACTTCCCAGCCCCCAGCAATACTCTTTTCATTGAATGTGGTATCTGTTAGCACTTATTCTCTGTTATGTAAATGCTCCACGATCCAATATTTATATTTTGCTGAGTAGAATACTAAACAATATGTATAATGAACCTACATTTCAATATACATTTTTTTTTTGTAATATACTTCATATGATTTAATGAAATTCCCCTTTTCTCTGCATTCTTTTATGCGTGTCTATATTGTTCTAGCTATGATTGGTGGTGATGTCACTAACTTGATAGGTGTGTGAAGCATCTGGTGAGGAGTATCTCTAATGGGGACATATAAACTTTAATAAGGGATGTTATTTGGCAGGACCTGTATTATTGCCTAAGCGGTGATGTTAGCGTTTGGCTGAAAACTGTATGATCATGTGACACTTTTTAACATTATAATTCATTAAACATATTAAACTTCATGAGAGTCCTGTCTTTTCATGATTCATTATATCTTTTTAAATGATATATATGTTCTTGTATGGTTGATTTTAAAGCTAAAAGCTTTGTATATCTGTCTGTATTAAGTAGAGTGTGATCTTCTACAGAGATCCTATGGTTTTGTGTAACATGACTATAACATATGTCTTTTCATGACGTATCCTGACTATATGCCCAGCATTTTGAAGCTTGGGCAATGATGGATTTTGAATGTTTAAATTGAGTTCAGATAAGACCTAGTCAATCAGTGTGATTGCTTGCTTGAAGCACAATGCTGCCCTCTTGTGGTTTATAATCTTGTACCATTTTGCTTATTTTTCGTTTGTGTCTGCCATAGTCTCTCATCCCTAATGGCACCTCTAATCCTCTCTCTCCACCTCCAGCAGCAGCTGACCCCCCTACCTCTAAACACAAAAATGTATATTCTATATATACTGTGAGGTAAAAGGTAATCTGAGTCTTATAAAAATATGATTCTGGTACACTGCAATGTACCAGTCACAGCTTGACCTTACATTTTAGTCTCAGCGATATGTTGCGATTTTGGAATAAATGGTGGTGGAGGGACTATTGTCATCATAGGGTAAAAAGAAATCTGAACTTAGAAATACATTTTAAATAAATGTGTACAGAGGTCCAAAGCAGTAGGCAACATCAATCAGTGATCAGCAGCAAGAACTCACCTTTATAAGCTGCACTAACACTTCACCCTCCACGTATATGGAGGCTTGGGGTTTCCTATCTGCAGCAGTTATTCCTAGAGCTCTGCCGGCTAGAGCAGAATTGGGAAATTTAAATTTGTTATCCATCTCTAAATGGTTGCACAGGTAGTGGTGTGCATGAGGTCTTATCACAGGCTGCAATCAAGAGATTGTTGTCTGAGATTTGTCCTCCTGATTATAATCAGTTTTCAGCTGGGACTTTTGAGAGTCATGGAGGAGCCTGGGAAACACTGCTGGTTGAAAAAATGTTTTTCTAGGTGGTAGTGTAGCTTTGACACAGTGTTCAAAGCCACAGCGGCAGGAGTAGTGTGGATGTTACAGTAACATGGTGCATGCATCGATCTGACGAGTCTTGAGACCAAAAAGCCTGCTACTGTCCTGGTCAAAACTTACGAGACTGCAGGCAAGGCTGGCAAGTTGTGGTTGAAGATAACCGAACTGAACACAAATTAATAGAGTTCTGAAAGAAATTGATCTTTATATAGAAGTGTGTGTTTTTTGTTGTTTTTTTTTTGTCAGCTGTAAGCCCAGGATGCAAGGTGGGCATCGGAAGTTTTCAGGAGGGTGGTAACCTCAGGGCTAGCCCAACCGCTGCTTCCTCCCCATCTTGGGAAATACATATGGGACCTCCGCACCCCTAAAATCCATGACAAAGAAGGAGTGAAAATAAATAGTGCTGTGCGGGTACAGTTATAACCTAATGGCCAGACAAGCTTTTTTTAAAAAATTCTCCCCCTCAGCCAAAAGGCCAGGGCATAGGGAGGCAATGCCTAAGTTAAAGTGGTAAGAAGTGCAAAAGTACCATTAAAAATCATGTCCCAGTGCATCAACAGTGACTTGCTGGCACCTACGGGTCTCCACTCTGGAGGCACATCTTGTCCCGAACTTTCAAAGCTGCTGCTGGCCCCTCGGCCAGAGGACCAAGTGTAACGTCCCTATAAGAACAGATACTACATTTGACCTTAGCCAAAAGGCCTGGAAGTCAAATCTATCATTATGTCCTAAAGAAGTGCTCACAATTATTTTAGAATCTAGGAGCCAGCCTCAAAATGTAGAAGTCAGGCAAATTTTAAAAACTTTTTATATTGTGTCCACTAATAAGTATCGGACTGTAAACATAGCACTCACTTTTACACATAGCTCACACTTCTTACCAACATTACTTGGTGTCAGCCCTGTGTGTACATATGGGCCATTATTCCTGTGTCCGCTTAAACTTTTTGCAGACGCTTTGTTGTAATATGTGGGTTCTGCTTTGTGTATCTGACCAGTGTAATAGCTGCTCCACTAGAGATACTACTTCCTTGTTTTGCTTTGATTTTAACAATTTCTCATAAATTCCCTTTCTTATATAGCCTTCCTGTGCGTTGCAATAATCAGTTATATTTTCAAGTCCTCCGTTAATAACTTAAAGGATTTCATGGTTGTTGAGAGAAGAAACAACATCCTGAGAGTTTAAGATGGTCAGAGTAGTATTCTCTTCAACTGGGCTGATTTAAAGCCTAATGAGCCCATCAAGTATTGAGGCCTTAAAAGAAAACTGTTAATAGTTCAACTGGAAGTGTGTCCAAACTTTTACACATGCCACATTCACTCTTTTTTTTTTTTTTTTTTTTTTTTTTTTTTAGCTTTTTTTCAATCTCTAATTTCATCAGAGTTTCTGTTTGCATGTTTCACTGAATCTCTAAGTGAAAAGCAGTTAATTAACCAACAGTGCCCGAACTTTTGATAAAACTATGAATGCCAAAATGTCCATATACTCAGAAGTCACTGATTAATATTAATATATGGAAGTATGTGTGCTACTGAGCTGAGTAATATACATGACATAACTAGAGTGTTTATACTTGACTAAATATGCTTTACTTTTTATCATAACTGCAGTATATTGTCAGATCAACGCAGAACAATATAGTTTACCTTCTTGGGTCATATAGAAAATGTAGAATTTTGGGGTTTAGTGGTTAATAAAATGATGTAAGGAAAATATTCTAGCCAACCAATCAGATAATGGCATTCGTTAGTCTGAATTCACTGGACTGCTTAAAGTTGATATCTGGTTAATATGGGTTACAGCACATCATTGATCTTCTGATCATTCGGATTCCAATTCTTCAAATACCAGTTTTGATGCAGGGCCAACTTCACTGTCAACAGAACTCACTTTGTGTCATGATACCTTTATGCCTTAATTTGGTGAATTTAGCTGTCTCTCCTTGTGAGTATCTCATGTGAGTCTGCTGTCCTCACTTTGCAGTGCTGTGTAAAATATCATAGATGTTGATGCTACCACTGTCATATATGTATGAAAGAATCTGTTGGTCATTGATGTTTTGTTTTCAGTTTTCTGTGTGAGAGAACTGTGAACTGTCTGAGAGAATCTCCCCTGTTACACTGGGACGTCTCTTCGCTGTGATGTCTTTGCCATTCATAGCCTCATTGGCATGGGATGTTAATTCTGTGCTTCAACAGCAAGGCTCTGTTTTACTGCTCGTCAATTCCTCTAGCACATCAGTGAGATGGGGAAGCTAATGAAATTTGGTTGCAGTGTCATGGGGTCTTCGTTGAGCATTCACACTGATCGCATTCCATGCAAAGGGTTACGGCTGAGGAGAGGTGCAAGAGAGGTGACATACGTTCAGTGTGTACTGTTGTATATGTAATATATGTCTTATGTCTTCTTGCAGTATGGATTTGTCTTGCTACTTGTGGTTGGCTGGGCTTATGTCAGTTATAGCTTTTTTTGCAATGGTTATTGTTTTTAACATAAAAATAAATGTGTGGTTTTATTTTCTCGAAATATAATTTTTTTTTTTGATTTTTTTTTTTTAAATATCTAAGGATGGGGATATAGAATGGAAGAGGGTAGTAAGGTGAGGGAGCACATTATCTAGTGGAAAATAAATAGATTTGGCATAAGGAGAAATGAACTACATAGCAAATAAATATTATAGTGTACAAGTAAGAAAACATTGAAAAATTTGGAGGAAGAGATACAGTCTTAGGGTCAGAGACTGGGACAAAAAATACTGTTTTTACTAAGTCAGTCTTTTTTATATTATTGGTCATTTTGTTTGAGCTTGTTGTTTTTTTTTCAGATTGCAGTAATATTTGACAACAAAAATAATTTCAAAATAATGATTGTGTACTTCAGCTTATTAAAATCTAACCTTGTTTTCCATCTTTCTGCTGAATGTTCATATTCACAGTTTTGCTTTTGCAATTATTGTATGCTGCCAGGTAGTAGTAGCAGTATTTTACTATTTCATTTCTCTACGTGTCAACCTGTGTATTCTAGAGTACTGTCATTTCTGGTCCATGTGCTGTAAAATCCACTCATAGAAAAGAAGTTTCCATGAACCTGGGGTGTTGTAGAACATCTATCCTTCCATTTTTAATGGCTTTCAGCGGATCAGTTGTGGCAGAAAAATACTGTTATGTGTTTGTGTCATTGTATCATGTATATTGATTGCCTTTCATTTCCTGTCTCTAGCGGTTTTCAATTTTAGGTTGATAAATACAGATTTATTATTTTTCTATAAAAGAGATTTGTGTGGTTTCTTTCATTGTATTTGGCTGTGAGCTCTGTTTTTCCTCTCTTTCCACAACTCCTTTCAATGTGTCTGTAGCCAAGTAGCCCATGTCATGCTTGCAATGACCAGCTGACTGCTTTGTAACATTTCTGAGGCACACAGGTTCAGTAGAATAGAGCCGATTTACTGTGAAGGTCAACAATTAGGTCCTCTGCAGTGAATGAACTTGCAAAATACAACAAAAATGGTCTTATTCCCCCTCCGTGTAACGTGAAATGAATGGGAGCATTCAGGGAAAATGAACAGTCTGTAGTCTTCTCTCATAATAAAACATCAAGGCCTCCTGTCAATGCTGTCCAGTCACTGAGCTTTGTACAGGAAAGAATGAGAGTCTTAGTGCATAAATCTACAAATATTTTATGATTCACCTATCTGTCTGGGTACTATTTGTAGGGGCTCAGATTTTCCTTTATCCACAAGTGCATCTATAGCCAGTCTCTATGGACTCCCAGTATATTTTATTGTACATTGCACAAATTAAGTGATATGAAATATATGCCCTTTTCACCTTACTGTGCTATAAAACCTTTGATCTACTTGTCTTACAGTCCCATATATTCAGCATCATATAGCCAACGTATAACAATATTGAGTCTGCATATAATACACATGGCAGAGCCTAATCTGACAATCATTATACTTAATGCATAGCCTATTTTCCAGTAGTCAGTCTCTCTCGCCCCTCTTTCTTTCTCTCTATCTCTCTTTCTCTCTCTGTAAAACGCGTTGGGTCAGTACATGGAAAGGCACACTAACCCTAAAAAACAAGTTGGTTACTAATAACCTTCATGAATATTGTAAGGCCTTCTAAGGAGATGATGTCACCACAACGATACCAGGAATTTTGCCCTGCACAGCTGACACTTATACGTTTGTTAAGAACATGGTGGAGGATGATGCCTCCGACCATAGCGCCTTCCTCCACTGCTGTGTAGTTCATAATATGTGCTCTTTGTAACGCTGAACTCGCATTGTCATGTGTGATGAGCGGTTTATGCACAGCTGCCTGACCATGATATTGTTGTCTTATAGGTTTTGATTAAATAAACTCCTTGCCCAACTTATCGAAATTTGCAGTCCGCTTATCTGCAGGTGTCCGCTTATATTGCCATTGCCTGTAGATACAGATATCACAATCTTGGAGCATGTGCTTCAGCAGCAAAGGGAAAGGAAGATGTTTTCCCTCAGAGTTCCATGCTGATGTCACCTTGGACACAATTGCTGGTAAAACATTAGCTAATTGAGCTTTCTTGGTCACTGAAGCTCCTGTCAAATACCCTGCAACCTTCACCCCTTTTGCAGCCTTGTCAGCAATAAATATAGGAATGGAGGGAAGTCCAGTAATATTATACATGAGCCTGACCATGGTGGAATGTTATTTGGTGAACTAACATATGAGCTACACCTGTATGAAAGCCTGTACTATCAATATTCTTGGTGTCCCTCATTTACCCAAGTGTTCAAATGGTATAATATGTCTGTGTGATGTACATATGCCATATACATTTTTGTAGTATTGTAGGTTGTGGTACAACCCTGTACTCGAAAGTCACTCATGCTTCCTGTACTCAGTGTCTTTTTGGGGGAATTCAGTTGGCCTGCGCACTATTACCGTTATTATGGTAATAGTGCGCGTAAATACCATTATTACGGTAGGTTTAACGCCGGCTTTTTGCTCGCAGCTCTCTGAGCTTCGAGCAGAAAGCTGGGTTGATATTACCATAATTACGGTTATACTTACCATAATTACGGTAATACGCGGCGGTACTTCGGGGGGGTGTGAATCCCTCCTTTTGTGTGAGCTTAGTTGCATATGATCCACCATATTCACTTGGGGTTTGTTTTTTATAGTAACTTGTTATTGATATTTTATGGATATTGCTCAGGACCACACTGGCAATAACCCCACCCTGGTATTTGGTGCCTTTTGACTAAAAGTTATAGTGTCCAGAAGACAAGGAAAACTTGGTAGAACAAGTGAAAATATCATAAACTGGCATCATACCAGAAGAATTTGTGGGACTCACATGACTGCCGACCTTCAACATTTTCAAAGCTTTTAATTGAATGCAATTAACATGAGATTGCAAGTAGTAATCCTCTTGCTGTAGGCAGATAATGTATTGGGCATTACCATCTTTTGATCTTTTAATGGTACAGATCCACTACTAAAGAAGCACTGTCCAAGTCACAGCTAGCAAATGAATGTGTATGCTTTGTGTGTTTTGTGTTGTACTGCTATCGGCACTTTGTATAAGTATGTTATCATCCTTAAGTAAAGCATTGTGGTATTTTATGGACTGTGGTTTGCCACCTTATATTAATAAGGATGTTTTTGCTTGTTAATGCAGGTGCTACAAAATATATTAGAAACTGAAAATGAATACTCCAAGGAGATCCATAATTTGTTGTCCAATTATCTACGGCATTTACAAACCAGCGAAAAGTAAGATTCCTTTGTTGTAACTGTACATTTTTTGCCACATCTGATTGCAAAATCTTACTATGAATTAATAAAGAATTTTCTGATTCAGTAGCACATCAGAAATTACTTGAACCAAGGTTCATTTTCAGATAGAGCTGGTATTTTAGGGTAACACACAGGGGGATATGGGGTCAATTCCCTGATACTGCCTGTGGCTACGCAGCGTGTGGCCCAGTATTAGCGTTTGTACAATTCAAGACAAAGCAGCACTGCACAAACTCCAGTCATTGTACACACTGCTCATTCTTCAAGACATAGCAGCATTGCACAAACTCCAGTCATTGTACACACTGCTCATTCTTCAAGACATAGCAGCATTGCACAAACTCCAGTCATTGTACACACTGCTCATTCTTCAAGACAAAGCAGCACTGCACAAACTCCAGTCATTGTACACACTGCTCATTCTTCAAGATAAAGCAGCACTGCACAAACTCCAGTCATTGTACACACTGCTCATTCTTTAACTGACAGAAAATGCATATTATATTCCTACTCACTCACAAGCTCTTTTTACGTATGTTTTTTGTTCTTGTTTTTTAGGCTGAGTCCTTCAAACACTTCTTATTTAATGGGGAACCTGGAGGAGATTTGTGCTTTCCAGCAGATATTGGTACAGTCATTGGAGGAATGTTCAAAGTAAGTTGATTTCAGTCACCTTATATGATGATTTTTGTATAAAGATTTTTGTGTATTTGCTGTATATATTTTTCTTTAGCTTGTAGCCATAATGCACGCTGTGATTCTTAGCTTTATAGTGTTTTATGCTTTTCCTTTGTGATTTAACTGTACTATATTTGCCTTAATTGTTGTGCCAGAAATTACATGATCTAGTAATCACGTTTGTTGAGGACTAATTGTGAAATACATATTTGATATTTAAAGGGGT
Organism: Mixophyes fleayi; assembly: GCF_038048845.1. Lineage (NCBI taxonomy): Eukaryota > Metazoa > Chordata > Amphibia > Anura > Limnodynastidae > Mixophyes > Mixophyes fleayi. The sequence goes on from NC_134403.1 coordinate 135,237,440, forward strand.
TTCCCACTTTGGATACCTATTCTACCTCTCCATGTACAAATTGGACTACCCCTCTGGAATAACCCTCTGTTTCTCCATATTGGTAGCCAATCACCTTTGGAATCTGATCATTTTTGCTGTAAATAGGGCCTCCCCCTTTACCTGAAGCCAGAATCCTCTGTCCATCTGTCTTAAGCAGAGTGCCATAAAGCAGTAGAAGGATTGCAATACCTCGGTGTAACCTGCAGTAAATATGAACATATTGTAAACGTGACCTGCTCTCACCTTAGGGCAATGGAGTGGTATTCCAGAGCAAGAAGCCCATTTACTACAGGGTGCTATTGATATATTAAGGGGTATTGCTTGTTTAGAGCTTCAGTATAGTACATGGAGAAATGGGTGCAACATCAATCATTGTTGTTCTGGTCTGATTATAGTCACAACCTTAGCATCAGCTGTAGGAACATCACTGAGGTTAGGTATTAGATCTGTATGTCTTCATAGCAAAAGTAAACTAGCCTCTGCTTTATACTAATTCTGGGGTGTCTGTACCCTTGATTTTTTTCTTACATTCCTTTTCTTCCACCTTTTGCACCAGGTAATCTATACACTCAGTATAGTCTCCATGTGTTCACTTGGTGAGATATTAGGGTGGGTTAGGCTGGTGGAGGGGAAATGCTGTTCTCTGACAAATCACTTGAAGCTTGGTTGAGAATGTAATCATTTTATGTGTGACCTAACCATGAAATTCACACAATAACTACAACAAGCTTTCCCCTGCTGCTGTAAGTCAAGTCATCCAGAACACTGTACAAATCTGAGCAGTGTATTTTGGATTATACATACTTTTATAATGAAGCTCATTATCTGATATCTCAGATTGCATCTATGTCTTTTGGACACTTTGGATTTGAGCATGAATGACCTGTATTGTTTATTGTTTTGGCTTAAATGAAAGCTTATATACAAAATGGTAAAAACTTCATTAAATGACATAGGACTCTAGCATCAATCACAAACGGGAGAAAAAAAATAATGTAGAATAATCATACATACATTGACTACTGTTGCTGGGTAACCGTAATGATAATAGGATCACTGCAGAGAGAATTGATTTGATATCTGGTCTTTTGGGAAATAAACGTGATATTTTAAGCATTATACTCACAACAAAATATACAGATGTTAACTACAATTTACCTGCAAACTGATGCATTTAGATTATTATCAGCATAGCCTTAATTGCAGATACTGAATCCCATAACACAAGTGTGCAAAAAAAGTAATATTTGGTATCTGACTTATAAAGCCACAAGTTGATCAGTAACCTCAATATAAACCTGTTCATTATAATGATTTTTTTATCTACCTAAGAGATTTGTATGCGATTATTTAGCTGCCATCTGTTGAATCACTCAGTATAGTGGAGATAATGAAGTAATGAACATATCAAATCATGGCAAAACATATAACATAATGGGAATTGATGTAACTATGTATTACTAATTTAGATTTCTGCGTAGAGTTATTTTTGAGATTCAAATATACTGCAGACAAAATGTGATGTCTATAGTTAGCTGGACATTATGGATAAGAAACCTGCAGGAGAAGAATGAGACACATAACAATTTGCTTCTTTGTAGCACATTAATACACATTTTAACCATTCAGGGGGTGAGAGGAATTAGCTAAAAAAAAAAAAAAAAAAAAAAAAAAAAAAAAAAAAAAACCAAGATAGAAATGTTCTCAAATAAAATATTTGAATTAGGCATAATAATACTGAGCTAACATAATATTATCTGGGCTGTCTTATTGGTACAGAGTTTATTTATGTTTTATTTCTTAGGGCCTGATTGATTCATTAATAAAAGTAAGGGAAAAAAGAGAAGAGTAAGTTTTCTCCTGGACAAAACCATGTTACAATGCAAGGGGTGCAAATTAGTTTATTATTTTGCACATAAGTTAAATACTGGCTGTTTATTCATGTAGCACACAAATACTTGATAGCTTTATTTTTACACTGAAATGTAAAGTTGATGTAGGACATGTCCTACCCCAACTATCAATCTGCCATCACATTTTAAATTTGCCTCCCCCCAATGCAACATGGTTTTGCCAAGGTGCAAAGTTACTATTTTTTTTGCTTTTATTTCCTTAATTAATCGGGCCCTTAATATTCACCTTTTTTTTTCTTGCAATCTATCACATCAAACTATCAAATTTTAAGCATATACCTGAAATTTTAAATGTTTAAATTACGATTTACAGATGGGCTCTGTTTGTGAACAGCTAATAAACACAATCCAAATGTATAATTTTTATATTTTATATAAAGTAGTGGGTTGCAGTGCTTTATTTAACATTCTAGTCTTTTAGTTGTGAACTGTTAACAAGTTTATATTGCTCCAATATTACACAGAGCTCTACAGAGCAGGTTTAATAATAATTCACATTAGTCAGTATAGCTTAGTCTAAATAAGGGGCGGAGCTTATTGACACTATTAAGCACCCCCCCCTCCATTCACTGCAGTGAATTTCGACAAATGCGGGAGCTTTGCCTACTCTTCCGAAATTCGGGAGCCTCCTGGGAATTCCGGGAGAGTTGGCAAGTATGACATTAACCATTCAGTATGTTATTGGACTGTGGGCACAAACTGGTACAAATGTGGACATACAAACTCCACACAGATAGTGCTTTTATCAAAATAGGGCCCATAGCACGGTGAGGCAGCCAAACTATCCCATTAATTCAATATTTGCATATAGTTTGATCTTTTTCTCACTGGTTTCAAAGCATCTTGAGTATCTTACACCATTATAACATTGTTGGTGTTTTCCACAGAGGTTTGCTAAATTGAACTTTCACAAAGTTCTACTGATTCTATTGAATAGAAAATAAACCTGTAAATCAGTATGTAAAAAAAAAAGAAATAGCCATTTCTGCAAATCAGTCCTTACTAGAGCCCCATCTCAGTGCCATGAAGTGGATAAAACCCAGTACAGACTAGTATTATGGCCTTGTGTAAGATCAGCAAGTCAAAGCTCTATTATGTCTACAAAAGACACCCATGTTTTTTTGTGATGCCAGATGCAGTGAAGCTATACAGATGTATATTTCCCTAAATTTAATCTATTCAGGGCTATGTAAAGCCTGACAAATTTTTTAGTGACAAGATATCATATATGTTTAAAATGAAATTTTGAAGGTCTCACATCAATGTTATATATGCTTTGCTCTCTGGTGCCATCTTCTGGGAGCTAAATATAACACTACATAACAAAGCTTATAAAACCACTAACTTCTGCTTTATTGCACAGTGTTAGGCCTCTTGACTATTTTAACATATGATTTTTTTCCTTTTAATTCATATTTACAGTTCTTTTATTATATAATACATTGGTAAACATGAAATACACATTTAAATCTGAGACAAGCTCTTCACTGATCTTCCTGCAGCTTATTTGTCATTGTCCTCTTCCTCCTCAGGTTACCAGATGGTCAGCAGAGGGTTGGAGGATGTTTCATGAGCCTGATGCCCCAGATGAAGAGTCTGTACCTGGCATATTGTGCCAACCACCCATCAGCTGTTAATATCCTCACCCAGCACAGGTGCAGTTTAATACCAAACTTGGTCCTGACATTGAAAATCATTATTTCCAAATGCATTTTGCCAAAAATCCGGGACAATCTAATTTCACTGTACATTATATTTTATATATACACACTTAAATAAATATATAAAGTGCCATTTTGTTGTACCCACATCTTTAATCGATTTCAGTAGTGTCTGATTTCCATAGTTATTTGGAAGGTTTGTGCGCACACATGGTTACACACTTGCCCCACGTTGCCTTTCCTGGTACTACGTGTACAGGATCTCACACTTATGATCTAATAATCTCTAGGAGGGAATACTCTGACTAAACTCATTCTATCTCTGGGAAGGGTTAGCATATGGCACATCTTTACAATTGGCCAGTTATACAACAACAGTTACTACAAATCTTTTGAACAATTAAAATCAGAGTTTAGCATGCCAAATACTCTTTTACAGATATCTACAATTACATTATGCTTTGGGAGCTCAGTTTAGGGGTGAATCACCCCCACTTAGCAATATTCCACTCAAGAGTTTTCTTTACAATATAGGCTCTCATAAATAGCCCAAGGGGGGTTTATTTCAGAGAAGTGGAATTATTCCAGGTCAAAGTCTGAAGGTGGTTCATTATTAAGCTTTGTGTGAAAGGCCTGTCTAAAATGGCCAGTATGTAGTTTGGTACGAACGCCGTAAGTGGGGCATACACATTGCCTCATATCCTCAGGCAGCGTGCAAAAGTATCTATACTTCCACCTTCATTGCTGATGCTTCAGCTAATGATGCCAGGCATCTGGGTGCGTTTGGTCAGAGTTCATCTGTTCCCTCAGCAGTGCCAATAGATGAGTTGGTGTGGGCCCAAGTCTGTCTGTACAGGGTATTGTTAGTGTATCTTCCTTTTTTAGAGAACTCTTCAGGGACTAGGCCCAGGAGCATCAAGATATTTAAAAGAAAGAAAAAGCATTAGCTTCACTGCCCTTCCCTTCCTCTCCACCGTTGGATAAATTATTCTGAGAGACATGGACTAATCTGGAACAAAAGTTTTAGGTTACCCACAGATTGCTGACCCTTTATCCTCTGGTCTCTTGATCAATGTGGAATCTCCATATCCGACAGTATCAGAAATCCAGCCCGGTTCCTACCCAGAGGCTATTCTTTGTGAGTCTACTGTTGGAAACTTGACAGCAGAGGATGCTTCTCCCAGGAAGCAAGATAGACTTATTCAGTAGCCTTTTATGGTGCTTATTGGCTTGCAGATGGACATCTGTCCTGTTCTGTATGAAGCTACTGGGGGATGGTCTTGACTTTCGAGACTGTTGCACTGTTTCACTTAAGGGTGTTGCAAATGTAGCGCATCTCAAAATGGAACAGAAGTCTCATTATCATCTGAACACATAACTGATTTCTCGGTCTCTAAGGATGCGTTGCTTGCTCCTCTGGTGGTGGAAGGTCCACAAACTCAACAGGGGCTAAGCCTTTGTCATTTAAATCTGGACAATTTTGACGACAGGCAGCAGTCTTCATTCTTCAATATGTTGTCGGGCATTTAGGATATATTTCAAAAGAACACTAGACTGTAGGAAGACTGATTATATTCCGGTCTTCTACGGTGCTTATGGCCAGATGGATCACTTCTGTGGTTTGTCACACTTGCATTGGAGCCAGAAAACTTGTTCCTTTTTATAAATTTTGAAGACTCATTCTACCAGATCAGTGAGCACTTTGTTGACAGCATAACACAGAGCTTCTGCTATGCAGCTGTATCGAAGGACCACATGATCTTTTTTGTAAATACTTTTATGAAATTTTACAAGCTCAGTTTTGAATGCTTGTTTTGAGAGTTATGTTCTATCTCTCCCCTGGTTTTGTTTCTCTCTGATTTTGGTGTTTTATGAATTAGTTAGAAAATGAATAGAGTTCCCTGCAGGATGGGGATACAAAGGAGGTTGGAGCTTAACGAATTATGATTTTATTTAAAGTGCTAGTGTCATGATGGATGCTCTGTATTCCCTTGGCTTTAGATAAAAGTATTTAACAATCTTGTTTTTACTTTACAACATTGTTATTGCTGTGGAGCTCTGTGCTTTTATATTATATTTGTCAGGTTTGTTCGTTTTTCTGTTTTGTTGATTGTGCCTTTGTTCCTGTATGTTTGTAATATGTATTTTTTTTAAAAATAGACATGAATTAAAAAATAAATATATAAATGCTCTGAACACTGCAAAACAAACCTACTTCAAATCTCTCCTCTCTGCTCAGGCTTCTAACCCCAATGTCTTTTTAACACATTTACATCTCTTCTCAACCCTCCCACCTCAAACCCTCCGACTACTATCAGTGCCCAGGATCTTGCTTCCTATTCCAAGGACAAGATTGATAAGATCTGACTTGAAATCGTATTATCTCCATGAACAAGCAAGCAGCTCAATTTCTTTTAGCACCCTCTGACACCCACTCTTCATTTGATCCCACAAATGAAGAGGCAGTATCTTCTCTCTTCTTATCTTCCTACTCTGCTTCCAGCCCTCTTCATCCTATACCCTCACAAATGGATGCTGTGTTCGCAAATTCAAGATTCTCGGCCCTCATTGTTAGATCCCTGTCTCCTGTGTTTATTCCACCTCTAACAAAAATCTCCTCCCCCTCCTCTCTTTTCTCTCCGCCTCCTCCTCCTCTCTTTTCTCTCCGCCTCCTCCTCCTCCTCCTCCTCCTCCTCCTCTCTTCTCGCCGTCTCCGCTTCCTCCTTCTCCTCTCTTCTTGCCGTCTCCGCTTCCTCCTTCTCCTCTCTTCTTGCCGTCTCCTCCTCCTTCTCCTCTCTTCTCGCCGTCTCCTCCTCCTTCTCCTCTCTTCTCGCCGTCTCCTCCTCCTTCTCCTCTCTTCTCGCCGTCTCCTCCTCCTTCTCCTCTCTTCTCGCCGTCTCCTCCTCCTCCTCCTCATCCTCTCTTCTCGCCGTCTCCTCTTCCTCCTCCTCCTCTCTTCTCGCCGTCTTCTCCTCCTCCTCTCTTCTCGCCGTCTCCTCCTCCTCCTCCTCCTCTCTTCTCGCCGTCTCCTCCTCCTCCTCCTCCTCCTCTCTTCTCGCCGTCTCCTCCTCCTCCTCCTCCTCTCTTCTCGCCGTCTCCTCCTCCTCCTCCTCCTCCTCCTCCTCTCTTCTCGCCGTCTCCTCCTCCTCCTCCTCCTCCTCCTCTTCTCGCCGTCTCCTCCTCCTCCTTCTCCTCTTCTCGCCGTCTCCTCCTCCTCCTCCTCCTCTCTTCTCGCCGTCTCCTCCTCCTCCTCCTCCTCTCTTCTCGCCGTCTCCTCCTCCTCCTCTCTTCTCGCCGTCTCCTCCTCCTCCTCTCTTCTCGCCGTCTCCTCCTCCTCCTCTCTTCTCGCCGTCTCCTCCTCCTCCTCTCTTCTCGCCGTCTCCTCCTCCTCATCCTCCTTTCTTCTCGCCGTCTCCTCCTCCTTCTCCTCTCTTCTCGCCGTCTCCTCCTCCTCCTCCTCCTCATCCTCTCTTCTCGCCGTCTCCTCTTCCTCCTCCTCCTCTCTTCTCGCCGTCTCCTCTTCCTCCTCCTCCTCTCTTCTCGCCGTCTCCTCCTCCTCCTCCTCCTCTCTTCTCGCCGTCTCCTCCTCCTCCTCCTCCTCCTCTCTTCTCGCCGTCTCCTCCTCCTCCTCCTCCTCTCTTCTCGCCGTCTCCTCCTCCTCCTCCTCCTCCTCCTCTCTTCTCGCCGTCTCCTCCTCCTCCTCCTCCTCCTCCTCCTCCTCTTCTCGCCGTCTCCTCCTCCTCCTTCTCCTCTTCTCGCCGTCTCCTCCTCCTCCTCCTCCTCTCTTCTCGCCGTCTCCTCCTCCTCCTCCTCCTCCTCTCTTCTCGCCGTCTCCTCCTCCTCTCTTCTCGCCGTCTCCTCCTCCTCCTCTCTTCTCGCCGTCTCCTCCTCCTCCTCTCTTCTCGCCGTCTCCTCCTCCTCATCCTCCTTTCTTCTCGCCGTCTCCTCCTCCTCATCCTCCTTTCTTCTCGCCGTCTCCTCCTCCTCATCCTCCTTTCTTCTCGCCGTCTCCTCCTCCTCCTCGCCGTCTCCTCCTCCTCCTCCTCCTCTCTTCTCGTGTCTCCTCCTCCTCCTCCTCTCTTCTCGCCGTCTCCTCCTCCTTTCTTCTCGCCGTCTCCTCCTCCTCCTTTCTTCTCGCCGTCTCCTCCTCCTCCTCCTTTCTTCTCGCCGTCTCCTCCTCCTCCTCCTTTCTTCTCACCGTCTCCTCCTCCTCCTCCTTTCTTCTCGCCGTCTCCTCCTCCTCCTCCTCCTCCTTTCTTCTCGCCGTCTCCTCCTCCTCCTCCTCCTCCTTTCTTCTCGCCGTCTCCTCCTCCTCCTCCTCCTCCTTTCTTCTCGCCGTCTCCTCCTCCTCCTCCTCCTCCTTTCTTCTCGCCGTCTCCTCCTCCTCCTCCTCCTCCTTTCTTCTCGCCGTCTCCTCCTCCTCCTCCTCCTTTCTTCTCGCCGTCTCCTCCTCCTCATCCTCATCCTCCTTTCTTCTCGCCGTCTCCTCCTCCTCATCCTCATCCTCCTTTCTTCTCGCCGTCTCCTCCTCATCCTCCTTTCTTCTCGCCGTCTCCTCCTCATCCTCCTTTCTTCTCGCCGTCTTCTCCTCCTCCTCGCCGTCTCCTCCTCCTCCTCCTCCTCCTCTCTTCTCGCCGTCTCCTCCTCCTCTCTTCTCGCCGTCTCCTCCTCCTCCTCCTCCTACTCTCTTCTCGCCGTCTCCTCCTCCTCCTCCTCTCTTCTCGCCGTCTCCTCCTCCTCCTCCTCCTCCTCTCTTCTCGCCGTCTCCTCCTCCTCCTCCTCCTCTCTTCTCGCTGTCTCCTCCTCCTCCTCCTCCTCTCTTCTCGCTGTCTCCTCCTCCTCTCTTCTCGCCGTCTCCTCCTCTTTCTCCTCCTCCTCCTCCTCCTCTCTTCTCGCCGTCTCCTCCTCCCCGTCCTCCTCCTCCTCCTCCTCATCCTTCTCCTCCTCCTCCTCTCTTCTCGCCGTCTCCTCCTCCTCCTCCTCCTCCTCCTCCTCCTCCTCCTCCTCCTCCTCCTCCTCCTCCTCCTCCTCTCTTCTCGCCGTCTCCTCCTCCTCTCTTCTCGCCGTCTCCTCCTCTTTCTCCTCCTCCTCCTCCTCCTCTCTTCTCGCCGTCTCCTCCTCCTCCTCTCTTCTCGCCGTCTCCTTCCCCTCCTCCCCCTCCTCCTCCTCCCCCTCCTCCCCCTCCTCCTCCTCCCCGTCCTCCTCCTCCCCGTCCTCCTCCTCCCCGTCCTCCTCCTCCTCCTCCTCGTCCTCCTCCTCCTCCTCCTCATCCTTCTCCTCCTCCTCCTCTCTTCTCGCCGTCTCCTCCTCCTCCTCCTCCTCCTCCTCCTCCTCCTCCTCCTCCTCCTCCTCCTCCTCCTCCTCTTCTCGTCGTCTCCTCCTCCTCCTCCTCGTCTCCTCCTCCTCCTCGTCTCCTCCTCCTCGTCTCCTCCTCCTCCTCGTCTCCTCCTCCTCGTCTCCTCCTCCTCGTCTCCTCCTCGTCTCTTCTCGCCGTCTCCTCCTAGGTTACCCCTAGGTTACCCTATTAATACCCTCTACACTGTTAACACAAAACAATCCTGTGACCAACATTGATCATATAGGCCACTAAGTACTTTTACTTTTGCATTCTAACTGGACCAATATGCACCATGTAGTACTTGCCTTCGTGTATCAAACCCCCATTGTCCCACAGACTGTAAGCTTGCGGGCAGAGCCCTCTTACCTCCCTGTCTGTATGTATAACCCAGTCCCCAACTGTAAAGCCTTCTTCGCTCCCTTTCCCCCACCACCTGCTCCCATCTCGCTCACCTCTTTAATCTGTCCCTCTCCACTGGCATCTTCCCCTCCTTCAAACATGCTCTCGTATCCCCCCATTCTTAAGAAACCTAATCTCGACCCCACTTCTCTCTCGAACTATCGCCCTATATCTCTTCTCCCCTTTGCCTCCAAAATTCTTGAGAGGCTCGTCTGCAGCCGTCTCACCGCCTACCTTTCTGAACACTCCCTCCTTGATCCTCTCCAGTCTGGTTTCCGCCCCCTTCACTCCACTGAAACTGCCCTTGCTAAAGTCACCAATGACCCCCTCTCTGCTAAAGCCAGGGGCCACTTCTTCCTTCTCATCCTCCTTGACCTCTCTGCAGCCTTCGACACCGTTGACCACCCCCTCCTCCTCCACACCCTCCAGTCTTTCGGCCTCTCCGGCCCAGTCCTGTCCTGGTTCACCTCTTACCTTGCTAACCGATCCTTCTCTGTCACCACCTCTGGGTCTCTCTCCCCCCCCGTCCACCCTTCCAGTCGGGGTCCCTCAGGGCTCAGGGCTCTGTTCTGGGACCCTTACTCTTCTCTCTATACACCTCCCTGGGTGAACTCATCAGCTCCTTCGGCTTCAACTACCACCTTTACGCTGACGACACCCAGCTATACCTCTCCTCTCCTTATCTCTCTCCCTCCCTCCTCTCTAGGGTGTCCGCGTGCCTCTCTGCCATGTCCTCCCGCTTCCTCAAACTTAACCCCGCCAAAAGTGAGCTTATAGTTTTTCCTCCCCCTCATACCTCATCCCCTTCTGACCTCTCCATCACTGTCGACAACTCCTCTATCTCTCCTGTCCCCCAACTTCGCTGCCTTGGTGTCATCCTCGACTCCTCTCTCTCCTTTGGCCCCCACATCCTCTCTCTTGCTTCTAGCTGCGTAACATCGCTCGCATCCGGCCCTTCCTCTCCCAAGATGCCACCAAATGTCTCATCCACTCTCTGATCATCTCCCGCCTGGACTACTGCAACCTCCTCCTCACTGGCCTCCCCCACTCTCATCTCGCTCCCCTTCGATCTGTTCTTAACGCTGCTGCTAGACTTATTTTCCTTTCTCGCCGCTCCTCTTCTGTCTCCCTCCTCTACCTAGCCCTTCACTGGCTCCCATTCCCCTTCAGAATCCTCTTTAAACTCCTCACACTCACATACAAGGCCCTCGCCAACTCCACTGCGCCCTACATCTCTACCCTCCTCTCTATTCACACTCCATCTGCCTCTGACCGTCACCTCGCTTCCCTCCTTATTACCTCCTCCCACGCGCGTATCCAAGACTTCGCCCGCGCTGCCCCCCTCCACTGGAACAAGCTCCCTCCCTCCATCAGAACTTCCCCCAATCTATCCAGTTTCAAACGGGCTTTAAAAACTCACCTTTTTCTTAAAGCCTTTCAGTCTCTCACTTAACTTCCTACCTTATCTTCTGCCTCCGTCCCCCTACTCTCCCTCTCTCCCCTGTGTCTCTCTGTCTGTCCACCCCTCCCCTTAGATTGTACGCTCCTCTGGGCAGGGCCATCTCTCCTCCTGTTTCCACCACTCCTAACTCTGCTCTCCAGCTACTTAGCCCTCCTCCTCGAGGACCCTCCACCCCCCGTCCCCTCTGGGGGTCTCCCTGTCTTCCACGCCCTCCTTCTTGGGCTCCGTTGGTTGCGGATCCTCCCTCCCCCCTCCCCCGCCCTCTCTAGCTGTGCATTGAGCTTACTGAGTTAATGTGCTTACTGTTTACTGTACTGTGCTGTCTCACCTTGTACTGTAACTCGTTTGTCCCTGTACGGTGCTACGGACATCTTGTGGCGCCCTATAAATAAAAATTAATAATTAATAATAATAATAAAGCGCCACGGAATATATATATATATATATGTGTGTGTGTGTGTTCAGCTAGCAGCATATTATTAAATGTGAGCCACTAACAACCAAATATATGCTGCCTTCTACAGCACTGAGTTCCTTTCAGTCTACTCCTACCAATCTGTGTAGAAAGCCACGGTTGGCATTTAATGCAGGTATGTAAATAACCTTTAAGATCGAGAACCTGCTGTCGAGGTTGACAATGATGAAGCTGGTCTTGGTATTGGTTCTCTAGGCTTTTTCCTTTGACAAAAGTACACATTGACTGTTTGCTAATAAGCAATGACTAGACAAATGTCTGCCATGTGAAGTGCCTGCTCAGGGTGATTGTTTAACTCCCTGAAGTAAGATAGCAGTAGCTGTATCTGTGGGGGCATAGAAACAGCTTTGCCTACAAATTGTTTGCCTTTCTTTTCTTTTTTGTTTTTCTATATATGGAAGATTAACCCCTTTTATGGTCTGGTTTTTGTCTGGTGAAGCTTTTTGTTGGAGTTCATTACTCTCAACTTAGCAACTATTGAGTGCTTACCTTTAGCTTGTAATGTACACATATTAAAGATGAGCCTGGGAAGAACAAATTGTCCTGTCAATACATTTGTGTAATGCAGCTAATCACTGCATGTGGGGGTGTACTGTAAATGGTAAACTACTCCTTGACAGGCTAGACAAGCAAGTACTTTAATTCCCTTATGTTTTCTTATTGCAATAGCAGCTGGGAAATTTCAAGTTTGTAACTTTGCTTATTCAAAGTTAGTTGGTGTCTCTTCTCTAGTAATTTGTGTCAATATATTTGCATACTTGCCAACTTTATTATGTTGGCTTCCAGGAGCCTGCCGGGGGAGGTGGGCGTGATGGGTGCGGGGCTACAAAAATTTGCGTCATTTTGGCCCCACACCGTGACGTAATGACGCAAACGCGTCATTTGCCATTAGGGGGCGGGGCCAAAGGCAGCGATTCCCGGTGAATCGCTGTGTTTTGGACCTAATAAATATGCCACATGCGGGAGATTGCCACACTCTCCCGGGTGTCCGTGAGACTCTCGCAAAATGCGGGAGTCTCGCGGACATTCCGGGAGAGTTGGCAAGTATGTATATTTTCCATCTCAGTCATTAGCTCTATTAAAAAAAAAAATGTTCATGTTTGGTTGTGATTGTTTCTTTCGAAGTGTTTAATTGAAATATTTTTCTGGATAGAGGGACAGCAGTGATATTTGTTAATTCTATAATGTATATACTTTTTAAGATTATATCCACATTTGAATTCTTCAGTCAGCTTGTGCCAAACACTCCTAGCAAAAGATGTCTCTGTTAATATTTATTGCACTGTGGCTGGTATTGTTCTAAGCTCTACCCACCAGCAGCTTTGATTTCACATTTCCAGGGAATTTAATGGCTCTTTTAGCAAGAAAATTATTGGGGACATGCCTACTGGGACATCATTTCTGTCATTTCAGGCAGCTCCCTAGCAATTAGCTGTTAATGGCATCGACTGAGTCACTGGTGTGAATGCATCTATGCATTAATTTTTGCCTCATCCGTAGCGTTCTTTGTAGTGGGTCAAACGTATTTGTATTTGAAGCAATAATTGTTTCTTATTTTCTTAGGGATCTTGTTTTTGTTGTGTGTCCTTTTGGTGAACATGCTTGTAAGCATTGAGACAAACACCTTTATTGTTAGACAGCTGAGATGCGTTTTTGCTGTATGTTTAAGTGGTAGCTGTGGAAACCACTAAAATAAGTTATCTTTATTGAACTAAGTGCTAAAGCTGATAATACCCTTAAGTGCATGCTGTGTTTGTGCTTCATGTTATGCAGAGTAAGTATATGGCGTTAAAGCACAATATATCTGTGGAGTAACTGGAGCATAGATAACCAAGGCAGTGAATTCTTTGTGTCTCTTGTACTCTGCCTTCCCCAAGCTTGGCTGTATGAAGGCGAGGTGATGTCATCCTATCACAGTCTACAGAGAAAGGAGCCCCAGCCTTCTATCAGGGCACAAAACACTGCTCATAGTCTATTGCAGCACAGTGCGTTGGTGGTGGCAGTACAATGCGGTGCCTGTGTGCCATCCTGAGGCCTGTCAGTGCTGAAAGTTCCTGCTCTATTTACTACAAACAGAAATCAGCTGCAGAAGTGTGAGTTGGATATAAAATGCATAGGAAACTATCTTTATTCAATTACTTTGGTTGCACATTTGGTTTGTGAAAACCCCTTTCAAAACAGATGTTCTCATTCTGCATAATGTCATTTTGTTTTATGTGCTAGTAGGCTGGACTCTGGAAATCTGCTAGTTGTCTTGTGAAACATTTGCTTAAATTTCTATTATGTGAACTTTATACTATTTTTATCATTTTTTACAATTACTAGGGGTTTTTACTGGGCATAGAGGTGGTTGGATATTGAATGTATTCCTCTGCTGAACTGAAATAGTGTTGCTTGACAGCCGTACAGGAAGTCAGAGTGAAACAATTAATACAAGTGTAAACATACAAATTTGAATGTATCGCAACTAACTATACATGCGTGTACCAGAGAATGGTGGTCCTAAATTACTGTGACGAACAGTGATAAAATCATTAATTGAATTGGTCTTAATTTAAGAGTAAGTTAGACCATTCTGGACACTAAGAAATTCATTTTTGTAAGTGTAAAAGTGTAAACAAAAATGTTAAATAAAGAGGATGAGAAGGTTTGTGTTTAAAAGATAGATATGTTTAATATTTTCTCTTTTGAAATAATTGCGCATAATGATTCTAAGAAATTGCCATTACCCTTGTTCTGTGGATGGAGTGGTGCGGTATTGTAGGTGGTTTACTTTGTACATTGCGTGTTAGTGTTTCTATTGTGTATCTGTAGTTTGCAATGCCTGTGAGCTGAACACAGTTGAGATGGACTGTGCAGTGTTTACACGACTTTAAACCAGAGCACATGAAAGAAAGTTTTGTCCTATTTAGCACAGCTGGGGTCACAGAATTGTTTTAATTTTGCAGCCCCTTTTCACAGATAAAAGGCACTGTGACGGAACAAATAAATGGATAATCTAGAATTTCTTCTTGCTTTGAGCTATTCACATTGTTTTCTTCCTGCCACCTGCTTTGTGATACAAGAATATTCACAATACCTATGGAATGTATACATGGTTCCAGAACATGTTCTGTTCCTCTGTTAATGTCAATAAGCCAGAGCCCCACTGCACATGTAGTATAATAAGTTTTTTAGAATCCGTGATTTTAATAATAAACCTGTAGATGAACTTAAAAACCTCTATTTAACTTTAGTGCATCACAACCTGCCACATTTAAATATATTTCAATCAAAGCGTTTGTGATAGTACATATAGGATCTGATATTTTTCCTTTTGCAGTATGTTTCTGGGATAAAGACCAATATGCTTTGTTTTGTATTTTTCTATATATAAAACAAAGGAACCATTTAAGCTCCCCTTTTAAAAGTTCATAATTGAAAACAAAGTATGTTTATGGTGCTGATTCTTTGATTTCTGTGCTACAGTGAGGAGCTTGGAGAATTCATGGAGATGAAAGGTGCCAACAGCCCTGGTATTCTTGTGCTCACAACTGGTCTCAGTAAGCCATTCATGCGTCTGGATAAATACCCAACACTACTAAAAGAGTTGGAGCGACATATGGAGGTATGGAAAGTATTACCTTATATTTCCTGGCTATGTACACATTGGCATTTTTTCCTTTTTTTTTTTATTGCAATTTGCTCCCATTATGATGAAATATAGTGACGTGTCAGGCTCACTCCAAGAAGAATTCAAAAGACCCCAATGCAGTGCAACTGAAACCCACATAAACAAAGCAAATATGTGCTGTCTCGTACAATGATTTTTATTTTCGCATATGTTTAAATACGCTATTATAACTAATAGCTAGAAAATGAAAAAATGCAATTTTCTGAGAAATACAATTTTATTTATTTTATTTTTTTCATTGTTTTTATTGTTGAAAATTACAAACCCATAAGGCACATATATGCAGCACAGAAATAGGTAGATATGTAAAATACCAAGATAACCAAAAGGTAGATGAGGTTTCCAGTACTAATGGAAAAGATACTGTAACTCATAGCAATTGATCAGATTCTATTATTTTTCTAGCAGGCTTTAGAGCAGTAATAGGTAACACAATACACAATAGGAGCTTCATGGTGCGGCTTTCTCACCTTCCAAAAGGTCGCAGATCATCATCATCACCATTTATTTATATAGCGCCACTGATTCCGCAGCGCTGTACAGAGAACTCATTCACATCAGTCCCTGTCCCATTGGAGCTTACAGTCTATATTCCCTAACATACACACACACAGACAGACAGACACACAGACTAGGGTCAATTTGTTAGCAGCCAATTAACCTACCAGTATGTTTTTGGAGTGTTGGAGGAAACCGGAGCACCCGGAGGAAACCCACGCAAACACGGGGAGAACATACAAACTCCACACAGATAAGGCCATGGTCGGGAATTGAACTCATGACCCCAGTGCTGTAAGGCAGAAGTTACCCTTAATCTCCGTAATAAGTTAAAACAATTAATTTAATCAAAGAAAGAGACACCTGTCTTTAATAACATATCAGCAGGCAATTTAAACAAGTGTTACAAGCCATAATAAAAATCATATCTGTTCATAAAGCGAGAAGGAGGTGGGAGCCGCAGGTGAAGGCTCGGAGGGTTGCATGAGGCCCTAGTGCCGCCTGTTGCCCATGACTGCGTTAGAGACGCACAGCAACCAATCAGATGTTTGTTTTGAGTTTCATCACCTCTTTTTCATATGCACCAAATTTCAGAAATCTCTCCAAAAGTTTAGGTGTAGGCATCTGGCTAGCAATGGTGAAAGTAGATATTAAAAAACAGTATGCTTTTAGACCTAGATTGTACTTTGATTGTTTGACTTTTTTAATTCTGACCAACAGGTGCACATTCGAGTACAACCCAACTAAAAGCCTAGTTGTAAAATGTTTCTTACACCTACAAATCTGGAGAAAATCAGCTATACAACTGTCCCTCTCCCAGAAATGCTTATGGCATTATTTAAATAAGTTCACTGATCACATGTGATCGTTCAGAGCCAATGTGCTGAAAGCTGGCAGCCTGATGATTCGGAGGTTCCCAACAGGCATGCTTCTGCCAGTACTCCCATTAACACTTATGGGTATTCCAAGCTGCCCAGAAGATTAATAACTTCTGGCATGTAAAAATGTGAAAATAAAGAAGAAACTGTACAAATGTAACGCATAGTAAATGTTACATGTTTGCTTATTTGTTGTATGCTTGGATGTGTGCAGGTAATAGGTAGTATTTTTTAAATGTCCTTGTAACTGAGGGGTTGATAAACTAAAGTTCTTTATTAACTGAAATGGCATAAGCCCAGAAACCTGTCTGTAATGTAGAACAAGGCTGGACAAATGCAGTTTACAATATTGACTTAAATGTGAGTTATGGTATGTGATAGAGACTCCTGCTTTGTGCACTCCCCCTCTTTTCTTGCACTGCCACGTCTTCATTGGACCAACAGACACACACACACACACACAGGCTGCCACATGCAGCGCAGCCCTTTTATTATTGCCGAAGTCAGAGCTACTCTTACCGGAAACCAGTGGTATGCCATAACGCCACTTCCACTGCTTTGATTCTATTCTAAACCATCAAATTCCATTCACTTACATTACTTTTACATTTTCCATACCATCACTTCTAAAATTACACTTCAACCACTGCCGCAAACTCGGTCACAAAAGAGAGCTCTGTAATATTATGCAAATTTAGCAAGGCTGGATGCTGAGGCTCAATTCTGATTTCCGACAGTTGCATTTCAGTAGGGGAGAAGCGGGGACGTATTTTGGGAGGACACAAACTGTGTGGTATAATGTAGTGGGCGCAGGCTGTGTGTAATATGCTAGTGGTCATTTGGGCTGTATAATATTTACAGCAATCCCTTGCTTCTCTTTGTTTGATAGGATGCTCATACCGGTCAGTAAACATATTCCCACGCCTAAAAATGTTTTATTACAAAATACTGACTCCTGGCTGTTGGATAAAGTTGTTTGTCTGCTCTAGATACAAACTTTCCGCAATTCTGTGGTATGGCAGCTCTGCCAACTGACCTTTTCAAAGTTTCCATCAAAAATCATTGGTCTCTTTAGCATGCCCTTTCAGAGGTACATAGAGACCCTGGGAAACCCAAATTGAGAGGTCCTCCTCTTTCTTTAAAAAAAATAAATATGAAAAATATAAGAAATAAAATACTGTATACATATACTGATGTATTGGACTATTGTAGATTTCATATTAGAAGTGCTTTTCTAGTTTTTTTTTTTCCGGCAAATACAGCAATCACTCTTCCTCCGTCTCCTCTCCTGAAGTTCTGACAGCCCTGCAGGAGCCGGAAGGAGACTGCAGAGAATGAGCCCGGTGCACCGCTTATATAAAACATTACAGTGGGTTCCCCCAGGGCAGCCTGCGGACTGTGCTAGGGCATTAGCCGCACCGCCCTAGTTACGACCCTGTTACCTAATTTATGCTGAACATCAAACACTATAGTATCGTAATTATAAATCACTCACCCCGGCAAATCTCAAGGACAAGTGATGTTCATGCGCCGGTGCACGTTAGCCAATTAACACGTTTAGACGCTAGGTTTGGACTCTTGTTACTTAGAAATTGGCAAATTAGCCCTTGGAGATATATATATATATATATATATATATATATATATATATATATATATATATATATATATATATATATATATATATATATATATATATATATATATATTTATTCTCTAAAAAAAAAAATTTGGAACACAAAACAATAAGTTGGAAAACTTTGAGGCCCCCTACCAGTCAGAGGCCCTGGGAAATTTCTCCCCTAGGTACGGCCTGCTCTTTAGTGTTAACCAAGTGCTTTGAAATTCTATAGTAAATCACGCAAGAAATGAAATGCACTTAAAGGGATAGAGTACATGTATTGATGTAGTACTGAAATTTTCAAATGATGTGTGTTACACAATACTCTTTTTGCTGAATAAAACAAGTACTTCCATGTCAAAGTGGTGTTTATCTATTTGAGAAACAAATCCCATAAATGTTTAATTTATTGTTTTTTCTTTCCAGGATTATCACCCAGATAGACCAGATATCCAGAAGTCCATGACTGCTTTCAAAAACCTTTCGGTATTCATTGTGTTAATTTTTGTATGTGATGCAAGCATTGATGAGTGAATCCTTTTATGTGTTTCCTCTCCCCGATCGATGAATAATCAGCAACTAGAAAAGAGCTATAAATCATTCAAGTTATTGAGATATTTAAGGAAATATTAAAAGAACCTTCTCTCCCACCACCGAATGTGTGCAAAGATCTGCAGTGAAGTCTCCCTAATTTTATGGAGAGTTTAAGATTGGTGTACCAGTTATATCAATGTTACACGTACCAGTAAATCTCTCTTCATGACCTAGGCTTGCATGTGCCAAATATATGCTATACTGTAAGGATCAAATGCCTAAATCCACAATAGAGGTCTCCGTTTGGTAGATATCACGATCTGGTGACACTCAAGATAGACTGGTTTAAATGTTTTGATTTATGTTAAGCTTTTGCCTCAGATACTTGCTTGTAGATCACGTACAAGCCTAGAGGAGTTGTACCAGCAGGGCACAGGTATATTAAGGATTTACAAGAGCACAGCAATTAAAATGAATGCTGCAAAACATTTGTTGACACATTGTTTTTCAATATGATACTTCATGAGAACAATTATTGAAAGTGGTGCTGGGAAAAAATGAACTTGGATTGATACGGTTTATACTTGCAGGCACAATGCCAAGAAGTGAGAAAAAGAAAGGAATTGGAGTTACAGATTCTGAATGAGGCCATTCGAGGCTGGGAAGGGGAAGACATCAAGACACTGGGTTCAGTTATTTATATGTCCCAAGTAATGATACAGTGTGCAGGAAATGAGGTAATCATCTTTTACGCTACATGAAATATAAAAAATTCTATTTCCTGAACTGAGGTTATAGACTAAGTAAATCAGAGTTTGTTGAATGGAGGTAAATTCACTCAGAGGTACCGGGATAAAAATAGCAAATATTTGTTTGGTCATTTTTCCTCTTATCTGGTGAGTACTCTGATGAAGATACCTCTTCTCAGGGTGATGGGATACATTGATTCAGAGTTGAGATCCAAATAATCGTATGGATTTTTTTTAAAATTGAATGTGAACAAAATGCCCTCCAATGTGAAAAGTGTAGAAAAATGTACTTGAAAACTTGCACATTGATACAATCACTTATGCATCCCAAACTGGACAGAAGTGTTGGAGGTTGGTCCAATCAGAGGCCTGTCTACCTAGGTGCCAACATGGAGGACAGAAAAGACCACTTATGTACAGTTTATCTTTAGTTAAACAATAACATAGTAAGTTAAAAACTTAGGGCTTATCTGGAAAACGAGTCCAACTGACTGAGGAATTGAAGTCCACCGCTGGGGCCAGAACCGTAAATGACGGCAAAAGACTGCTCCCTCACTTGATGCAAGTCATAGACTTCATCATGGGTGTGGCCTCCCACACCCCAAGTGGTCTTAATATAGTAGTCTCAACTGGGGACAGCTAATTAATCCATTATCTCTCAGTGCGAGTGGACCCAATAAAACAGGTGGGTTGTATTCAAAATCTGGCTATAGCCAGTCCAATCCAATCAAATGTAGAAAGTTACAAAATAAACAGTGGTCACTATATTTAAGAATCTCATGTAAGCCTCCATGTTGGTGATCATATAAAATGTAATAAAATATTAACTGAATTAATAAGTACATATAAAATTATTAGGACTGCCATAAAGAAAGTGGAACCATTATTTATACAGTTACAATAAGAATTCACGAGAAAGTAAGTAATTATCATAATACTGTTAAAAACAGTGCAGATTCTAATACTATGGTCGACATTTTCTTGAAACCAATAGTATGTTAGGGGGTGTACTATCAGAATATTGCGGCCTCCATTTTTTCAGAGACCTGGGGTGACCTGGTAGTTACAATGTTGAAATGGATAATACACTGAAGTAGTAATCGAATGTTATGGCTGCCATTTTCTTGAACTGTAGTGGTAGCCTGATAGGTGCCATATTGGAGTGGATAATTTACACTAGTGATATTATAATTTATATTTCACTCCAGTCTTTTTCTAAGCGGAGCAAGTTCTCTATCACTGCATTTGCAACCTACTTGCTCAAGACCCGTAAAGTTTTAACCACTTACATCACCATAATGTTTCAAAGTAAAATGAGTTGGTAAATTACGGGGGGAAATCAATAGGCTGCTTTACTGCCGAAAGTAACACGGCCTGCGCTCTATTACCGTTGTAATTTTAACTCTGATTTCTGCTCGCGGCTCCCTGAATCCTGAGCTTAAGTTATTGTTTTGTCTTGCCCACATATACTATGTAATATGGCATTTAGTATGATGTTTAATTACTGTACTCACATTGAAACTATATGGCCTGTATATATATTATTATTATTATTTGCATGCCATAGGGCATGTATTCATGACAGGATTTAAGTGGGAGCCAAATATTTTGTGCCATTTTCAGAATCTTTTCTATTTTATAAAGTTATTAAAAATGTTTGTGGTAAATCTGTCAACTCTGATTTAGTGCGGTCTCAAATGTCATACTCATATTATTGGTAAAAATATAAAATGCCAGTGTTTGGTGGTATTACTTTTCATGAGCTTCAGGAAGCTACATGCAATTACTTCAGATGTATATGCTGTAGACTGTTCTATAGTTTAGAGTGTGTGTATATGTATATATATATATATATATATATATATATATATATATATATATATATATATATATATATATATATATAATGGATTCCCCAGCGCAATAGAGGGATACAAGGGATAGTGTAAATAAGAAGCAATATAGAAATAACAAATAAGTAAAATGTAAAAAATCAGTTATGGATGCCAATATTGGGCTAAATGTGGACTTACTATTAAAAATAGGCAGGCATCTCTAGAAGATGTGGTATCCGTATGTATGTATGGGGCTGGTTACTGATTACATATATCCTCACAATCCAATGTAGCAACCGCCAATCAAACAGTGTTTTTATTGTGACATTGTTTTAACAGCAAAGGGCCACGAGTCTGGGAAGGTTGGGTAGTGCACTTACCTCCCTTCCCAGATGGTGTGTCCAGATAATCTATGCAAAAGATCCTCCTTCCAAATAGCGATCCCGCTCCTGGCCGGTGTGTGCTTCTAACGATGTACCAGGAAGCAATCTCAAAGTCTCTGTCTGCAAATATTCACAACGCCATACTCGGTAGGACAATACCAAAGGTTAATCCATGCAGTGAGAAAACTGATATTGTTTATATAAGGGTCTATTTTCCAGTCAGCGATCCTGCTCCTAGACAGGGTGTAGATCTCACGACAAAGCCAGAAAAACAAACTCGGGGTCCGCGCATGCGCGTATAGGACCATCGGCGATAGTATAAAGTTGAAGATGTATCAGTGTGCTATTTCCCTCCTATGCGTTTCACCCCAATAGGGGCTTCCTCAGGGAAAATGAATAGTAATGGTATGATGTGGAAAAGTAGGTGTATATGTATTGATTCAGTCATTGATGCAGATATCTCTCATTGGTGGGGCTTTCTGACTGGCAGGTTCTAGTCCCTCCCCAAGCCTCTATATCAAGGCCATGGATAGATTAACACTCCAATACAGTTACATTCAATACAGTGGCTTTGAAATATGGATAAGTAAATAAATAAACACAAATAAATCTGTATATTCATGAAGACTCAGTAAAGACTAAAATTAAACCTGTTAAAGGACTTATTAAAGGAAATGGTTCAAATCAAAATCGATGTTGAGACCCCGTGGGGTCAGGGTCTTTAAAGTGTAAATATATCTAGTTTCATGTTGGGAAATCAACCTAATGAAATCTCCTCCCCTCAACGGTTTTCTTACTTTGTGTATTCCTAAGAGACTCAATCCTGAGGGGTCATGTCCATGACATAGTGAAAAATGCTCTGATACACTGTGTGTTTTAATCTCATTGAGAATATTGCGTTGGTGTTTTTCTCAAATATATATATATATATATATATATATATATATATATATATATATATATATATATATTATGTTGGTGTAATAACTGTAAATACTACATAGTCCCAAGATAAAAAAGAATATTTTTCCCTCCTTAAGGAAAAGAATGAGCGGTATCTTCTTCTTTTTCCTAATGTGCTGTTAATGCTGTCTGCCAGTCCAAGGATGAGCGGTTTTATATACCAGGTAAAAACATCCATTGATATTATTTATTTAAAGCTATTGACTTTTTTATTTGCTTAATTGTACTTGGCACACTAGGATGTAGATGCTAAACATAGTATAATGTCTGCTACCATTTTGTCTGCTCTGTTATATTAGGGTCCTTTCCTACTTAGCTGCTTGTTGACTTGGAGAGGTGGGTGGAATTTGTATGTGGAGTCACTCGTTAGGAACTACTTGCTCTCATTGTCCTTGGTTGTGTGGTAGATGACTCGCCCCAGAGGGTAAAGAAAGTAATAAGGATGTAGATTAAACAGATATTGGTAAAGATACATATAGATTACAGAACAGGTATGTGGACATACAACATATATACTGTATGTAATAGGTTGGTAGTGGCTATTAGGTAAAGAAGTAATATTTAATACAAAAATGAAGCTGAATACAAATATCGTGAATGTTGTGAAAGGTAAAAATATTGTAACAGATGAATAGCTAAAGAAAACAATATAATAGAAAATTTATAGAAACATAGAATTAATGAAAATATATAAATAAAATACAAAACAATAGGAACTGAACTCCAAAATGGGAAAAATAAAATATATACTTGTCTTCCTTTTGAAAGTGTGTTTGACATGGTAACAGCACATTTATTGTATTCAGTCTTCATTTAATAGCAAATCAGATTAGTGTAATGTTGACAGAATAGCAAATTGGATAATTGGAATGTTCACAGCAGCACATTCTATTTCAGGAGATGTGTTGTGGTCTTGTAGAGCAGTGACTTTTCCAATCGTGTGTGTGTGTGTGTGTGTGTGTGTGTGTGGACAAGACTGTATGTGACTGGGTAATGTCTTGATGTGAGGAGGGAACCACAGCTAAGAGTTTGGTACAGGAAGGAGCAGGACATCCAGTAGCACAGACTAATGATGTGAGGCTCAGTCATACTCATGCAGGTAGACTGGTGCCATGCAATCTTCTGAATGTAATGAAGTTTATACACTGAACTCAATTATGTTCTTTTCTTTTCTGCTCTTTTCTGCAGTGAAACTGTTGGTGGTGTGACCTAGCAAGGGGTGGGGAGCTGTAAAGACAGGCCAGGTCTGGAAGTGTCAAAAATGACAGAAAAGTTCATTTATAAAATGTAAAAGTACAAAAACACAAAAGCAAATGCTCTTTTGTGACATTATGTGCCTACATTTGTGCAAGAGTGCCTAATATTACAGGGAAGCACCTTTTAAATTTCATAGGTGATTTATGAGATGATCTTTATAGGTCGATTTTATGTCATATTAATAATCATTGTATTCTTTTACTTAGGGGAAACTTCCATTGACAGGAACATGCATCACAAAGTTAGAAGACAATGAAAATCACAAGAATGCCTATGAAATTGCTGGTAACATCTCCCACTGGCTAACTAATTGCACTGATCATACTTAAATATTAACCTTACAGTGTAATTTGCAGACCATTTTGTAATATGTTTCTTATAAACCTTATACCTTTTGATACTTGTTTTGTATACTGCATCTATATTTGCACACAGAGCAGACCATGTGACGCCTAGTAACTAGGATTAGAATATGCAGAATCACAAAACCAAAGTGTTTAATGTGAAACTAGCTGCATGATATCAGCATGTACAGCGGGTGAAATAAGTATTGAACACATGAACATTTTTCTTATTAAATATATATTCATTGTGGCTATTGTAATGAAATTTACACTAAATATCAGCACAACCCTTGCAATCCACACAAGCAGAGAAATCAAACCATAGCTGTCCACAAATTAAGTTTTGTATAATAATGTGACATCACACAGGGAAAAAGTTTTGAACACATAAAGAAAGGGAGGTGCAAAAAGGCATGGAAAGCCAAGACACCAGCTGAAATCCGTCAGTAACTAGAAAGCAATCCTGCCACCTGGTTCAACCACAACTAATGGCCTTTAAAAAGTGGTGTCACACAAGAAACATCTCATAATGCGTAAGAGCAAAGATTTCTCTCAAGACATTCGCTACCTTATTATTGCAAAACATGCTGATAGCATTGGTTACAGAAGGATCTCTAAACTGCTGAATGTTTCAGTGAGCACTGTTGGGGCTATAATCCTGAAGTGGAAAGAACATCATTTCACCATAAACCGGCCACGACCAGGTGCACCTCGCAAGATTTCTGACAGAGGAGTGAAAAAAATTAACAGAAGAGTTGTCCAAGAAACAAGGACCACTTGTGCAGAGCTTCAGAAAGACCTGGAATTAGCAGGTTCAATTGTTTCAAAGAAAACAATAAGTAATGCACTCAACCGCCATGGCCTGTATGCACGCTCACCACGCAAGACTCCTTTGCTGAAGAAAAAACATTTTGAAGCTTGTTTAAAGTTTGTTACACAACATTTGGACAAGCCTGTGAAATACTCAGAGAATATAGATGAGGGCAAAATTGAACTCTTTGGATGCCATAATACACACTATGTTTGGAGGAGAAATGGCACTGCACATCACCCCAAAAACACCATGCCAACAGTGAAGTTTGGAGGTCGGAACATCATGGTGTGGGGCTGTTTTTCTGCACACTGTACTGGCATACTACATATTTTTGAAGGATGAATGCAAAAATGTACGGAGACATTCTTGATAAAAATCTGCTGCCATCTACCAGGATGCTGAACACGAAACAAGGGTGGACATTTCAGCAAGACAATGATCCCAAACACACAGGCAGTGACACTCTCAATTGGTTTCAGAGAAAGAAAATAAAGCTGCTAGAATGGCCCAGCCAATCACCTGACTTGAATCCAATTGAAAATCTATGGAAAGAGCTAAAGATCAGAGTTCATAGAAGAAGCCCACGGAACCTTCAAGATTTGAAGACTATTTGCGTTAAAGAATGGGTCAAAATCACACCTGAGCAATGCATGCGTCTAGTTTCTCCATACAGGAGGCGTCTTGAAGCTGTCATTACCAACAAAGGCTTTTGTACAAAGTATTAAATAAATTTCAGGAAGCATGTTCAATACTTTCTCCCTGTGTTATTTCACATTATTACACAAAACTTAATTTATGGACATATATGGTTTGATTTCCTTGCATGTGTGTATTGCACGGGTTGTTGCTGACATTTGGTGTAAATTTCATTACAATATCTCCATTAAATATATATTTACTGAGAAAAATGTTGATGTGTTCAATACTTCACCCGCTGTAGGTATAATAAGATCTGACATGTTAATCTTTGTCTCTTTTAACCTCTTGTAGTAAAAACACATTGATTGGTAGCTGTTTGTGATGCAAATGAAGGTCTAATGTTTTCATTTGTTTGTAGGAAATATGATCGAAAGGATAATTGTGTCATGCAATAACCACCAAGATCTACAAGAATGGGTGGACCATCTACATAAACAAACTAAATTCACCTCTATGACCAACCCTACAATAAAGCCTCACTCTATGCCCTGCCACACTGTAAGAGCCATCTCATTCTCCTTTCAGCACATGTAATTATTGTATATACAAATATGTTGCAGGCACTTCTGGAAATGTGACATCCGAGATACCTATCTAGAGAAAAACAAGTATGTTGGCAGATATGGGTGATGAGAGAATGTGTTCGTAATCTATAGCTATATTGAAAACATGAACTACCCCTTGTATGCGATATTTCTTTGTCAGCCATAATGAAGCCACAGAAAATATATATATAAAATTTTGCCACATGCATAGCCCTAGCGGCTAGATCACTTATAGCATAACTGGTGCTTGTTACTATGCGGTCCAATGACTGTAAATGTGCAAACAACGATAGTTGTCATCTTCTCACCAGATCTACCAATACGCACAATAATGTGATCAATTTTGATCCAGTCATTGTGCATCCCGCCCGCTACCAGACCAATTGCCTGAGATCGCTTCCATTATCATTGTGTGTGAGGCCAGCATTACTCCCTGCTCTGCAGAGCTCTCCTGCACTTTGCTGTGCTGTAATATAACTGTGCGCAAACCTGTGGCTGTTGCCTCTACAATGAAAAATTGCTCCCCTTGTCCTGCTTACATTGGACTGAGATAAAATGTCTTTCCGAATACTAAACAAAGAATTACAGCCCCTACTTATTTAACTTTGGGGTCATCATTAGTAAGCTGCTAATATCACTTCCTCATTTTTATAATTTATAGTAAAGTTAGGAAGTCCTAGTCATGTACTGTTACTAAGGTGGCTTTATGTGAGCGTGCTACACAATCTTTTCAAAATTACGACATATACTATTGAAGCTTTGGTTACTGCTTTTATGTTGTTACAATATTTTGCATCACAAATACCTTGGTGATCTATTTCTTCAGTTAATACATTTCAGAGCGAACGTTAACAATTTACATAATTATGGCGGTTGAATATGAATTCAGAAATAAAGGTTACATTTACATATTCTTTAAAAATACAGAAAAAAGAAAAAACTTTATTCTCACAATAGGTCAGATTCTAGCGTTCAATAAAGTTCAAGCTGTGAGGCAATTTGGAACTCCTTTGTATACTCAATGTATGTGCTATTATAAAGCAATGAGTTCAGTGAATGAAAGCAAATTCCAGAGGAATACAAATGTGTTGCAGATATGTTAAGACACAGAGGAGATATAAAACTGTTTACACGACCGACAACAGAACAAATATTCTTTCATTTTGTCTACTTGATGTGTTCAGTATCTGTTTCTGAAGAGAAATAGCGCCGTCATTTGCAGACCACTACTAAATATTATTTGCTGTTCTTGTCGAAAATGCCTAAGAATCTTATTTTGATGCAGTTTATTTTTTTTCGTCAGCTTCCTTCTCATCCTGTCACGCCATCAAGCAAGCATTCAGATTGCAAGCCAGCGCCTCTTACGCCTGCGTATCACACCCTGCCACACCTTTCACACCATGGAACAACGCACAGTACTATCAGCTGGAGCCCATTGGAGCCACCCAAAACGTCAAAGCCTTGGAGCTTGAGTTGCTTACGTCCTGCCCCTCCTCTTCGTCCTTCTGCAGCACTGTGTTACAAAGAGGTACGAGCAAAACTTATACCAGACATCTTGTAATTGTCATGATCACAGTATCAACATTTACATTGCTTATTCATACAAGTTAAGTGTAAAAGTTTTGAGGACGCCGTTTTAAATTGGTCCGATGAATATATGTAGCTAAGCAGCTTGTTAAATAATGGTATGAACATAGCCTATGTAATTGCTACTAAGTGCATATGTTGTACATGGCTTCTTAGTCATCATTTGAAGAACCTTCCCTATTTACACCCTCCTTTATAAACATTGTAGTACTCACACAGAGTGAGAATGACATTTCTGGAGCTTGCATACATAAAGTGATCAAGATAACATGTAGACTTATTGACCGTTTGAGCTGCTTCACAATATGAATGTTTGTGTGGAGTGAAAGTAAAAAAAAAACAGGTCTTTTACTATCGCATAATTTCAAAACTGCTTTCCATGCCCACTGGTAAACGTATTGTTCATTGCTTTGTTTTTGCTTCTTTGTTTCCCTCTTTATTAGAGGATGTCTTGTATTCTTAAGGTAAGGTGTAGATCACCCTATGTCTCCTTGGATTGGCATGTTATGCTGTAGAGCAGAACTACTGCACACTGTGGCTCATCACCTTGTTTTCCACATATGGTAAACAAACGGTGTTGAGCCCCCTCCCCCCTTCAAGATCCTCACGCCACATATTTCCTGCCCTTGTTCCCCAGCAGCTAGTTGGTGTAATGGATTTGTTCCTGAATTTGACACACTACCATTTGTGCTTGTTACCACTCGCAGTCTTCACCTAACCCAAGAAAGCATGAGGCCGACTTGGTGTAGTAATCCTGTTCATTTTGTAACAATGTTTTTTATGATGACAGTCGTACTGCTCCTGTATCAAAACATCAGTATACAAAAAGAATAATAAACAAGCACTGTGCACTGAAAGACACAAATCTGTATCTGCCTACTAATTTGTGTTTCTCTGTGAAGATCAGGATGTCTGTATTAAAGTTGGATTGTTTATAATATAAAAAATTCCTGTTTCAACACCCAACAGATTTTTCAAAAAGATGTTTTTTTTTCTGTTAATAGGACCTCAGTAAGAGCCCCAAATCTATGAAAAAATTGCTTCCCAAGCGTAAGCCTGAAAGGAAACCATCTGATGAAGAGTTTGCACTGAGAAAAAGTAAGTTTCAGGCAAAGCCCACGATGAATCTGCTATCTAGACCAGGATATTACAGGGTAGAGCTCAAGCCACTCTTATCCTCTTATGTCCAGAGACATTTTACACTTTCATTTCCAGATCACCGTTTGCAGTTTTACGGTCACTTAAATGGTCAATTTTCTAACTTTGTCAAACTTCTTCACATTGTTTTGTTTTTAAGCAGATAGGGTTATCTTTTACACACACATAAAATCACAGGAAGTTACCAAAAAGATTAATTGTCCAATTCGCCAAAGTTTAGGGATACCAGAATTCTTCTTTGAAAAGCACCTGTTGTCCTTCTGGTGGGGTTTTGCCCTGTTTTTGTCAGTGAAGTCATGTGATTACAGCAATCATATGACTATTCCAAAGAGCTGCTTAATGGTTTGCCTGAACACCCCTACCTTGATATATTATGGGTTTTAGGACTTTGTGTATGTGTGTAATATATAGTATGAGAACTCTATTTCTAACAGCCTGATTTATTTTGGCACTACATTTTTATTTAATCAATTAGCACAATATAGTAGAAGCTACAAACAGACTATCTTGTTTCCCTTTTTCTGTAACATATTCATATGTAAAGTCTTGTATGCTGGCCAGGACCCGCTTGAACAGCTCTAATCTAAGTCATTTTATGTACAATGTCAAACTTCTGTCATCTTACTTTTTTTCAGGCACAGCAGCGCTAGAGGAAGACGCTCAGATTTTAAAGGTTATTGAGGCCTACTGTACGAGTGCCAAAACACGCCAGACCCTAAATTCCAGTGAGTGCCTTTGTTTCTTCCTTACTAGAAACTATCAAGTAGCTACATTCACAGACTTGCATTGCGTTAGCTGTGTTGCTGTGTATTTGTTACTGGTATTTTGTGTATCTGAACTTAATGATCACGTAATGTGTCTGAGGATTCTGGTGCTTGTTACTGTATTAGTAAACATTTAAAGATAGGATTGACCATTAACAAAAGTCAATACATTTCCTTGCATTGGAATAGTAAATATAAGTTGTTATGTCGTTCTATGTGGCCTATATTGTGAACCATTTAGGTACCCCAATATCCTGAATTTTACAGCAGAGGTGAATTTGTGTCCCGTTTGCATTATTAAAAAGAGTTGAGTGTGTTCACCAGTCTGTTTCAGTAAGCTTTTTAAATATGTTTTTTTTATAACATGCACATTTTTCTAAAACAGTTTAAAAAATAATAATAATAATGGGCATTATTTTTGCTGACAGATACGAATAGGTTTTTCCAGGCTGCACCAGAAGCCTCTTTAAAGCTGCGCTACCACCTCAGTGGCAGAACATTTGCTTTCACCACTGTAAACTGGCTGCAGAGTGGGGGGGCGAGGACTGTCTAGAAGCAGCAATATCTGATTGTGGCTTCTGACGGCTTCTCATGCTCCAATCCCATTTCCACAGCATCACACTGCTCCAGATTTCGGCCAGTGGTTTGAAACAAGCCCCGAAAAATGTCTTCTGGAGCAGCCTTCAGGGCTGTGGGTGAGTGGCACACTTGCTATGGTAGATCCGCACCCTATCTAAGTGACCTAGGAAAGCAGCTTTGATATTTAATTTGTCCAGTTTCTCCCTTGAACTCATGCAAGGTATAATAATGTGGATACACTGTGAAACAAGTGACTTTTTTTATGTGCCTTGGGTTCTTAATGTTTTTTTCAAAAAATTATATTGCCCATTTTGATAGCAATATGAACAATTGTCCAACTACATTGTGCATATTATAAGTTATTAAAATGTCAATTTGGCCAAGTACCCATGTGCAAAAAGACAATGCTGCACCTCACTCCTTAGAACAGCGGTTTGCAATTTTCGAAATAGAGCAACAGTATAACCAGACTAGAAATGAAGCAGGTAGTAGCACCCTTTCTCTTCTTAGTCGGCAACCATTGTTTCTCCAGTTGACCTACAGATGCTGCTGGTTGACAAAGCATGTTGGGTCTTGTAGCTCACAGCTGTAGAGATACGGGCTGCCAGCACCATTAATTAGACACTGGCTAGACCATATTGTTATAGGTACAGAAGATGTGTTTTTAATCTGGATATTACTAGAAACAAATATACTAATCTGAAATATGTGAATTTATTCATCTTTTTGCTCCTGGTGTGTTAAAATGTCAAGAGCCTCATCCGTCAGTATTTCAAATGCATTTGTTTATTTTTATGGCTGGTAGGATGGATGTGTTACTTTTCTGTACTGTTATGCAGCAGGTAAGCAGACATGTATATGTGTTGTGGTGCCATTGAGGGAGCACACATTTCAAGCTACTTTTTCATGATCTTGTAATATTTCCTGCTGGTCTGCTTAAACATCACTCCCCAAAACAGCTTTTCCCACGTGCTTTGCCGAGGAGATATAATTAATATTTATAAATGGTAACAAGAACAGAAAAAATATATTTCTATCAAGCTTTTTCATTTTGCTTTCCCCTTTGTTTTAAGCCTATTTGCCCTGCTCCGTAATGGCTGAAATATGTCTTTTCAACCTGTTATACCCGTATCTGGCGCCATCTTTTTAAGAGTGGTTTAGTAGAAAATATTGTTTTTTTCGCCACAAATTTTTTACACCAGCAACTGTTTGTTACACTTTTGATAATTCTTGTGTTTTCTAACCTAGTATGTTACCTGTAACAGCAATTGGAATTAGTAGCCTACATTGGGAAGATATTAATATGCACCCTTTGTCTACACACAGACATTTTGTGGGAAGTCATTTTGTTGGCTGAATTAATTGTTCTAAGAATAAAGGGCCTGATTCATTAAGGATCTTTACTTGATAAACTTCTTATTTCAGTCTCCTGGACAAAACCATGTTACAATGCAAGGGGTGCAAATTAGTATTCTGTTTTGCACATAAGTTAAATTCTGCCTATTTTTTCATGTAGCACACAGATACTTATAGCTTATTTGTACACTGAAATTTAAAGTTGATATTTGTTTGCTACATGAAAAAACAGTCAGTATTTGACTTATGTGCAAAACAGAATACTAATTTGCACCCCTTGCATTGTAACATGGTTTTGTCCAGGAGACTGAAATAAGAAGTTTATCAAGTAAAGATCCTTAATGAATCAGACCCAAAATCTTTAATTTCAGTGGGAAAATCACTTTATGCCTTACTGATGTGACTAGTTCCTAATGAATTGATAGACTGCATTCTTATGAATATTGGCAGCTCACAAAATGGCTACTGGCCATGTGTGTATGCGATGGATGCATTTTAATGTTTTCCTCTATTTAAATCTAGTTATAACAATTAAGCATTCCTCATGGATCTTTCTTGATGAAAGCACCACATCTTGCACTTTTTGAACCTCCACAGATGGATCCTCAGACCAATTTTGTTAGAGTATAACATTGTTTAATTGCAATGCCACCTAAAATTGCATGGAACTAGGGGCTGGTGAAGTGTAAAGATGTTGTAGTACCCGGCAGAGCCCTCCAGACTAGTCGTCATGTGCTCCTTTTCAGAATGCATTTCACAGCTACTCACTGCAAGTTTACAAATGCATTCACATGTAATAGTAGTTTATCTATTCCTGGCTGCTGTCGTATCTCATGAACAAGTAACTAATGAAATCTGCACAGCTTTGGTCTTCTTTTTAACAATATTTTCTTTTTCCCTCTCTTCCCATCACCCTTTTTGCTTTTTGTTTTGTTTCATGTTACTATTTTGGTTGTGGCTTTTCCTGTCCTGTTCGCCTCCTCCTTTGTTTCTTTCCTTCCATCTTTGCCTCCCCACCATTGCCATTTCATTTCACCCGTACATCATCCTTAGCATGGCAAGGCACTGACCTGATGCATAATCACGTCTTGGCTGATGATGACCAATCAAGTCTAGACTCCTTGGGTCGTCGCAGTAGTCTTTCTCGTTTGGAGCCTTCAGACCTCTCCGAAGACTCTGACTATGACAGTATATGGACAGCCCATAGTTACAGAATGGGGTCTACTTCTCGTAAGAGCTGTTGCTCATATATCTCTCACCAGAACTAATGCACTTCTAAACTTTTTTTCTTAACAAAATGCTTGTTATACCACAACCTACTTTTTCTTAGATGTTTACTTGTGTTACCTGTCTTCTTTAATGTGATTGTTTTAAGAACTGAGGTAGTTTCTGGTACTTCATATGTGTGGATCCAGGATCCCTTTTCAGCAGGGGAAAAAAAAAATTATCCATGAAGGTAAAATGTATATTGACAATATACCTCGCACTCTTATAATGCTTGCAGTGAGTTCCTAGCTTAGTTTTATGTAAGAAAATGTGAGGATTTTTTTTTTACTCTGGCAGATTTCGTACTCTGCCTTTTGATGTTTCTTTTGAAGTGATAATTTTATGTGCATTTTTTGTAATTTGAAAAACTGAATCCGTACAGATTTGTGAGGACCTTTTGTGAATATATAATTTTGTACAGAAACAGCTACTTAAATATGTTAGTTATGGAAGCGAGATAGTTCTGAGGGAAGTCTCTGCTACACAGCATGTGACTGGCAGTGAGTGGAGTTTGCACAACCATGCATGGTAATGCAGCACATGTACCTCAGTCCTGTACAAATACTCTCCATGTAGAGGAGTTTAACAAAACACAAATAAGTAAGGCAACTTATCAGCAGTTGTTGCCTCCATGATCACTGTTATTTTGTGTTGTATTTAGATGTACATGTATGTATTCCACAGTATTTAATTTATTTTCACATCTACAAATTGGCATCATGCAGTAGTTCAGGTACTCAATAACAGGAATGACTGATGGCATTTTTGTGGCAAGGGTCGTACACAGAATGATATAGCAAAGGGTTTTAGTCCACCATATTGCATAATGCAATCCTCTTAATGCATTGCTTACAAGCTATGTGTACAGCAGCTAGTACACAATGCAAATGTGTATTGTATCTACATACCTGCAGTGTATTGCAACATTTGAGAAATCCTAGCTATGTTCAGACTACACCACACGATTGCTTTTTGTAAGCTTCCACGGTGGGCTTCATGATATTTTGCCATTTTCCAGCTGAGATAGTGACATTTGCATCCTGTGTTTCTAACTCTTTGGGTTGGGAAAACTTCATAGATGGTATAACAGATTTCTGGTAATTCTAGAGAAATGTGTGGGGGACAAATATTTCACTGACTATCTGTTACCTTATCTGCATTTTAAAATGTCTGCTATATGTTGACGTTAGGACATCAGACTGAGAGGTGAAATGGGGGGAACAGTTAGGCAAACATTGCACAATGCTTACAAAATACAGACTTCTGGTTAGACATGACACTGCTGCTCAAGTACCTACATACATGCATACAGAGCCTGTAGTCATCTATGTGCATTCTTTTATTGTACACTTTAATACCTTATTTTAGTTGATCACTGGAGTTTTTAACTATTGTTACTCATTTAGATAACACTTATATTTACAAATTGAAAGTGTTCTTTGGTAGTCTTTTTGCCACAAATCAGTAATGGATGAATTCTTTTCTCCCCTGGTTAATGCCAAATACAGAAAGACCATTTAAGGAATTCTAATGTATTTTCCTTATTTTTTTTGTACCACAAACAAGTGATATATTCTGCTGTGGTTACATTTTCCACTCATAGCACCAAGCACAAGACTCATTTGTTACAGTATGAGATATGCCCCATCCAACCCTCAGGCTACTTTAACTCTACTCTGTAACGGATTGGACGCTGGTTATTCAGTAAGCAAAACTACGCCACCTATATTCCCAACTGCGCAAATGACCCTCCCCTTATATAAAGTCATTATGTGCTCACTCTCCAATCACCTCTAAACCTGGCCACACACAGGCGGATCCTCTGCCCTACCTGGCCGGCACAATAGCAGCGTGTGTGGGCACCTTTAGTGCATGAGATTCATGCAGCTTTATGATCTTGCATTTCATCAAAATGTTCAATTGTATTCGCTTTTGGGGAGATGAGGGGGTTACACCTCCTCGTCATTTCCACTTTCTAGTACATCAATGATGAGTCCTTCCCATAAAAAAACCTGTATTTCTACACAATTTACTGTTCTCCCATAAATTGTAGTGGGAACCTCAGCTGGAAAGCTGTAGGACAGCAACAAGCGGTATCCAAAGTATTAATAGAAATGACTCCTGATTAGATGGACATGGCACTCTGACAATCAGGAGCTGACTGTCATTCTAGTCAGCGTGTTGGATCACTCGCTCCTGCAGCGTTACAGCAAATGAGTGCAAGGGTTCCAGGGTATAAAATTATTAGTCCAGGGAAAGAGCATAAAGTAGTTGTGTAAACCCCCACTCCTTTCTTCTGCCCCCAAAGGTGTAAAATCCTTTTCAGTAGTCCTGCAAACAATTACATTTTTGTCATACTACTAGTAAAGCTGTATTAAGCTACCAGTAAAACTCAGTTGCATTTAACATAAAGAAGCATAACTAAACTACAGATGGTTAAAGATTTTTCTTTTGGGGCAGACGTTGGTTTTTTGAAAATAATACACATTTTACAGCACCAAAAAAGCATTCCCTTTACCTGCGAAGTATTCTGGTCTGTATGTCTTATTCTCTACACACAGACGTCTCTGTTCATAGTGAGTGCCATTGGCGTAAACCTCCCCCTTATCCCTATTAAACATCTTGTTCGTATGCAGCCACAAGTTGCTTCTTTTAGGTGTAACGTTCGTAACGGTATCATTAGCAATACAACCTCTCAGAAGCTGACCTGTTTACAGCTGAAGGGACCCAACAAACCAGTAATTGCTGCTTAAGGGAGATGAAGATGTTATACAGAACATGACGGATACAAAAGCATTATAAACCAAATTGATTTATTGCAATTAAACATTGTATGTGCTAATTCAGATAGCTTTATTTTTTACGCCTGGTAAGCTACAACAGGGGGAGGTTTTGGAAGCAGGGAGGATACTATTTTTATGTAGCCTGTTTTAATTTGTTTTCACAAAACCACAGGTAGTTAAGTTGTGATTGTATGTATTAACCAAGAACACAGTACACATGTACAGAAAGTTACTGGAAAAGAAGAAAATGTGCCATAATTGTACATTTGCCACCTACCTGCATCTCCAGATACATATCTCTTGTCCATTTAGAACAGTATAGAAAGTGGTCAATACATCTGCTTTGCTACAGAAGTTTTGCAGCAGCAACTTTTAGGACGCATTCAAACTGGTTTATTGTTATTTTGTGTGATCCTTAGCCTTCTGCATTGAGTGCACAAATCAGTCCCAGAGGAAACATTAATGTGCATAGAGATTATTGATACCGATGGCATGTGGTTTCAGAAACAGAAAATGAAGTAAGATGATGTATTTTTTACCTGTACAGAGGTATTGGTTAGGCATATTCACACTGAGTTTTCTTCCGTGTTTCAGTTTGTGCTGCACGTGGAAAGCCACTGATCATACAAATTAAAATATACCTGCGTTTATAAGTTCTGTTAATGCCCATAGATACAGATTGTGTGGTTCAAATCCCTTTCTGTAATCCTGAGCTGAATATTAATCTTGCTGCATTGCTACTAAAAAGGCAGAAAAAAGGTGCTATGTTGGCATTAAAGAAATGCAGCGTAAATAAGGGGAAATGAAAGCCAGTATGATAAATGCACAATGAATAGTGTTCATCTGTCTAATTTTTGTGTTAAGTGTATTGAGATTGGGCCCAAGGGGAAATTATGACAAGGATTTAGTGCCATCTGCCATGATGACTGAAAGTGACATTGCATTATGAGGTATTGTGAACTTCTCTAAAGTATTACAATAGCATTTTTCTTTCTTTTAGTTATTTAAAAAAACATGAACTATTTCAAAAACTTAAATGTCTCTATTTTTGTGAGAGTTAAGTGAACAATTTTGTTTATGCAATTTTGTAACATATATACATATATAAATATACATATCCATGTACATAACTATATATTAAGGGCATCAGATCCAATGTAGAGGTTAGAGAATGTCCTAATTCCTTTCCACATGAATAAAATGGTCTCTGTTGCACTGTATTTCTCCATATTATCAAGTGCTCATCTCTATGTTCAGTGTTTCGGTATCTGCAGCAAAGCACATTACCCAGTGTTAAGTGGTGTGAGTAATTTCCTCATCTCCAGAAGAGAAAAGCCATGTCTGGTGGGACATTGCCTTCTTAAGACTGCAAATAAAAATACAGATGTATTTCTGAATGTTGTATTGTACAGTTTACATATACCTTGTGGTTCAGTATGAAATTGCTTTTTTTTTTTAATATAAAAGAAATACTCCAAAGTGAGAGAGAATGCGTTTCTGTTATGTACAGTTGAAATAAATTTTGCCTTTGCTAGTCTGTGCCTTCAAAAGTGATTTATTGCTTGTGGAGAGTAAATACCACCTAACTCTTTTCAGTGTTCCCATATTTTTTTCTGTTGTTTCCGTTATAACTAGAGCTCCATGTTCTGTTTTTTTTTTTTTTGTTTGTTTTGTTTTTTTTTTTTTTTTTTTACAAGGGACAAGGTTTACCTCAGGATACAGATTTTTCTAGACTTCTGATGCACCTGGTTTAGCAGAAACATAGAAGCACTGGGAATTGGTTCATAAGCACATTTTGATTTGCATGAGGAAACAAAGAAGTGGCTTTTATGGCCTAGGCAAACTTTGTCACATGGGTGTCCTGGTTATACCTCTAATTAGAGGTATAATCTGTAACTCACATACTCTTTCATTTTATACTGTCCACAAGAGCGACTTGTTGAGCAATGCTTCTATTTTTCAATTAACATGCAGGTTCAGATAGGTACAATCTTATACAGGAGTCATATTTTACCTCTCATTTAGTTCACTAGAAATTCTGTTATGATTGTAGAGAAAAGCTGATATATTCCAGACTGTATTAGCATTAGGAGCTCATCTACATGATGATTCTCTCATTGAACACTACAACAAAAAGCGGAAGATGACATAGGGTTATATCTCTTAGGCTAGAGGGGTATTGTTCAAATAGATAGCAATGAAATACCCAGTACTGATAGGAAAACGTTCTTCTTGATGTTTTTGTACCAGTTTTCTCTCCGTATTCCACCTGCATTCTCATTTCTCATTAGGTTTAGCTCTTACGCCTATGAAAATATTGTAAAGATGAGTACAACTAAAATGACCGATAAATCAATACATTGATCCATAAAATCACTGCCATTCCAACATGAAATTACACTTGTATAGTTGATAATCAGATAGGCATTTGCCTTGATAACGTGTTTAAAATAGATAAAACTGTTACCTTTTTATTCTCTCATCCAAGCACAGTGGCATGGAACCATCTTTTACACTACTAGACACTTCTAAAATGCTGCTGAATCTGTGTCCTCTGGATAAAATGCATACTGACTAGGCAGGGAACACAAGAAAGGCACTAAGGAGACAGACTTAAGTTGAAAGTCAGTTAAAGGATACACTTTACCAAGCATGACACAGAGTTAGCTTTTTATATACTTTTTGCATTAGAAAATTTCAATTGAGAGTGACAGGTGGACTTCAACTAAATGTCATTGGTCATACAGCGTGGCACAATGCAGTAGTAGCATTCAGGCACGGTACAGTGACTGGAGAACCAACATTAGAGCTATGTAACTGCAAACATTGGATTTATGTTGCATGCGGTTCATGTGCAACTTGGGGTGGCTTACTAGCAATGGGACAACCGTGCAGTATACCTTAGCAATCATTCAAGTGTGATTGATTGCTATGGGATTTTGCATATTTGCCATCTTGCACCTACTTTTGTAAACCACCCTGTTGGCCATAAAAAGTGGTTTTGAGAAAAGGGGTGCAGTCACATTAGCACTGGAAAACTGCAGAAACACTACAGCTGCTGCTTTTGAAAAAGTGGATCTGAATGCACAATGAGTGGTCTAGAAAGTTGGTAGAAATGTTTCTGTCCTGTTAAAATGCTCACCTCTTTTTCCCAACATAGTCTAATGTAACAGAAATGAGGAAAATAAGTTTATGTTCAGTTATAAACCTTGGCCGTACTGTGCCCCAGATCTCTAACACTTCTGCATGATGTCGCTATGAAATATACATACAGCCCCCCTCCCCTATACTTTATATGAAAACAGTTGTTTTCTTAGAAAATAATGGGCAGCTACATTTAAGCGCACGGGGAGCTGGGTTTGGGAGTGCACATCTTTCATGTTATACTAGCACTATTTTCTTTTTAAATAAATTTACCAAATTTGTGTTTTTAGTCCATCTGTTATTCACTAACGGGCCCATTTTTACTAGAGATGATTGATGCTGCCATACTTAACGCTGTCTAGCTAACTAAACTTTATACCTTTTGGATTTAAACAGGTCAGCCATTCACATATGGATATGGTAACACATTTTGACAATACTTAAGATTTGTATTCTATGCAAGAGAAGCCAAATTCTTTTTTCCCCAGTGCCTAGCTTTCAGTTCCTGCTTCGGTGTTTCCCATTACCCTTGTAAAATAGTATATCATTCCAAACCCGCATCAATTAATGCAGCTGCTTCAAAATCAGACACTAGTCAGCTGATTGACAGTCAGGAGCTGACATAGAAAAGCATCCACAAGCCAGCAAACATGGCCTACACTAAATGTGCTGCAGCAGGTGCATATGAAAGATTACAAGAGGTTAGTGTCCTCAAGTAGAGCTCTCTGCTCTTTATGTGTAGAACACGTGACTCAATCTTCAAGGTTGAGTGACAGCTTATAGTTTATCAAAGCTGCTTTTTGGGAAACATAATCCCTGCATCTGTAAAACTCTCATTTAAATTTGATAGATTTTTCAACACCTACATTCTAAGCCCTGCTAAACAGAGTAGCTCCGTTTTCAGTGGTGACCTCAGGCAGCATTAATCTGTGGTCTTTTTAGTACAGAAGAGGTTATGCTGCATACTCCTGTTTCACCATCATGTGTGTCTTACACAGCAAGATCATCCATGTTGGTTGATGTTTTTAATGTACGTTTAATCAGATCCAGCTTGACAAGTTTGGCACTTGTAACAATGTTTTGTTTTTTGTTCTTTTTGTTTGTTTTTTTTACCACTTGTGTTTTCTTTTGAATTGCCTGTTTTAGGTAAGTCTTTACTGTAAAGTGTTTGAGTGTTGTAATGATGTGCAATCTGTAGTAACTGTGGTTTGAATTCTGTAGTGTTAACAAAGGTACTGTATTTAAAGAAACATGAGATAAATGGATGTAGCAGTAAGCTTACTACTTTTTTTTATTTATTTTTTTGCCATGGGGATTCGCTTCTATGTAGAAAGTGACTTGTTTTTGAGAATTGACTGCAACTGTTTTGAATTCTGTAACCACTTGCTTTTGTCTACTGACCATAAGGTAATACAGGCATCTTGCTTTTGTTATGTAGTTGTACTATTCATCTACAAGCTTCACATACCGTAGTTCTAGTGTTGGAGATTTTTTTATACTATGGGTGGAACCACAAGCGTTAAATATAGAGGCATCTTATATAGCATAATATATGGATTTTCAATCTCTAGGTAGCATATTCACATCATTCCTTATCTTGCTGCCATCAGGTTCGCGCAAAGAATCTGCTCCCCAGGTTTTGCTTCCAGAAGAGGAGAAAATTATTGTTGAAGAAACCAGAAGTAATGGTCAGACAGTTATAGAGGAAAAGTGAGTACCGTACAATGTCATGTTTAATTTTTTTATGACTTATCCATTTAAACTAAATAATAGGAACATTTTTCCACAATATACAAGGAAGACACATTTTCCCCACTAGTCTAAATTGGTAACTGTCACACTAGTGGTTTTGTTTTGCCATCATAGTTAACACAATTCACCTTTTATGAAAGGTTGAAGTTCAGACCTATGTATTTTTTTTTTCATCCTTAGTAACCATGTAACTGTGAAATAATTCAGTAGCAAGTCTTTACAGTTCTCTAAATCCATCTGGTGTGCTACATGTTCTATCTGTGCGGACAGTCGCCATATTTAAAATAGAATAGAATGGAGCTTCTCTATATTGCATCACTCTGGGGCACTGAGAAGCCAGTCGTTTTCTAGATAATGCTCTGTGCACTGGCAAACAAGAGTATGCCAAGTGATACTACTGCAAGTTTACAGGAAAATTTCGGACAGGCTATTTTCTAATTGTTCATCATTTCTTTGTAATTTGCCACAATGCTCCACATCAACGGACAGAGTAATAAATCGTACAAGAAACAAGTACAGATGAGGTAGACAGAGGTTAGAGAGGGCCCTGCTTGTGAGAGCTTACAGTCTAGAGTAAGACTAGTAACGCTGAGACACTAGGAGATTGTCCACTCTGAGTCGCACTATGGACTGGAGCTGATAGAACATGCACTAGTATCAGGTGGGCATAGGGTAGGCTATATTGAAGAGGTGGGGTTTGAGTGAGCACTTGAAAGATTAGAGGTTGGGGGAGAGTCTTTTCAGGCAGGTAAGGAGCTTCATTAGTGGAAATCCGCATGGAAGATGTCTTTGAAGCAGGAATGAGAGGTGGTTACCTATGTGGGAATATCGAAGAGTGCGAGAGGAAGTGTATCTTGTAATAAGGTCAGAGATGGATGAAGGGGAGGAGTTGGTGAGGGCTTTGAAGGTTAGTGTGAGAAGAATTCTGGAGAAAATGTGGATCCAGTGTAGGGATTTGCAAAATGATTAAGCAAATGTGAAGCAGCGAGAGGAAGATCAGTCATTAACTATAGAGGAGGAAGGACCATATAGCAGGAGGTTGGTTTAGCAATATACTGAACGTTTTGAATATTTTGTCACTTACCTGGACCTGACATGTCTCTCTCTCGCTGTTTGTGGGGAGGAATTACTAGAGTATACCTTACTTTTTACAAAAAACCTAAGGTATAAATAAACAGCGCACTTTAACTTCTTGCTTTATATATTAAGATAATTTTTGGGGGGCTCCTTTAATGTTTTTCCATGTTGAAATAACTGCGTCTTTTGATTAAATTGTCATCCCTTTTAAACATATTAGTATGATACCAGTAAATCTGGTCTCTCCAATGATATACTACTCCTGAGGGAAAGTGTTCTAAGATCTTCTAAACAGGAAAAGTGGAGATGTTGCCAATACCAATCAATCATGTTCTAGCTTATTATTTTATAGAATGTATTAAATAAATCCTCATTATAATCTGATTTGTTGCTATGGGCAATAACTGTTTGGTACATTTACCCCCTGATCTCTACACGCTTGGTGAATTTAAAGAGCCACTAAATTTGTTGAGTATATCTAGCAGCTGCCTGTATATTGATCATGTTTTCAGTTTGCCATATCACACTTTTCATCGCTGAGTTTAAACTCTGTGACATCTGGCACAAATCAGTACAGTCAGCCATTAAGTACACACTCATTCAGAATGTATAATGTCCCTTAGTGTCTTAACATTTTATAGCAATATACATTTACAAAACTTTATTTTTTCTTTAGTTATTATGGCTTTTAGGCAGTTCCATATTTTACCAGTATTGATCATTTTTACCTGTATTGTTTAGGAGTCTCGTTGACACGGTGTATGCATTAAAAGATGAAGTCCAAGAGCTAAAACAGGTCTGTATGTTTTGTTGTTCAATAAATCTTTCATACTGTTAAAGCTTTATAACATATACCAATCCTGTTTGCTACGTGGTTTGGTATATAGTAGTAACATCATCATAACTCATCTGTTAATTAATGCAACATGCTGCCACTTGAAATGAACTCCACCCCCAACTCAGCAACTCCACAATAAACACTTTACTTCCCCAGCATCCAAACACCCATCTGCACAAAATACATATGCCACAACCTTTTACTATTGTAATTCTAATACAGCATGAAGCCCAAGTGTGGTGTGCTGACACTTCACTCCTTTTACCCAGTCATCTTATTGCCTACACTGTCCATGTGTTCATATTAATCCATTTTGAGCTCTGAAAGTGGGTCAGCTTGAGTTTTCTTTGTACCACTTGTGGTGTTTGTTACATATATAGAGCAATATATTTAAGTCCTAGTAAAGCAACTCAAATTTAAGATAATTTCCAGTTGGCCCATGTAAATCAATCCGCTGTAAATCCATGGAGCAATATAGTCTGCTCTGTCCTCTCTTCTTTTATTATTATTATGGTAGATTTGTAAGGCGCCACAGTGCTCCACAGAGCCGTACAGTAGGGAAGACAAGGACCTACATCAAACAGGACATACAAAAGCAGACAAAATAAATGGAGACATGAAAACAAAGGGTATGAAGGACCCTGCTCATTAGAGAGCTTACATTGTAAGTGGAAGAGGGCACAGCTGAAACAAGAGAAGCGAGTGTAGCTCAGAGTGGAGATTGGGATAGTTGTGAGGGTGCATTAGTGTGAATAGTGTTATCAAGGATTAGGTCACCTCTAAAAACAAAAAATAGATGGGTTTTCAAAGAGGATCTAAAGATTTGAAGGCTGTGGGAAAGTCTGATTGAGCCTGGTAGGGAATTCCACAAGTGGGGAGTAGCATGGGAGAAGTCTTGTAGGCAGGAGTGAGAGGTGGTTATCAGAGACGAGACAAGGTGCAGGTCAGAGGTAGATCTAAGAGGGCAGGAGGGAGAGTATTTTGATATGAGATTTGAGATATATGCAGGGGTGGTGTTGTTGAGGGCTTTGTAGGTAAGGGTGAGTAATTTGAATTTGATTCTGGAGGACACAGGGAGCCAGTGTAGGGATTACACTTTTTACAGCACTTGGGGTGTGATAACTTATAAGAATGCACTATAATGTGCTATCAAGTATAACATCAGGGAGACATGAGAGATGCATGGAAATACAGGGTTGCTGGCCTATCAGAGAGTTTAAATGCAGACATCTGTGAGGTTTGGTTACTTGTCCTTCAATAGTTCATTCTTTTTGTTCTTTTGCAGTAAAAGCTGTGTCTTAAGCTGGGTACACACCTTGGCAATTATCGTGCAGATCATACGATTCATGACTGTTTGGTCAGATATTGCATGAGTGTACACATTCCCA
The DNA here is from genome assembly GCF_038048845.1 of Mixophyes fleayi. Classification (NCBI taxonomy): domain Eukaryota; kingdom Metazoa; phylum Chordata; class Amphibia; order Anura; family Limnodynastidae; genus Mixophyes; species Mixophyes fleayi. The sequence continues at coordinate 135,281,194 of NC_134403.1, forward strand.
CAATCATCTTTTATCTTATCCAAATACATCGCATTTCTTGATTTGGTTTTATAAACCTAAAACTCACACTCAACGATGGAACAATATCAGGCAAATGTGGAAGTGTGTACGCACTCACGACCAGGAGTGTAGGCGATATCAGTAGAGTGTGCGCAGGGTCACGATCTTTTCAGCAGATGGTGAGAGATGAAGATCTGAAGGTAAATTGTGTAGGTGTGTACGCATGAAATGGCATGTCCAATGGGACTTTCAATTGTTTTTGACATCGTTACCGAGATCGCATCTGAAGTAAGATTGCATAGGTGTACCCAGCTTTATAGTTATTGTTGTAGTAAACCTTTGCTGGATTGCTACTCTAGTAGAGTGGTAGACCTAAAGGACCTGACCCAAGGGTAGATATCCCAAACTCCTAATTAGATTACAGTGGCACTGGCATAATCAGGATCTAGCTGTCATTTCAAGAACTGTTTTGTATTTTTGTTGCAGCTCTCAGAAATTGTTACTGCAGTGATCCAGCAGAGATCCCCACTGCTGTTAAAGGGGTCCTGCTAAATAACCGATGGTGTGGATAAGGAAGTGGCATCCTGTCCCTCCAGTGTGTAAAACCCCTTTATTTTCTAGCTTCTTAACATGTGCTATCGTTTACAGCACAGCAAAAAGATGAAGAAATCTTTAGAGGAAGAACAGAGAGCTCGTAAGGAACTCGAGAAACTCATCAGAAAAGTTCTAAAGAACATGAATGATCCGTCCTGGGATGAAACCAATTTATAATAGTGCACCCAGTGTCTTCCTTATTCCACACCAGGGATCAAAAAAACTTGGACCTTTTATTACATGTCTGTCCTTGTGAAAAAGAAAGCACTGCTTATTGAGATTTAACTGGATTGTAATATGACTCAAATGTACTGTACTGAATCCATACATAGCTGACTGCCTACAGACACATCTTTCCGCAGCTGCCAGTGTGAAGTTGAGAGATTTTGAATAGTACCAAATCTATAAATTTTCAATTTTACATGTTAATTACCTCATTTTGCAGAAAGAGCAGTTGCTGAGTCTGATTGTTTTTGTTTCTTCTCACCAGTTTCTTTTTAAACTGGTTTAGATATGTATTCTCCTCTTGTGTATATAGTGTTTTGAATGCATATGTAAAGGGCACTAAATCCTCTTTATTCTTTTTTTTTTTTGTTTGTTGGCTCTACATAATGGTTACGTGTACATATTTCTAAAACAGTCTACCTAAAAACACATTGACAATACAAGAAATGGCTACATCTCCTTTTACATGCTCACATAAGTGGGACATGTGTTTAAGTAATTTATTTATGTAGATGTAAACCAACAAAGCAAGGGAAGCTAAAACCTTTTCAGTGTTGTGACCTGTGTTATATTGGATTTTCCTCTAACGTGAAATATTTTGGGGCATCTAAAGATGTACATATCTACATGCAATTCTTCCAGTTTTTAACTTTATATATAATCTTTCTTTACTGCTAAATTGACTGAAAATTATGCACATTTGTTACTTAATTGTTGTTTTTTTTTAACTTCAACCAATTAAATATAGGATATGACATGTTATTTAAATTTAGCTGAATTTCAGTTGCCCCTTCTATAATAGATGTAGCAACTGCAGTGCAAATTCAAATTAACAGAACAATGTTTTTTTTTGTTTGTTTTTTTTTGCTAGTATCTGTATTTAATAAGTCAATCAAATCCTTTCAAGACCTGATAATAACTAATTTCTAGGGAAAATAATGGGCTATCAAATCTTGCAATAGACCAACAATTGGTACCAAATTTGACAATGTTATTGAAAAAATGTTGGCTGTATGTCAGGTGTCTTATTGCATTACTTTAGTGCAGTGGAACTGTAACAACTGCATACTCTGGTGCGCTCAGCTTTAGGAGTTTCTGCTGCAGGAGTGCCCTGTTTTTTCTTTAAGAAGGAGTTAGTTCGACTTCGTAGTGGCCATGGCCTAATGCAACATTACCGACACCATTGTATACAAACAATGGATCCAATACCAGATCCAATCTGCTAGCAATGGAACACCAATTTACATGAAGGATAGAGGGAGTTATAAGCTATTTTCCAAAATAAAATAAAAAGACAATCCATCCCAGTAATGGCACTTTCTTTCTGAAAAGGGTGATTTTTGCCTTAACTTATAGAACATCCAGTGTATTGCAGTTTTTGCAATTTTATAAAATTTCAGGCTTAATTTATTCTCAGGACATATTTTTTCAAAATAAACAAAACAGAACAGCTTCAAGCTTTTTCTACTATCCACAAATCTATATATGACTGTCTTTGTAGGCAGATATGCTATACACGGTTCATGTATCTTTTGATGAAGTTATCAAGCAAGTACATTGAAAGCCATACAGGGAATTGTTTTGCTTGTAAAATAGTTTTGTTTAAACATATAAAAGCAGTGGCTGTGCCACTGACCGACTTTTTTTAAACTGTGACAAAGTCAGATGGGTTATTTCTTACTCATCTTGTGATGAAATTTTAGTAGTTAATAAGAAATTATGAGAATGGGACTTTTAATATACAATAGTAACTCTTTGTTCCAGCTAATAAATGTCAGTTTTTATTCCTCGCATTGATTTGGCATCTTGGTGTGCAGTCCAATCTTCTATTTATATAGAACTGTATTCCCGATCCCTTTCAGAGCATGACCGTTTGATGTTACTTATTAACCCATTGTTAAATTAAGTATTGGTAGCTTGTCCACTCACTATAGGTAAAGTCACATTGTAAGGCATAAGTTGCAGGGACACTTTTTGCTGTCAATGATATGTCATGTGAAAATAAGTGAACAAGTTAATATTTATAGAGACTTACGAGATATTTCAGTTGTTATGTGCCTCCCCCCCCCCCTCCCAATCACCCCCAAAGCATTCCTTACAACCTAGGCTTACCTGTAATTTTTTGTTTTGTTTGTTTTACAATAGGAGCCCTCCACCTTTTTTGGTAACATGCCCCTCTCCTAGGTGGCATTTGGGTAACTGGCTCTGTAATTTCAGCAGCGGCACTACCCCCACATGACTGCTAGCCAATAGGGGGTATAATTAGAAGGAGACGGTGAGGGTTATATAATAGTGGTGGTCTAATTTTAATGTTCTGCTTAAGAAATAAGATGCTCAGGAAAGTAGTTTTGAATCTATTCAAACCAGAATTGATTGGTGCCTAACGCATGGCAATTCTGGCTATGAATTTTGCCAAGAGGAGCTCCCCAGTCCCTGTTTGCAGCATCTTTGGAATACCTGTAATTATCATGGTACATTTCTAGCCAGGTAAGTAGAAGCATTTGTTCTTGAATTCAAATGTACTAGCTGTTATCAATGGGCGGACTTTATTATACTTTAAGCTGTGTGATAATAAGCGGTTGTCTAAATTACAGGTTTTTCCTAAAGATGATGTTTACCCAAGTGAATAGAAGGGATCATCCGCAAAGACCAAATGACATGATTGTAGTTTAACCATGTGCTGTGTTTTTGTCAGGGAATATTTTAAGTAGATTGTAAGTCATGTATGTGCATGGTTTTCTGTATTACTTGTATTAAATCCATGCTTACTGGTTACATTTTTAATAAGCTCAAGAAACATTGCCACGGACATGTTAATAGTTACTCTCTTATACAAAGCAACCTATTTTTGGTTTTATATTTGGAACTTGTTCTAAAACTGATTAACACTTTTTTTTTAAAGATCATGTCATATAGTATTGTGTTTGGGTTTATAGTGATACTTAAGGACCTCTCCAGTTCCAAATATTTTTTCACAGAGAAACATATATGTCTCTACATTTTCCTTTACCAGGATCTCCAGGGTACTTGCTCCTCAAAGACCCACTACACTGTGTTTTTCAGGCCATAATACCTATACAGTGCAAGACCTGTCAGGTGGCAAGTACCTCTATAACGGCAGCCTTTATAACACCACCTTTCTAATGGTTGGAGGGTAAGAATTTTTTTACTGTGAAAAAAATAACTGAAAAAGATAATTTGGTTATAGACGATCTGGTTCTGAGTTACTCTAAAACAGATGCCCAAGTTTTTCAAACTGATATTTGTAGGTGGATTAAATGACACACACAAGCCGTGAAGGGCCAAATGTGGACAGCTTTAAACTAATTTTCCCATTTTCTTCTAATTTTCTCAAATCCTCTGTATGTACAAGTTGAAGCAGTACTCACAGGTAGGATGAAAAATTAACCTGCCCAGGGCGCCACAGAGACTGCTCTTTTCGATTGTTTTTCTTGGGGTCTCTGTGAATTTGTCTCACAGCTCAATCAAAAACTGTGGTTTTGCGACTCTGCAGATGGGGTTTTGAGTGGGAGGACCAGTAAAAAGCTGTGGCTACCTGGCAGTGATTGCATTCACATAGAGAGCACATGAATTCTACCAGTGTTTCGCACATCACCAATCAATTCAGGCATTCAGCAAAACAAATTGTGAAGCAGTGAGGATTTGAAGCCATACTTTTGATCGTGCTAATTGAGCAAGTTTGGGGTTAGACAGAAATGGGAATGGTTAGTGTGTCTGTGTAATTTAAAATGCATGTTTTTTTCTTCCCCCTACTTGATCTAAACTTCAAATTGAATGTTATACCTTCTTATCCTAGACCACCTTTGGAGAAAGCCATTAAATGAGGGTATTCACATTAGCACAATTTGAATGCTCATAGGAGAGAGTGATTCAGGTCATGTTGGCACAGAATGATTATAGTTACTGTAACTGTACACAGTTTGCGTAAATGACTTGGTCACAATGAGACAGTCACTTCATTAAATGCAATGCAGAAAGCCAAGGAACTGTAAACTTGATATATTTCCTGTTACTGTTGGTAGACTGCACACAGGCTTCATTATGCCTCAAAACTGACCACTACTATATTTGTATTTCATTGCTGTATATAAACAATTTCTTTATACAAAATAAATATCCCACTTTATACAAATTTGTCTTTGTTTTTTGTTTTTGTTTTTGTTTGTGAGAAAACAATTTTGTATCTAATTATAGATTGTGGGCGACTCATCTCAGAGGCACAAATGAGAAAACGTGAAAAATTACATTTTAATGGTGACCATTTTAAATTTGTGCATGATTATTGTCCAGAACTGGACATGGAACTAAGGAAAATACATGTCACCAAATCAATTATGTAAAAAAGTTGAATTTAATTGAAGTTAATTTTTAATAGAAACATTCAGTTTTGATTATATTGGACTGTTATGTTGTGCCTCATATCTTGTGGTTTGTATGAGATCTATGGAAAGTTCCTGTTCACAGACTATCCACTTTATGCCCAACTATAGTGCTAATGGCATCTGCAAGCTCTATGTATTGCCAACATTATTATTAACCATTATTTATATGGTATAAGCATATTACGTAGCACTTTGCAGAGAATCCAAATGAGTAACTGATATTAGTCACTAAAACTTCTGATGGGAATATTCATAAATACAACAAACAATGTAACATAGGAAAATTATTTGTAAGTGTCACGAGCCGCTGCGACTTCCTTCCTGCGACCCGGCCGTCACCTTGACGACTGGGATGTCACTTCCGGGTAAGACCCGACCGTTGCCAAGGCAAAATCCCCCTGGCTAGCCTGCGGGCTAATAGCAATTATTAATGAGTAGCTGATGGGCGGTGATTGTGTCAGAGCTGGGTTCTGATTGGCCACATGAAGTACTTAAGGCAGGGAGGGCTTAGCCTCCCTGCCGGTTATAGCGTCTGTGTAGTGCACTTGTGCTGACCTGCTCTCTGTTTCTGCTGGATTGCTGTCGTGACCATTGCCTGCTTACTGGATTTCGCCTTCTTGCCTGTATCCCTGATCTTTTGGCCTGTACTTCAGATTCTGCTGACCTGCTCGTGACCCTGACCCTTTGGTGTGTTTCTGACTATTCTATTCTGCAAGTGATCCCTGACCTCGGCTAGTTTACTGGATTCGCCATTACTCGTCATTCCTGGGTTCTCCGCAGCCGGTACCCATCTCACGGCCCTCCGTTAGTCTGCAGCCAAGTCTGTCCCCACCACTAGGGGCAACAGTGAACACCAGACTTTCGGAGCAGACTCCGGGTTTTGTGGTATTGGCTGCTGGAGTTCCTAACAATAAGTCAACCTAATAAAAGTGAAAGTTCTGTGGGGATTTCCAAATATTCCTCTGTAGATATGTCCTTATCTTCACATTATTTAAACTCATGCAAAGATCCTGCATGAAAGGAATAATTCATACAGTGAAGTACTAATCTGCTCTGTAAATAACAATGAACTAAGTGTTATAGATGTTGCAGATCTTCCTTATAACACCTTTGTGAGTATGCTTACACTACTCATATGCTTGTAAGCGCTTTTAGAATGCTATCTTTTTACGTTTCATCTTCAAGCTGTATTCCATAACTTCAAGAAAAGAAAGGAGTGAACGCAGTCTAGGCTTTTCACATTTATCACGCAATAAAATATTTATTAAAAATATTTCACTCACATTTAAACTATAAAAGCATATATGAATTCCCTGAAGAGGAGGTCTAGCAGGTTTCCCTACCAGATATTTTCTGGGCAATCTTGTTTCTGACAAGAGGATCAACTGTCCTGGGATTTTATGTCATCTGATTGTCCTCAAAACAGCAAACAGGCAAGTCTAATTGTGTCATTCCTCTTAATTATCAATTAATTTAGATCCTTGATTGGACCTTTTCCAAGGAATGGAGAAAATACCATTATCGTCATCTTTTATAATAGCGGTGAACCAATCGCATATGAACATATTGGGGGAAAAAAAACTTATTATACACATAACCTCCTTATTTTGGGGAACAATGTACAGAAATTCCATTCTTGAAAGGGGTAATAGTCTGATAATACACTTTTAATATATAACCAACGTCATCTCTAAGTGCTTGTTATTGGAACGATATAAGTACGTACATGTATTACATTTCTGTCATCACAACATGACTATTTTCAGAAATTCCATAATTGGGCAGATGATCACCTTTAACCAATATTGCACCTATATATGGGTTACCATGGAAATCAAGGTACGCTGTTAGATTGCTTTAAAGTTGTTGTTTTTATTTCAGTATATAGCATTGCATATAATCCCATGGATAATGCTACTTTCTGATGATAGAACTATTATGTGTGCCATCAGACTCTGAGGATGACTGAATTGCTCATAATTTACTTTGGTTTCCACTTAATCAAGAAATATATACCTATTTGTAATAATATCAGCAGGCATTTTAATGTAAGATAAACAAGTGTTACAAGCTATAATAAACAAATCTGACTATTCAATGTGATTTATGGGTGACCAGATTTCCACCAGCTTTTGAAAGTTAGGTGATGGCTGGAACAGTCAAAACATAATTCTGCAGAGTGGTTTCCATCAGTCAACCTCTTGCATTTGTTATTTTTAATATACCTGGTCATTATTCTGGCATAAGAGCTATGAAACCTAAATATGTAAATGTTCCCTCCCCGAGATAGGAGTTGTTTCTATCCTATGACATTCATGTATTCCAGTAAGCTTGCAGGTTAAAAATGCTGAAACTAATTAAATTCCTTTATGATGTTTAGATTTGGAGAAGCTAGTTGTAATATAAAGTTTTTGTGTCCTGTCACATGGCTGGGTTGACTATATCTTATTGAGGCCTAAGATTACAGCCACAAGAACTTCAGATAAGATTTGCTGGTCAAATAAGGTTTTATGGCACCCTCAGGATGTTCTGCTTCTAGAGGATAACGTGAGCATCCCAGGTCTTTATAATATTTTGTGCAGAGAAGATACATTAAAGCAAATCATCTTATAATACACATCTGCAAAGACTGCCATACATATGCATAATCTGGAGACTGAACCACATCAACCATTATGGAGGAGGGGGTATGGAGGAGTAACATATCTTCTTTAATTACTTTATATTTCATAATGACGTATCATATGTGTCTGTGTGCCAGATCTTAATCTGTAGACTAGATGTATTATTATATTTCTACAATGTACCAGAGAATAGATCTCGTGAATATGAATACATTTTGGTATAAAAGGGGTCTTAAACACAGTTTACATACACAAATACCTTTTTAATGACCTCCCAATGAAGGAAGGTGTGGGCAACAAAATCATTTTTAAAAATACCCGCCTGAGATTACAACTTTGTCATTTCTTTGGGGGTCAATCTGATATTAAAGACCTACTTGTATTTCAGACTCCCCTTGTACAGTTACACGAAAATATGTGAGTTTTCTGTTTCATTTTTACTCCTGTTCATTGTATGGAAATGTTTTGCAATAATAACACTGTCCTTTTGTCATATCTTTTTTTACATATATACATTAAGCATTGTGTCACAGTAAACACTATTTCATGACATTCTGTCTTTCTCTTGTTAAGGAATTCATGTGCCAGATTAACTGGGTTATTTATAAGCGCTACTTTTAAGGCAGATAACTGTTTGAGTTACAGTAACTTTTAATTTATGTTGTAAATGCATTTTGTGATCAGTAAAGGAGTAACCAAAGGCTTCCTCAAAGTGTCCGCTTTGGAACAGATTGTTAGAGGTGGCAGAAATGGATAGATTAGTGAGTGTGAGAAATAACTTTCAAGGAGTTTAATCATTTTTCGGCAGACCAGGGGCCTGATTCATTAAGGATCTTAAATGAAGAGGATCCTTATTTCAGTCTCCTGGACAAAACCATGTTACAATGCAAGGGGTGCAAATGTGTTCTGTTTTGCACATAAGTTAAATACTGACTTTTTTTTCATGTAGCACACACATATCAACTTTAAATTTCAGTGTACAAATAAGCTATTAAGTATTTGTGTGCTACATGAAAAAACAGTATTTAATTTAATGGTTTTGTACTTGGCAGCAATCTGAATGCAGCATGGATGGTGATTGGCTGTGATAAGACATCACAAGGATAGAGACTAGCAAAGTACTGTACACAGTAGAGATGGTGAGTAATGATGTTCAGGATACCACAGGGGTCCGGTAATTAGCAGAGATTAGCACTACAACATATATGCAAGGTAAGGGTCTGATCACTGCAGTGTGTAGAAATAGCAGCGTCAGCGGAACAGCCCAGAAGGTATCAAATTAGTTCTTGTACAGTGGTATAGGTGAGATGGCAGTTCATGATGAGAATCCACACACTTGGGATAATAAACAAAGTCTTGTAAAATGACGCGTAAAGATACTTGCAAACAGGAGAGTCCCAAAGATAGTGCTACCAGCATTTGATTGATGAAGCAGGTTCACCCACAGGGAATCCAACAGGAGAGTTCAGGAATACACAAGGATCAGAGAATAGACAGGGGTCCATGGAGTCAGGCGAGCAAACAAGTTGCACTGACACTGAACAGGTGTCAGCACCAGGTTTAAATAGAGCAGGCTTGAATTACCCACCCTGTGGATGAGTCATGTGATCCACACAGGAATGCAGAGGTACAGGGAAAGGTAACAAACACAGGTAGGATTGTTACAGAACCCCCTCCTCTAAAGGTGAACTCCAGACACCCTAGGATAACTTATTCGGAAATCTTTCTGAAACTGAGTAAACGAGGAGCATGAATGTCTGAAGCTTTAACCCTGGAACGTTCCTCAGGACCATAACCTTTCCAATCAACCAGAAACTGTAGCGCACCTCTGGATCTACGAAAATCCAATAGTTGCTTGATATCATATTCAGTCTGATCTTGGGATATAGCTGGAGGTAATGAAGCTCTGATAGTTGAGAATCGATTCTGTACCATCGTACCTCCAATCTGAAGGCTACTGGCTTGATCATCTCGGAGATTTGGAAGGATCTGATAAACCTGGGTGCTAGTTTCATACTGGGTACCTTTAAATAAATAAATTTTTGTAGATAACCAGACCTTGTTCCCCGGAATCAGAGTAGGAGCAGGATATCTTCTCTTATCAAAAGACTCTTTAGAGTGGACGGCAGAATTCTCCAGGTTAGGCTTGGTTTGAGCCCAAATTATTGAGAACTTGCGTACCAAGGAGTCTACCGCGGGAACTGCAGAGATGGCTGTTTGCGAAAAGGTGAGTAATCTGGGATGGCATCCATATGTGACAGAAAAGGAAGTGTTACCAACAGCTTCATGAAAATGGTTATCATGGGCAAACTCAGCCCATGGAAGGAGTTTGCACCAATCTGATTGATGAGCAGAAACATCTATTCGTAGAAACTTTTCAAGTTCTTGATTTGTCCATTCGGTCAGACCATTAGACTGAGTATTGTATGCTGAGGAGAAATCCAATTTAATGCCTAACAGAGCAGAAGGCCCTCCAGAATCTTGAGATAAACTGTGAGCCACGATCTGACATGATGTTGAGGGGACAGCCATGGAGGCAAAATATTTCTTTAATGAACAGTTCTGCCAACACTGAGGAAGAAGGGAGTTCTTTGAGGGAAATAAAATGAGCTGCTCTTGAGATAACTGTATGTGATTTAGAGGGAGGGTAGATCGGTAATAAAGTCCATGGAAAGTTGAGTCCAAGGAACTTCAGGTACTGGTAGAGAAATAAGAGGACCAAAAGGTTTATGTCGGGGAACCTTGTGTTGCGCACATTTAGAACAGGCATACCAAATGATTTTACATGTTTGTGGAGCGATGGCCACCAGTAGTACTGGGTCAGGAGTTCTCCAGTCTTCTTCACACCAGCATGACCCGAGAAACAAGATAAATGGGCTCAGCGTAACAACTTGAGACATAGGTGTGGTAGTATGAAGGTTCTGCCAGGAGGGCAACTAAGGTTTTGCACAGGAGTGAGGGCTAAAATACAACTAGGATTAAAAATAGGACTTGTTACATTGAATGTATTATCCGGCAGTACCTCTTATCCACCAGAAGTTATGCTATTGTCCCTTGCTTCTTCTTACTACTAGGGGTTAACCTGCTGCACTAATTAATCATCTGCACCTGGTGTATCCCTATTTATATCTGTTTCTTCCAGTTACTTGTGCTGTTCATTATATTTATGTTGGTGTTCCTTATTGTTCTGCTCTCCTGCTTCTCCTGTTCTCGGGGACTTCTACATGCTGCTGCTGACATCTCTGTACCAGATATCTCTCCACTCAGTCATTTCACCTGCATCAGCTGTATTTCTTATTGCTACCAGTTTGCAGCTTCATTCAGGAATCTTTGTTCAGTATCTGCAATAGTTGGTTTGTACCATTTCCTGTATTCTCTGGTTTATACCTGTTCAATAAACATCTTATGCTTTCATCATATTCTGGACTCCATAGCTGTTATTTCCAGTTTTCTGCATTGAAGCGTGACAATAGCATAACAAGGAATCAGTCTGGGTATGGATACCTGCTGTTCTGACAGTGCTGCAGTGACAGAGTGAACTTTATATACTGTGCAGATGAATATGCCGCCTCCCAGTCACGATCATATGACCGCCTGACCCAGGAAGTGCTGAACTTACACAGAGGTAGAGGAAATCAGCAGCACAGGAGTGTGGAGCAGGTATGTTTGCAACAGGTGGACTCCTATTCAGGGTGGTTTGAGATTAACTACCTACCAAATCTCACCAGTGCTACTATTCTTGCCAAGCTCAAGACACACTTTGCTACACATGGTATCCCACAACAACTCATCATGGACAATGCCATGCAATTCATGAGTAGAGAGTTCAAAGAGTTTGCAAATACATGGGACTTTCAACACACTACCAGAAGCCCTCAATATCCTCAGTGCAGCGGGCTAGCAGAAAGAGCTGTCCGCTCAGCCAAACACCTGCTGAAAAAATGCACACGTAATAACACTGATGTCTTTGCAGCATTGTTTAACCTAATAAATACACCACAGAATGGTTTACGGACACCTGCCCAGCGGTTATTTTCACGCAGCACCAGGACAAAGCAACAATTGCAACAGCAAGTACAAACACGCATACAAACGGTACTTACTTTAAAGTGGCTGTCCAACAAAAGAAGTTATTACCGAGCAGCAAATCGTCTTCCACAGCTTGTTCCAGGTCAAGCTGTCCGAATGCAAACTCTGTGTAGATACAATAGACTTGCCACCATCCTCCGAGAATCTGCTCATCACAATAGTTACGTGGTACAAGCTGAGGGTGCCACCTATATGCGCAACCATCACCACATGCTGAGTGTGCCGGAAGAAGTTCCTCCAGCAACATCCAACTATGGTTGATCCAAAACTCATTTACACATCACAGAAGTCAAGATATTAGGGGCCCACAACCATACCTTAAAAACTCAAAACTACCACTTGACCTGTCTGAATGCTCATGTGGGTGTCTGGGAAATCATGACATAGTGATGTTTTCTATCGTCACGAGGTCTGGTCAGGTGTCCAAGCCTAACCCAAAATTATAGGACTATGTAACTTAGTGGTAACTCTTCCACTGCCTTTTCTCCTATTAGCTTACTTCCCCAACCTACCACAATACCTCTTTAGGCCTCACCCATTATCTGTATCTTGAAGGGAAGGATGGAAATGTATGTCCTGCCAGAGCCTGGCAGGAAGTGAGGTCATTGGCTATGCATGCTAAGAAGTTCCTGTTTCCTGTTCAACATTCTAGTTATGTATGTTACGTTGAGTAAACACGTTATGTTACACTCGTGAGAGTTGTCACTCCAGTCTTTCTACACCCACATCTACAATTATGATCAGCAAATTCTCCTCTGTGAGTATAAAAGGCTGTTTCTGTTTGGTTGCATGGCTTTTGTATGTCTGCCCGGCCTTCCCACATAGTTGTCTGCATATCTCCACCTGCCTGTCAGTGGCATAAATAAAACCCTCAGGGTCCCAGTGCAAAATCTAACCTCCTGTCCCCAGTAACATACCCCTTATCCCACAAACACCCACTAACATATATTATACAGCCCATATATATTAAAACAAGGGTTTTCAATGTATTTTAGCACATAAAACCTTAAACAGTTACTAAGGAACACTTACATTTCTGGTTCCATAGCTAAAAATATTTCTTCATTTGTTTATTAGGTAAGAAATAAAATGAAATACCAGTATTAATTTTTCTTTTACGTCCATTGTCGTTATAATCAGCTTCTGTGGAAAGGTGGAGAAATCGAAACCTAGTGAAGTGAGACCTAGAACTTTCTGTGCAGCGTTTGGTGATGAATCATCAGGGATGGTATTAAGTATCTTCTGGATTGAAGCAGAGGTAGATTGTCCGCACACTGTCAGCGGCGGTATGGTTAGATTCATCATATGAATTTTAATTCGTACAATTCATCAATTTAGGACTGACAATATTTTTATCTTCAGCATTACACATATTCGTCTCACGAAACCCCTGACAGCATTAGCGGAACATTGGGGTTCTGGGGAACCCAGTTAGAGAAACACTGTTCTAGAACATCAGCCTAAGTAAAATAGAAGCTTTATTGGTTCTGAGGGAATTTAATAAAGATGATCCCTATTTTTCTAAATCAACAAGAGAGCCCTCATTTTAGGGCTTGAATAGTATCAATCCAATTCCAGTAAGATGTACTGTAAATAATGTAATCACTTAAACTTTTTTATGAGGAGCTCTTTCTTTTTTTATTTGGGAAAACTCAGGATTATTATAATTAAGTTCCTCTTGAACCTCTAATCTCCTGTTTTAGAATACAGTGTGTGAGATGAAGTTACATTGTGCCATATCATGCTCTAATTTCTGGGGTGGAAGAATGTAGGACCAAGAGGGACCCAATAGGACCAGCACTTAACAGGGTGTCTTTTCTTTAATATTTTTACTTCAAATGGCAAGGTGTCCTGGCATGCTCCAACAGATGTCATGCCTGATTGAAAGCACAATCCTCATAAACCAGTCTAACCACCTGCCAACTACGTGTAGTATCCAAACACTTAAATTCTTTACAAACTTATATTCATACATTTATGCCTCACAGCAGATGTCCAGATAATTTTTTTTTATTGCCTTGTAATGTACAGTATAATGCTGATATGTAAATAATGTAAAATAACAAAAAAGATAACCTAATCATTTATTTTTGCAGAAACTTCAAACCCAATAGAGCTTTAAAACATTTCTTCATTAGTTGGAAACAAAACAATCTTTACAACAGCTTTGAAAATAAACATTAATAGTTTCATCAATAGTTGTGGAATAAGACACAAGTGTCTGTGACATCATTGTATTGTCATAGATGACAGAACAATCTCACTCATCTCCACTGTATCTTGATAAGCTCAGCAATGGGAAGTCATTTAATGATTGTGGTGCTTGTTTTTCTAAGCTGTACTGGATGTAAGTCATAATTTAGCTTTTATGATATGTCTGGTATATTCTTTATGTAGCCTTTTTAAAATGTCAAGAGTCTAATCAAAATTGCTAATTTATTTATGTCTTTTGAAATGGTGTGGGTCCTAAATGATTAACAGATGAGTTTGCATGATGTACAGTATATGTTTTTATAGGTACAAAATGTATAGAACATGTACCATCCAGGATCCCTCAGTTTCTTTTTTTTTCATTTTAAATGTTCCTTTACTTTTATTTTATTAGCTATTACTTTAATACTCTCTCCACATATAGTGCAGTTAGGTGAACTCCTTATAGAATTTCAATTCCTGCCCATTTCACCCAGTGTTCTTCAATACACTTTGTCTGCATTTAAGTATAATTTAATCAGGTCACTTTGGGTTGAAAGACCCAGTGGTGGAGGCAGCCTCTGTATAGGACTGATGGGGGTTACACATTAAAGATACCGTCTTTTTGGCAGATCATGACAACCTCCAAGGAGTTCCATGGTAGTTTAGACTGTTACAGGTACCGGGAGGGTGGAAAGTCAGTTACAAGAATTTTAGGGTAAGAGACATATTTTAGTAAACGTGTGTAAATAATGCAGTAAGAATAGAAAATACAGGAATATATTGTTAAATTCAAACTGTATATGTGTGTAACACCCCTTTCCCTGCCTCTCTGAAAGGGTTGATTAAATGTTGTCTCTCTCCTCTTCAGTGCCTCCACCTGAGTCTTCTACACAGTATTGGATGCAGACTGTGACTGAATCTACCAGGGGTTGACTCAGAAAGTCCTTGTACCCAACCACACTAACCCTCTGAATAATAATGGACCACACACTGTGGTTACAAACAATCAACTGGGTCTTTATTTTGGGGAAAGTAAATGGGGAGGGCAGATTTAAATATGAGGAATTTCTGGATGGGATAAGTAGGACAAGGGATAAGATAATAATCAAAGGCAACATTACACTGAATAGTAATAACAAACAAACAAGATGACTGCCACACATGCATTCACTGGGGACCAACCTCTCCCACAGTGAAATCAACAATGATTTAACACAATAATCACAGTCCTGCCAATATTAAATCGTTTGTGAGATTAACTAGTTAACATTGATGATTTGCATTAGATCTCTGATGCCTTAAAATGTCTCTGTATCTCTGACAGGTAACATAGTCTCTGATATATGTACAGACTTATAACTTGTGGAATTAGAGGTATACAGTTATTTTCTTAATGCAGCAATAATGGTGTCACAGTGTTTGGTGTGTTATTATTTTTCACTCTGAATGAAGATGAACGTCTCAGCCACTGTTGTGTCATGGACTAACTGCAGATCTGATTTTGCTGGCTGTCCCTCTCTGTTAACATGCAATTCCCTAATAGCGGGAGTCTCCCTCTCTGCACATAAACTCACTTTGCTGTGTAATCTCCCTCAGGCTGCTTTATAGCTGATTCTCTGCAGGGATCCAGCTACAAGACAGTCTGTCTTTCCCGCAGACTCTCCTACCCGACCTCTCTGCTCCCCCTGCTGCTGTCACACACCTCAAACTGCCAGCACCTCTTCCTGTCAGCTTTGCCCTTCCTTCCTGTCTATCCTCCCTGCTCAGACTTACTGGCAGTGCTGACCTCTGCTTCACCCAGCATTTTCCATAGCAACATGAGCTCCTGGCTGTTCAGCATATATTCACAGTACTCTGTTGGCAATGAACACACACCATAGTAAAGGCTTTTAATGGATAATCATCAACTAATTTGGGGATTCTCATGTCTACTTTACAATCAATTGCTGTACTAGCCATCTCCGAGATCTAAATAGCATGGTACCACTGTGCTCTCAGCAGTTGGTATCCCATTCGCATGCAGAACAGAGCTCCATCCCCAATGACATCTACAAAACATGTCAAAGTGATTTGATGCTAGAGAAACGGGATACCTGGGCTCTGTCTACGGAGGGCGGATATGGAGGTAGCTGACAGCAATGGGGTTTTTATATACAGCTGATTTGAAGTCTGTGCTGTCTACTGATTAATACTGCCAGGCAGGTAATTGTATATACTGCTGAAGATGCTACTGTGTGTTTCCTGGTGGACAGCCAGCACCTTTGCATACAGGATAATCTTAGCCAGCTCCCTTCTGCATCCCTCACTCAGGTGTCTCCAGTCAGAGGATAGCTGACAGCCCAGAGCACCACAGTTCTCCAAAACTAATGTGATGAACACAAGATGTAACATGGTGGATTGACACAAGTTTAAACTTGTCACTTTTCTGGCACCTAAATGTAGACTTTGGGGAATTTTGATTTCCTTAAAGTTTACACAATTTTTTTTCGTTCCTTTGTTCCATCATCATTACTGGCTGCATGCAGTGAACACGGATTATTATGATCTCTTCTTCTTCATGTGTTGAGAAGCCTAGTGAGCTTTCCCAAGTACTGTGATGCAGCGCCAGCCTCCAGGTTTAGCACTGGTTAAGATAAACAGGTTTAAAAGGACTCCAGCACTGCTTGCCACTGTTCTTTGCTTATTATAAAGCAGCTAATCATTGTGACAGGAATGAATTAATATTGTGCTGTTATTCTTTAAATGACCACACTGCTCTTGGACCAGATGAAGAGCACACATCTGAAGGTAAATCATGCATAGTGCGTACTCATGAATCAGCATTCTGATTGGTAACCCCCCCATCTATCGTTGGTAAATCGCTAATCATTAGAATTTTCTTATAGTGTGTAACTAGCCTTATGATGTGTAATATATAGGAGTATGACCTTGAGCACATAATATCATTTTGGTTTTAATATTGGAAATGAATGCTATTTAAGTCCATTACATACAAGGGAGGGCTGGCAAATTTCAGCCCGTGGGCAATACTTGAGTCAGCAGCCTATTTTAATGGAAAAAATGCAGGTGACCCAGCCCAAGGTAGTCCATTATGGGACCGGCCTGGGGGGCAGATGCCCCCCCTGCCCACCAGCCCAGCCTGCCCCTGATTACATAACTAACTTTTTCATGTGAATTCTGTCACCCTTCCAGGTTAAGGAATGAGCCTGATAGCAGCAGATAGGTAATTGTTAGTAACATATCTTATATTGTTCTTCTGTTCTATACTAAACCACAATAAAATGTCCCTAGAAATCCTCAAATTGAATTATTTCTTGGTTTCTGAAGCACATTCCAGTCACTTTAGCTGGGAACCTAGGAAGTCTCATATACTATTTTCTCCAGAAGAATATGCTGAGGTTTCAGTTTAAATAAATTACAATATCCTGACATAATTAATTTCACCACATAAAGTAAAAAAGTGTGGTTGCTATGTATAAATAATAGTACCTACATTATCTGTTATTTTGCAGGCAAGCAATATGTATCCAGTAGGGCTGTCTATAATCCACATCTTTTACTAAGAAGAGGCTTAATGGACCAATTTGAAGGTACGTGCATGAAACTTTAAAAGAAAAGGAAACAATATTGTAAGGCATAAGTAACGAATGGAAACCCAGGTAACTGTAGCAGGTACCTACTTCATACATGATGCCATCTCTTTAAAGATTCTTTACTAGGATTAAGAAGCGCTACCTAATACCAACAATGAAGAGCCAACTCCAGGTAGATTGCATATGAAGCTTCAGGAATAAAGTTCAATGGATTCTGCTACTATTCCATTTTGGGATGACCTGGACATAGTATCACCCCCACACTGGTATGATACTAATGTTTTGGTATGGTTTGGAGTGCTCTGAAATAGAGTGGTATCTTTTAATAAATCAATGGCAATATAAAAACAATATAAATTCGGTAAACAATGAACTTAAAATCCTGGGTTGAAATAAGGCATGCAATCCATATAGGAAGATGATGGCTCTGCTTGCATTAGTAGAGTCGCTAAGTATAACTTGGAATTTACAATAGATCAAGTTTGAGTTGGGACTTTAATGGAATAAAATCCTCCGTGTGTGTCCACTGCATAACTTCTCACTTGATTCACACAGGCATAGAGCGGTTTGTTGTTTGATAGGCATAAGAACAGTTCTGTATAGCCCTTACATGCATGCAGACACAATGGGAGGGGTATCAACAACTGCCCTATGGCCCCTGTTTATTAATGACCATATTTTTAACACAAACTCTTTCAATCACTATCGGATAAGGTTTGAAAGATCGTCTGTATTTATTAAAAATCTTAAACAGGAACAGCAGTCATGAAAAACTGCTGTTCCTGTGAAGATCTCTGTACTATCTTTTCTATGGTCTATATCGCAAAGGAACCACCTTTGCGATAGTGACCGGAGGGGAGAGCAGTAAGATGCAATGAGGGATCCAAAGCAGACCTGAAGATGTAAAAAATGATTACTAAATAGGCCTCTATGGGTGTGAATCAGATGAGCGGTTGTTAAAGAAAGATTGTGGCAGGTAAAGTGATCAGCACTACATAAATTTTAACTCCTTCGTATTTTTGGGTAGAATTATTGTTTAAAGGTGAAAAATGATTGACACTATATAAATAGTGATAAATAATAAAATAATAATAAATTAGCAAGTTGCTTGAAAATAAATGTTATCTGGTACTAGGTAAATTGCCACTAGGGATGTACCTGCCAATGATCAGAGGTAAGAAGCAGAAGAAGAAACTAAACTGGCATCCAAATAAAATATTGATGAATGTACTGACTCAGACTTTCTTGCCATTTAAAACTGTTCTCTTCCAATGTATGCATATATATGGCAGACATCAATGGGTTTTGTGCGGAGCTAATCCCGAATTGGTCAGTATATGTTGAATATGTTCATTATGGATGTACATACTTATCACACATAGGGGCGTATTCAATTGTTGCTCCGGCCGCCGGAAGAACGAGCGCGTTAAAACTATTACCGTTTATACGGTAATTACTCGCTCAATTTCATCTCACAGCTCCCTGAACTGCGAGATGAAAATCAGCGAGTAAACTACCGTATTAACGTTTTTTATGCGCAAGTTTACCGTATAAACGGTAATAGTTTTAACGCGCTCGTTTTTTTGCGGTCCGGAGCAACAATTGAATACCCCCCATATAATGTAAACTATAAAATATAACCAATTTAAAATGACCATTGGGCATGGCCATATTGTAATTTAATTGTGCTTCGCATACTGAGTGCTTTAATAAATATTACATTCTAATGCATTTAAAATCAAAAACGTAACTGTATTAAGTGTAACAATAAAAACAATCATTTACTTTTGTGCAGTACTAAAATAAGTCAGTGCCACACCTTTAAAACCATATAGTGTTCTTGGAAATCATGAACAGTTGTTAGCTACAGTAACCATATTGTCGGTAAAAGCTTAAGCTGCAATTACACATTGAAGATTTTTTTCTTTAATTAGCAAGTCATGTACCTTTTAAATATGTATTTCTCAGCTGGATGAATGGTCCTAAAACAGGGCTTCTCAGGAAAGCATCTATGAAGCCTCTCTTAGTTTATCAGCATGAAAGGAACATTACATAACAGGACATTTATTTTGACCCATTTTGCTATGACATTCCTAAGTTTTTCCAACAGATTGACACCGGTATGTATATTAATGAAACCAGTGACACAAAGAGCAACTTGCCTGTGAATGACCTGGCATTGTGTGCTAGCACTACTGTGTTGGAAGGATGAGGAGAAGGATGATAAAGCTAACAGCAATGTTGCTGCTGATGGCGGTACACCTACCCAGTGGGCTGTTATGGTCATGTAGTTTTTTTTTGTCCAGTACCGCTTGTCAACATAGCCGTAGTTAAGTGAATAGTCAGTACAATGGCATTTTCTAAGGACTGAATTACTTTTTATTTAACCTCCTAGTACAGCCGAGGAATTGCTATTCGAGAGAAATGCAATCGAGATGGAATTTGGTAGCGTGGACACATGACCTCAACTAATCTGCTAAAACCTGATGCATTGATGGTGGAAATTGGAAGCACATCCAATGCTATCATAGCTGCTATGGATTTAGTGATCTGATGTGCAGCAGGATACTGGGTGTCATACTTTATTCCTCTTGCAAACGCTTACTTCACAGACAATTATTATTTAAAACTATGCTTACCCATCTTGGTCCCCTTCTGTGTAGAGGTATCACCCCAGCAGCAACAGCAGCTGTAGAGCGCAAGTCTGCCTCTTGGGTATCATGGATTGCATCAGTTTGAATTTGAAAACTGAATGCTGGCTATGTACTATTAATGAGGAGGTTGATGATGAAGGTGTTGGCGGATTACTGGGAGCCTTATTGCCATACACAAATTTCCACCTTTTAATAAACTACTTGAATTAACATGCTGCAAATGACATAACAGGGAGGAGGTGCCTAGATGGTCAAAGTCCCTAACTCTTCTTATTGTGGCATCACAAAGCCTACAGATGCCTTGATGAATGTTGTATGGGTTGGAATAAAACTATTTTCAAACACAACAGGTGCTTTATTTGACCTTATGACCTATAACCTGCCTATAGGCTGCTCTATAATTACAGTGTCAGATTCTGAAATGTCAGAATCACATATAGCACACTTGGATACCCTTAGACTCTCCTCAGGATTCTGTGAGTGCCCAAGTTGTTTTTCAGTGTTCTTTTCATGCATTGATGTAGCTGTCTTGCAGGTGACAGAACTACACTTTGAGCGAGATTGTGGTCCATGGGAAGTTAAGAAAGATGCATGACTGTGTTAGGCACTCTCTTTTGCAGAGGGCATTCTAACACTAGTAAAACGTGGGCATGATCTGGAATGTTGGTTATATTAATATTTTCACAAATCACCACATTCATCAGAAACTTTTCCCTTAATCCTTACATCAAGAGCTAATATTTTATTTGAGATGAATAAACAGTATTTGGATTGAACGCCCTTTGTTACACTGTTTTTTGGAGGGGCATGCTGATCACAGTCAAAGAGCATGGTGTTTTTTGGCTACTTAGTAGTAAAGATGTCACTTATACTGCCCCTCACACAATTGCATTCAGATTGAAACACTTGGAATTTTAAAAGCAAGAAATATATATATTTTTTGTGGTGTTCTGCATAGAGTCAAACAGTACCCTGTTTTTTGTCCACGTAATAGTTCAGATGTCATTGATAGCCCAAATTTCGTATCTGTTGGTTTTCTCTGAATCCGTACCACTCATCTCTAACAAAAACACACATAATTTTTTCATGGGATTGATGTTAGTAATACAGAAATTTACATACTTCTCTTATGAACTAAAGGATTGCTTGTGAATATATTTTACAGTTACTAGATTTGTGGTTGTTTATTTTGCACTTGATCATACATTTCCTAAATTTCCATAAATACATAGGTCTCGTAAAATACATTCAGAAGCAATACTGTATATTGGAATTACATACAACGATTAATTAATCAAACAAGAAGGTACTTCATATAACAATATACAATATATCTAAAGTGATAGTAAATTGGTATAAAACTCAGAACACAACTAAAAAAACAAAAGCATTTAAAGAACTGAACACTCAGGAGGACACCCAGACTGATCATTATCACCATCTAATGTATCAAGTGATGTAATCCATTTGGACCAGAAGCTATACATATTTTAACCATGGTAAAGAGATTAAAAACATACTAGATACATGTTTTACCCATGAGGTATTTCAGGATTAACCAAAATATAATTATTCTTGAGCAGTGCAAAAACATGATGAATGATGATGGTGATAACTCCATCATCATAACCAAAATCTCTGAATCATGGGACAAACCTTAATGCATTTACAAATGTGCGTGCGGACTGCTATTACTGTTTTCCTCTTGTAACGGATCAGACTTGAGAAGCTTTAGAATGAAGACTTCACAGGACTTTGACCTCCAAAGGCACAAATGTTTAAACCAAATGACACATGTTTATGTCACTTGCAAACCAATTTCCCTCTTAACACTCTCAATCAGGCAAGCATAATTGAGAGTTAGCAACCCTGCTTCGGTTTAAAATTTCCCTTAAATTATGGTTTTCTAGATAGTTATTTCTGAAATAATCCAGCGCCTTTTATATTAGAAATTCATTCCTGCATCAGTATTAACCATAACGAGAAGAGTCATCTACATACTTCCCAATGAAACCTGGCCTCATCATATTAAAAGCATTGCATTCCAAATAGATGATCGAAGTCAACATTTATGATCTTAATTATCATGTGTTTTTCTCAATAGTTTGTGAGCTGCCTCTATATGAAACCTGCAATGGAAATAACTCAAGGACAGAATGTACACTGCGGGGCTGCTGCTTTTTCATGAATGCCTGCTATAAAAAGAAGGTTCCAGGTAAAGAGCTTAGTTTCTGTTGGGGCAACTTTTGGTGGCTGCACACAGGGGAGGGCTCAGCAGCCTATTAGGAACATTTTAAAGGAAAAAAATGCAGGTGAGCCAGTTCAAGGTAGCCCACTATGGGACCATGATGCCCCCCTGCTTCCCTGGCCAGCCTGCGCTTGGCTGCACACATGGTGACTTTTGATGCTTCAATTTACATTTAATGATAATTGTTGTTTTGCAAAAGACCCCACTGCATTGTGCATTATCCCCTACCTTTCAGGAACACAGGATGTTGACACAACACAAGCCATTATGGATCACAATCGTTACTAGGCATGACCGACTTAGCTGGAAACTTCTCACCTGAAGGGTTCAGCAGTGTATTTTACTGTCTGCTCAGAGGCAGAAATTATCATCATAGTTTATTCCAGTACCCAGACAGATTGTGATTACTGTGACAGGAATACAATGGGGAACATTTATATGCACTGACCATTTGAATGTTGGGCCACGGTTGGTGATAACATACATACTTTTTTTTTTGGCTAAGTCGTGCATCAGAACCTATTTTAGTTCATTGGCAAACTTTATTTACATAAATGTCCTCCAATATGTTGCAAGAAGCCTCAACAACTTATTAGATGCTATAATTTACTCATTAATCTTTGCCTATAAATAGCCAGTGTAATGTACTGTTAAAACCAACATACGAGAAGTTACCAGCTATGATGAACATACAATCATGAATTCACCGAAGTTAATTTAGAACTAAAATGAGACAAGGATTTGCTTGCTGCCCACATTGTGTGACTGCTGATAGGACTTCAGAATTGGTATGAGAGTGGCATAAAGGAGGGAAGTGTTTTCTGATTAAATAATCTACAAAGTGTTAAGGGTGGGGAGTGTGAAGATGCCTGGGGCAGCCACTGTTTAGGTGGAATTCTATGCAGGCCCCTACATGATTGCATTGCACATATCCTTGGAGTCTCGCCCGGCAGTCTATAATGCTTGGCTGGCAATTATTTAAATAGCTGGAAGATTTGTCTCTTTGGCTGATGGTTGGAGGGATTTTATTATACTATGCTCCTGTCTCTTGTTGCTGATGTGATATAACAGCGTAGCTCACCCAGTGCCTGGTCACTGCCCACTCTCTGTTTTTCACTTACCTTGACCCATTGCCTGGATACTGGCCACTCTCTCTATCTGCTGCCTGCTTTGACCTTGTCATATAGCTGTTTGCTGTGCTGCACCTTTCCTTTGGTTTTTACACACCTGGTCTATTGTCTGGGAATCTGACATATTATGTCAGCTCTCTATACTGTCTCTTCAATATACTTGTACTCGCTGTTGGTACCATCGTGTCCTACTATGGATGAGATTCTACCTCTGCATGCTCAAGTTCCGGGACAACAGAATATCGGTGAGTGTATTGAGCTCTAACTGAAAAGGGGCTGCTAGGTTCTGGCTATCTGCAAGTTCTAACTCAAATGCTGCAGGATTTATCCACCAGAGTGGTTACTCAGGAGGAAGCAGTCACCCTTTCTCTTGTCTCTCCTGTAGTTTCTGAGCAACTCAAGCTTAATCTTCTCAAGAGTCAGCAAATTATTTTAGAATTTCTGGAATAGTTATAAATTATATTTTAATGTTATATAGAAATACCAAAATTCAGCGCTCAAAGAAGTGCAGCTAAAATTATCTAAATGTGCCACTACACAATAAACTAAATATTGCAAAAACTGAAGAACAGCGCTCTGCCAGTTAAACATAAATGTGTCTAAACAACCTGATACCACAATCTAACACAGCATATGTGACAAAGTAACATGCAATCTATTAAATGTGAAAGTCAAACTTCAAAATCTTCTTAAAATGTCCCCACATCTTGTACAAACATCAAGAAATACAGATGATTCTTCTTCAGCATCGCTTGTCCCCTTTGTAATTGCACTTATTGTTAGATGGTTAGATATTCAGCATGTAGTAAAGCTACTAGAGTTATAAGGAATCTTTTATTATTTTCTCCAGTTTCTCCAAACGACTTAAACCTTTTTTTCCCAAAGGCTGGTGATCAGATGAAATATTCCTTCCACCTGTCTGTGGCTGACAGCTGTCAGCTTTACTATAGAAAAAGGGGAGAGGAATCTAGTGCATAACCTTTTGATATTTATTGTAAAAAAACACAAAACATAAAAAACATATAAAAAATAAAAATGATTCCAAATTGAGTTTTCAATATCCTAAAACAGTTCAGTGTCTTTTACAATAAATTACATTTAAACTAAGGCCTTGTGCATTGAGTATGGAACAATAAAGTGTTTGCATTGTAACATCCCTTTGGCAGGGTGACCTGCAAACTTGGTCCTTTTATCTGAAGCCCCAATACCTTGCCCTTTCTTTGTGTAAACTCAGTTTGGGTTCTTTATGATGACACTGAGAAGGTGACTTCTGCCGAATACCACCTGTGATCTCTATGTCAGGGCCATCGTTTGGTGGGGTTATTAGAAGCAAAACCCTGGAGCTCACCCTATTGTTTTGGGGTTGCACAACCTTGTTCTTCTTTATATGCTCAAATATCCAGCAAATTAAGGTTACCCTTGATTGTGTAACCATAATACTAATATTAATTGCGCTTCAGGCGAGACAATCCACTGGAGCGTATTTTGTCAGAAACACATTTTGTCGTCCCTCGTTCATCTTGCTGTTACAGATTTTGATTTCTTGCTACTTTCATATAAGGAATTTGTTATTCACTCACTCCCAACATTTCCCTATGTACCCTCTTTCTGGGCTATGGACGACTACATTAAAGTAATCTTAAAGAAGGGCTTTATCAGACCTTTTATCATCCTGAAGAAGCAGGCTTCTCTTTTGTTTCCAATAAATGAATGTTTCTTGGTTTGTGTCCTTGTGTAGATTACTGAGGCTTTAATAAGATATGTAAAAAAAAACCAGCTACTCACCACTTTTGATTTCTGAGTTATTTCATGAAATGAAAGAAGCAACCACTTTCCCAAGATTCATCTATATGGAGCCTATAATCTGGTTCGGATCAAGGAGGGAGACAAGTGAAAACCATCATTTAACACTAGTAGTGTCCACAAATAATATTTTGTTATGAATTTTGAGCACTGTAATGCCCTCTGTAATGCCCCAGCTGTCTTCCAAGATTTAATTAATGAAATCCTGAGGGATTACTTGGGAAGAATTCTGATGTTTTCTTTCTCTCTCTTAGAACACAGTAATCATGTTATATGGTTGTGTGATTGCCCACAGCCAAGACCCTAGTCTATCTCGCTTTTTGTTCAACATGTTTTAATCCCAGGCAACATTGTTTTTGACAAGGATTCATGATTCATCTCCAGATTCTGGAAAGCCTTTTGTAATATATTAGGTATAGATCTTTCCTTCTCATCTGCCTATCACTCTCAGAGTTTTGGTAATGGCAGGAGAGTTAATCAAGTTTTAGAGCTATAATTAAGATGTTATGTTTCTATGATTTATTTTTATTGGGTTGAGTTTTTCCCTTGGACCAAACTCATGTACAATTCTTATCATGTTTACATGGGCTCCTCCCCTTTTTACTGTGTTTATGGATTCCACCCCAAGGGGTAAATTTATCAAGCTGCGGGTTTAAAAAAGTGGAGTTGTTGCCTATAGTTTGATTATAGTAATCTCATCCTAGTTCAGACACCTAACCTCAATTTTTTTTTTTTAAATATACTACAAATTCCAGTATGCATTCACACTCTTAATTAAAATACACAGAGTCCAGAGCTTAATAGACTGCAACAAGTAAGGTTTTTTTTACTGTCTCTATACCTGGAAAATTACCATATACCAATACTTGTATTTCCAGGTCTACGATTTCTCACTTTCTATTACAATATTAGTACATTTAATATAGATTGTGGATATAAGATCCTTTAGAAAGGGACTGCACTTTTAACTCTACTGCAGTAAAAGGGAGACACCCAGAGGATATCTCTACTGTCTAGAAAGATATCCCAGCATATAGTTACTGTTTATATTTAAAAAGAGAATAAATTATTTTTTTTTTATCTATAAGCATAAAAGAAAATTAATATATAAATTGGACATCTGGATAATTAAAGTAATATGGTTAATATCTGATATGTATATCTGATTGACAACTGTGATTTCTACTATCCTCTGCTGGCACTGGATATTTATACAGGTTTTGGCAAATGTAAAATGGCTAATATAATTTTAAGTAGAATAACAGACAGTGATAACAGAGCAGTCAGTAAGCTTTATAAAAAAAAAGTGTAACCCCTACTTGAATGGATCTGAGACGTGTTACTGTGTCCTCTCTGACACCTACCTGGTCAGTTGTGGAACTTCAGGGGTACAGTCACTATGTGGCTTAGAGGTGGGGGAGTCAGCAATGTTAGGTTGCCCCCCCCCCCCCCCTCCTCTGAAGCCCTCACTCTGCTCTCAAAAGACAGTTCTTCTGAGCATCGGGGCTTTAGTGAAACCTGAACATGCTCAAAAGAAGCCCTGGAGGTTACACCAAATTTGCCGGGTGCTTACCCAAATTTTGCTGTGGAGCCTGGTAATCCACTGTTCCACCAATGTATTTGGCCATGTCCTTAGTTTAAATGCCCAGCTGTAACTTAGTCACTTTCATCCCAGAGTGTATGGGTCAGTGTGGGAAAATAGAGGATGCTGCATATAGAAATGTGAATAAAGGTGAGACACAAGTGTGGTAGGTGAAATAGTGCACAGACATATTGATGGAAATAATGGATGCCAGGTAACATCTTGAATAAATAAAGTGTATGGACTTATTTACAGTCTCATTACATGTCTTCACATCATCATTCCACCCATCAATATGGTTACATAGGTTATAACAAGTTAACTTGGTGTAAGTGCTCACTTATTTTTGGACTGTCACTCTCTACTTTGCTTCTCACCTTCTGCACTGCAACATTTGGGTAACTACTTTCTGTTTCCCCTCGGATCCTAAGACAAAACTCGTAAGTCATGGTACCCAGGTTCTACATATTCAACTCACACAGACTTCACATAGCATACAGCATATACACCCACACTCTCGGATTCCAATTCTCACATTTGTCAGGAGCTGCACACTAAGCTCTTGTCCTGTGGTCAATACCTCAACTCATCTCTTTGTATTGCTATGCACCTCACATGTCCTGATCTCTCCATCTTGACTCTCATCTTTCCAACTCTCAACTCAGAAAATATCCCCGGGAGCAGGGCCGTTGCTAGGGTCCTTGGCGCCCTAGGCACACTTTCACAATCCGCGCCCCCCCCGGCACACTTTCAAATTCTGCGTGGAAGGTATGGTCAGCGGTCGCCGCACAGTTTTAAACTAATTTTTATTCTGTGGCGCCCCCCAGAGCCCGGCGCCCTAGGCAACTGCCTAACCTTGCCTAATGGAAGCGCTGGGCCTGCCCAGGAGTTGGTGTTCTCCTCCCCTTAAACAGGGAGACACTCTCCACATCACACAGTCTTGAGCCACAGGGGACACTACAAAATAAATTAATTGAATTATTACTTGAATAAATATAGCTGTTCTGGCAACTAATGCTGTCCATGAGCTTGTTGGTAAATGAGGTCAGAAGTTTACTGCACATCTCCACTGTCAGCTTATGAGTGCGGTCACCTTATGACCACACTAACAGGCCCATCTAACATCGCCACTCACATGTAGTCCCATCGCACATCTCTTGCGCCTTGCAAAAGTGTCGGCCTGTGTGTTAGCCAACATAGTAAATAGTAGAACAGATCACTTCACCCTGAAGGTTAAGGACAACTGTATTTTTGAACCAGACTGTGTTGCCTGTTGTCTGCCAAGCTGTTTGTGGTAGAGTGTTTAAGGCATGCAAGGATTATCTATATACCATACTTTAAATGTAAGTAAAGTAGTTTCTAGAATTAACAGATTGCAAGTGTACAGGCAGAGTTTTCAGATCGATCATGTTAATCCAGGCACATGTGAATTATACATGCTGCATAGCTGCACTGCAATTGCTTCACATGCATTCCCGCATGGTAAATACTGCAGACAAGCAGCAAGCATGTGAACTAAGTGAAGTGCAGCTATACGGCATTTATATTTTATGTATCCAGATTTATATGGCCAATCTGCTAACCCCATGTCAGCTTGATTTTATTACATTAATAACCTGTGTTCCTGTAATAGACAAAGTAGCAGAGCTTACTATAATCCTACTTACCATGAATTAATTATGCATGTGCCAGCTGGGGTCACTGCAGAGGAGTCTCCATGAAAGCATATTTCTGTACTGAATAATTTGCATGTATAATAAAATTCGTTTAATGTATTTAATTCTCAGCTTATCAAAATACTGGAAACTGGTACCTACTTTTTGGATTAAATATATTTTGAAGCACTGTTGTCTTAGGGGTGTATTTACTAAACTGCGGGTTTGAAAAAGTGGAGATGTTGCCTATAGCAACCAATCAGATTCTAGTTATCATTTATTTGATACATTCTACAAAATGACAGCTAGAATCTGATTGGTTGCTATAGTCAACATCTTCACTTTTTCAAATCCACAGTTTAGTAAAAATATACCTCTTAGTCTAAAATCCTGCATATTAGTCAGTGAACTCACAGCATGCCCCTAATTTCTTTGTTACTGGCATTTTCTATTGATTGCAGATGAGTAAACCAAAATTTATACAACAGCTGTCACAAAACAGATTTAGTTTAATAGTGACAGTGAGGCTTTAATGTGGGTGGTAAGAGTTTTGAGGCCCAAAGAAAGTGATTGTGCTATAGCATTACTGACTGTTATAGTGTGTTGGAGGAAAAGCTGACAGTGATATTATTAAAGAGGATGGATACACCCTAGTTGGATCACATAATATAATAAAATTGGGTGAAAAACTAGTCAGAAGAGTGGTGTTACTGGCTGAAGACCTCAGCGGATCTGGATCATTCATTTGGCACATCCACTCTTGTGAAGCCCTCTTCATCCAAGTACACCTCGCTGCTGCTTAGCATCTTAGCAAGTTGTGTTAAATAATATGATTCAGCCATTGGTATCATAATGCTAAACATAGAAAATACTCTGGATCCTATTAACCTGGGTCTCCTGTTGCTGAGCAGACCTGAGAATATGAAACCCAGAGCTGTCTTAACGCATAGATACACTGGGCAGTTGCCTGGGGGCCCCACTAGTATAGGGGCCCCATAGTCTTGGCAACTTTTCAGTATATTATTCCAGGAGATTTATTCAGAACCTTCAAACCCTGTTTAGGTGGACTAAACACCTCAGTATCAGCTGTTATCTGTACATTAGATCTTGCTGTTCTGATTACATTTACTATATGGACAAAAGTATTTGGACGCTTGACCATTACACCAACAGAGACTATAATGACATTGTATTCAAATACATATACTTTAATATTCAGTTGGTCCCCCTTTTGCAGCGATAACAGCTTCCACTCTTCTTGCAAGGCTTTCCACAATATGTTGGAGTATTTCTGTAGGAATTTGTGCCCTGAAGAGCATTTATGAGGTCAGGCACTGATGTTGGACGAGAAGGCCTAGCTCGCAATCTCCGTTCCAGTTCATCCCAAAGGTGTTCGGTGAGGTTGAGGTCAGAGCTCTGTAGAGGCCAATCAAGTTCTTCTACACCGAACTCATCAAACCATGTCTTTGCAGTCCTTGCTTTGTGCACTGGGACACAGTCATGTTGGAATAGAAAAGGGCCTTCCCCAAACTGTTACCACAAAGTTGGAAGCATAGCATTGTTCCAAAATGACTTGGTATGCTGAAGCATTAAGATTGCCCTTCACTGGAGATAAGGGGCCTAGCCCAAGCCCTGAAAAACAGCCCCATACCATTATCCCTCCTCCACCAAGCTTCACAGTTGGCATAATGCAGTCAGTCAGGTAATGTTCTCCTGGCATCCGTCAAACCCTGACACGCGCATCTGACAAACAGAGAAACGTGATTCATCACTCCACTGCTTTACACCACTCCACTCAAAGCTTGGCATTGGTCTTGCATGCAGCTGCTCAGCCATGGAAAGCCATTCCATTAAGTTCCTGTCGCATAGTTTTTGTGCTTACATTAATGCCAGTGGAAATTCAGAACTCTTCAGCTATGGAATCAGCAGAGCGTTGAGGAATTTTACACATCATGCGCCTTAGCACTCATTGACCTCGCTCTTTTACATGTTCTTCCGCTTCATGGCTGAGTTGCTGTTGTTCCTAAACTCTTCTACTTTCTAATGATATTACTTACAGTTCACCGTCGAATATCCAGCATGAATGAAATTTCACGAACCGTCTTACTGCAAATGTGGCATCCTATCACAGTACCACGCTTGAAGTCACTGAGCTCTTCAGCACGACCCATTTTGTATCACAAATGTTTGCAAATGGAGACTGCATGTCAGGTGCTTGATTTTATACACCTCTGGCAATGGGTCTGATTAAAACAGCTCAATTCAATAATTAACAAGTGTGGGCAAATACTTTCGTCCATATAGTGTATCTTGATGACAACAATGTACATGTACTTATTGTACATAAGCAAGACAAAATCAACACATAATTTTTTGATCAATTTTTGAAGCAATCCTCTGCAAAGAAATTTTGCAAATGTTTGTGTTGAACACTTGATTAATAATAAATAATTCATAGTAATTTCATACTGTGCCATCTCCGTCTGTATGATTTACCAACTGAATACCATTTTTATGTTGAATTTCTTGTTTTACAACTTCAAGGCTCATGTTATATTGTCCAAACCTTTGTGTGGATTAATCACTGCTGTACATCATGTTTTTTAATGTTTAAACACTGATTTTGTTGGAGGTACCAATAAATTTAAGCTTAATTTTATTGATAACTTACATTTATATTCCTGTTAGTGGTTGTGTCGGTAGGGCCCCAGTGCACTGCTTTGCCCGGGGTCCTATAATACTATTAAGATCGCCCTGGCCACACCCCTCCTCCCTCCATATCCATGCACTGAGCAAATTACTTTTGATGTAAACCGCCAAAGACCTCCTTCTGCATAAGATACAGGCCTAGATAACTTTTAAAATCAGATGATAAGATACTGGCCATTGTCCTTGCCACCCACTTGTCATAGTCTCAAGTGACCAAACTGGCTTTATATCAGAGAGGTCCACATCTATTAATATTAGGCAAATTTGTATAAATTTGCTAATAGCAATAGGGTGATCTTGATATTATACACCACCAAAGCATTTGACTCTGTAGACTGAGTTATAATGGCTAAATTATGGTTTGACTATAGCTTTATGAGTTGGGTCCAATTATTTATTCTTACCATGTGGCCAGAATTCAAATGGATAGGTGTTTTAATCTTTAGAGTTCACTTTAAACTGTAGCACTAGACAGGGCACCCAGTCTCCTAAGCGTGTTTGCCCTTGCCTTTTATGTCCATTCTATTGAAAACGCCAGGCGTGGTCAGACGTCTATGATGTGGCCAGTGCTATAAAGATCATTACTTCTTTGGTAATGATCTTTATAGCACTGGCCACAAGATGATATTCTATTTATTTGGGTAAAATAAAATGCCCAATTGGCTGCTATTCAAATTATTAAAAGTTTTGGTGCATTTTCTGGTTTGACACTAAACTTTCAGGATAACCCCTCCCTCCAAGCACCTGCTGTTAGCATATAAATTACTTGAGCAACTTTCCTTCATTACCAGAGTTAGGTATACTGGTTAGTGGAGCTGATTTGGAATCTATAGGAAACAATAAATATTTAAAAATAAAATCCTCAATGCATTTCATGAACTTTATGGTGTGTTTAACATGCCTACATAACACTTTTACAAATATTACAAATGTAGATATGCAAATAGTTTAGAGTGTACTCAGCACCAGGCTATAAACCCCTTATATATCAATTGGTATGATTATTATCCAATGTGGCTTGGGGAGGTGCTCCAGTACTAATTTGGAACATTTATAAAAGGAAGAGAGAATAGTACTGGATGGAGCACTCTTTTGAACAGATAATTGAAATATTATCGATTATAAACATTAAAATGAACAACCTTTATTAGTAAATTTAAAATAAATAAGCGAAATATTAAAATACGAAAATTGAGATGAATTGAACCTGAATATACATCAGTTAAAAGGTAGAAAACTACCCCACTGGCCTGATGCTATATGTAATCCCTCTGTTACTATTAGGGGGTGATCGTGAGATATAATCACAGGGATAAAATGTGAATAAACAATAGGGGCTATAGTGAACCTATTTAATAAGTCCACCAGGAGGCAGGCTAGAGTCCGCCTACTGGAAATAATTAATTGGTTGGTTGCCTCGTTAAAGCTCATAAGCGAAAATCACATCGGCGTTCACGTTGAGCCTGATTGCTATTTTCTCATTATTATAATAACTATTAGTAGTGGTGATATATAGGGGAGACTATTAGATTCTCAAAATTCACAGAATCAGGTTCAGGGGTTAGCAGTCTATGATCCACTGACATGAGTGTATAATGTACTGAGCTAGGTATTATGTTCCTAACGCTATGAATAGCTGACAGAACCAATTTAGGGAGATTTCAACACTCCATATAGTTAGCTAGGAACAACGGGGGTCCATTAGCCTTTGAGCATAATATACTGTGGTCCTCCTGAGATTATACCTATAGCACATCAGTCTCATCCCTATGATCAGAGTATGGTGATAAGCACCACTCTGACAGGGAAAACGTTTTAGACTGATGATTTATTATGTGTATCAGTATATCCAGTGGTGATAATGAGACATGTGTGGACTAATTAATTATTTCCAGTAGGCGGACTCTAGCCTGCCTCCTGGTGGACTTATTAAATAGGTTCACTATAGCCCCTATTGTTTATTCACATTTTATCCCTGTGATTATATCTCACGATCACCCCCTAATAGTAACAGAGGGATTACATATAGCATCAGGCCAGTGGGGTAGTTTTCTACCTTTTAACTGATGTATATTCAGGTTCAATTCATCTCAATTTTCGTATTTTAATATTTCGCTTATTTATTTTAAATTTACTAATAAAGGTTGTTCATTTTAATGTTTATAATCGATAATATTTCAATTATATGTTCAAAAGAGTGCTCCATCCAGTACTATTCTCTCTTCCTTTTATAAATTTAGATATGCAGGCAGCAGTGAACAATATGTACACCCTATGTAATAAAGAAATATCCCATTTTACCTGAATTGCAAATAGCTCCTATGATTTGGATCTTGTTGTGAGTATAATCTAATAACATCAAATTAAATCATAAATAGAAGTTTGAGACTTAATTCACAGTTCTAACTTACTTATGTCTTCTGTACAGGAATGGTTCAACCCCTTAAAAAAGGGATGTAAGTTGATCTATTAACTCTGCACAACAATGAATACTCTGGGTCTCACACAAGCTGTTCCACCTTCTACGCATAAAAGTGGTCACACACTTGATTTTGTTTTCCATAGTGGACTCAAAGTCACTGACCTAAAATATGCCCAGTTACTTGTTCAGACCACCACCCCTTTTGGCTCTCAATTATACCCATGGAGGTGACCAGATATCTTTCAAAGAGGGGTGTTTCTTTTCAAGCTCATACAGCAAATCTGGATCTCTCTGATGTAATGGGTGCTTGTTCTCTTGTACATTACTATAATAGGAATATGTTGGTCACAATAGACACAATCACCCGTTTGTATTGGATACTACATATAACACCGCAAAGCACCTTGATTTGACAACAGTAATGGGGAGCTGAACAGACTTCAAAGACAGTGGCAGCAGACTCATATTTTAGAGGACATACTAAATCTAATCAAATACACTGAAGAATACCAATACATAAATCACATGTAAAAAATCTGAGTTCTTGTCAAGTGAGATTATGGCAGCAAACACCAGGCAAGTTCAGCTTTTATGTACAGTGGGGAGAGGCTTTGCAGACCAACAAGTCTGCAGCCTGATACAATCTTCTCCCAGTCAAGGTACAATGAGTTTGCAATATTTTTTGCTAATAAGGTATCCTCCATCCAAACTGGAATCCCAATGTTCCAAGCTTGTGAATGTGGGCCATCTAGCCCCTTGGGCTAGCTTTGACCCCTAAATGTAGCCATGTAGACATTGTTGAAATTATAAAAGGAACAAAGGTACAGTGATGAGAGCAGTCTATATAATAATTATGTGTCAAATACCAACGGAGAGGAGCACTAGTCATTGTAACTCCTTAAGCTAGTGGGGTAAGGGACAGATGATGTGGTAAACCTGCCTGGCATTTATTTACTGTGTGTACATAATATTTTAGTGTTGTTTGTATTACAATAAATGTACTGTTGTACCTTTCTAACTGCATTTGCCTGAGTGACTATACAAATCCTGGAAGGTACTGGGTAGACTTCCCTGGCATAGGAAGGCACGCGTGAGTGGCCAGCCAGAGTGAAGTGGGTAGCATTGGGCCAGAAAACCCAGTATTTTCACACCTCTCTGCAGCATAAGATACTAAAGGGCGTATTCAATTGTCAGCGTTAACGCTGCAAAACGAGCGCTCGAAAAATATTACCGTTTATACGGTAATTACTCGCTCAATTTCAGCTCGCAGCTCCCTGAACGGTAATTACGCGTAATATTACCGTATAAACGGTAATATTTTTCGAGCGCTCGTTTTGCAGCGTTAACGCTGACAATTGAATACGCCCCCAAGGATCCTAATAGGAATTTATGCGGACTGGATGGCACATTCCTTGGTTGCTTCAAATAATTTCTCACTGGCAGGTCAGAGAGGGAGTATACTCAACTGCACCAGTGCCCCTGTTATGCAGTGTTCCACAGGGTTCTATTCTATTTCCCATGCTATTTGCATGATACCTGCTATCGCTGGGTGAAATAATCAGACGTCATTACCTGGACTACCACTGTTATGCAGACAATACTCAACTTTTAGCTCTCTCATTGGAACTCTCTGCCTCGTACAGTCTTCAAGGCCCTCAGTTTAGATATCTTCAAAAACAGACTAAAGACTTACCTGTTTACTCAAGCATTTCATTAATGCAGCTACAGTTTCTCAAAAAACTAAAATGCTTAGTTCTCTCTTCTCTACTCTGCTAATCCTTTATATGTTTATTTTGTATTATGTGTTTTTAATCTGCAAATGTAACTTTCAGTTCTATTGTCAGGGATAAGCCCCTCTAGCTACTCCCTGATTAGATATATTATCATATATTCCAACAGTCATACAATATATCACCTCTATTTTGTCAGGAAACCGTTCCTAAATCCCTTTATCGGTTACAAACTGCCCTCTGCGCACTAGTGACTTGGAAGCTTACTGCCAGGGAACACACAGGATTCCAGCCCAACTCTCACACTCACCTCTTCCTCTAAGGCTACAGATTTCGCTGGTCCCTTTCCCAACACATACCCAGGCTTCACACCTCTCAGCAACTGCCACCAGCTACGTATAAGACCCCTAGCAAACCTATGACTTAATCACCCAATTGCATTCTGTGCTCTGGTAGCTAAACAGTTATCCCTTCACACACTGGTTTCTAAAGAGTTAATCCAGCCAAGAAATCTGTCTCTTCTAAACAGGCAATGAATTTGTTTTAGAGCAATAAGGACAGAACTATTAAATTGTTAGATTTAATATACAAAAAGTACAATGCTTACAGAGAATAAAAAAACAATTAGATAAAGATTTGACATATAAAAATTGCAAACTATTGCAACAGTTGAACAGTCCTTCAATTAGATTGATCCCCAAGAAACTGACAATTTGTGTTTTCACAACACAGATTTTTAAGCCAAATGAAATGGGACGGCATTCACAGGGGCAGCATTAATGCTAATAGGGGGGCACGGATATAGTTTGTTCGCAAATATTCCAAACGTTTTGACCTTTGGGTAAATCCCCACAGATATATCCCAGAGACATAACTCTCCCTTCAATAAATCGATCATAATCTCTCGCACATTTAAATACCAAACATGATGGAATTATAACCATGTGAAATACCTTTCCCAAAAACACGTGATTATAGCTTTTCCTTGATACCGCCAGTAACTGTAATTCACAACCCTGGTCTGATTTCTGCTCCTCAGTATGGGGTAGAACACAGATTTCCCAAAATAAGAAATTTGAAGACATCTTTTTTGAAGCTAATATTTCTATATACTTGTATAGGCCTTCAAATGCTGTCTGTGTCTGCAAAATTCTCACCTAGGCGTATGGCTCTCTCTCTAACTCACACCTAGTGGTTCTTTTGTGTGTACACTACCTATTGAAAGGAAGTCAATTAGGAAGTGGGACACATGATCAACAACAATGGATGTCTGTGATCTGCATATCTTAAGCAGGTCTCCTCACAAAAGGGTTTGCTCAACCTAATTACCTCCTACTGGGCTAATTGCTAATTTTTTTAAAAAGGAAACAAAGATGTATCTGAGAGGAAATCATGTTTACTTCTATGTATCAATGCAATATTTTATTTGGGCCCTGACATTTAATATTCTATTTAATCCTATCAGATTTCTGCCCTTATCCTGACATCTATTGTGAGAAAAGTTCTATATAAAATGATTTATTGATCTTATTGTCTCTGAAATTCTGTGCTCTGTTTCTGAGATATTTATGCATAGGTCAGCTAGCAGTGTATTTTTTAGATGCTAGCTAATAATTTATGGCAAGGGTAGAAAATGCTAAAAAGTCTTGGAGACCTTGTAAAAGCTTATATCAGTATCCATAAATAATACCAAAACATCCCTCTCAAATTCCTTGTGGTTATGCATTCCTCCCAGCCATCTCGATCTAGATGCCATCCCAATTGGAACAGCTTTGCCCCAATCAGGGGGAAAGTTGTGAAGCAATGTCTGTTCACTGCTGCTCTGGCTGGCTCCATGCGCACTGCATGGCAATGAAGGTGGTTGGAAGGGAGGGGAGGAAAGAACAGGGCAGCCTAGCCCTTCAAAAGCACTAGAGAGGACCCAGTGACTAATGTCAAGTGGTCAAGTCAACATCATAATGTGGCTACACCATCTTTCCTGATACAGCCTATCCAAATGTTCGGGAGGTGTGGTGTATGTGATATCTCAGGACATACTAATAACAATAGGGGCCATTATAAAAAATGCCTGACTAGAAAGGTGTTTTGAAAGTTCTTAAATGCTCATTTGCATTTACACAGGCCTGCTGGTGGTGACATCACAATGAAATGTAATGTCATGTAATACTGAAAGATGTGTTAATTTCTTGGGAGTCTATTTTCATATTGACAACTTTTGTTTAGTGCTCCCAGCTTTTTCATGCTCCCAGCAGACAGAAATATGATCATATGTGAGTGTACCATTTCCTGTATTAATCCTTTTATTTCATAAGAAGCTATTACACAATATCATTGTATGTCATTATTATGAACTGTTTTTGTATCTTGAACATTGTTGATTTTTTCTCCATATTAAGCAACACCTGATTTCTAATGAATTCATGTGGTCAAATTAACTTTTTATTAGAAATGCTAAATAGCTAAATAACTCTGATTAAAGTAAGTTGTGAGAGTTTAGTTGAGATAAAGCAGGGAGAAACTGAAGGCTTCCTGAGTAAGAGTGTCATCTCTTGAAACAAACCCCGGTGGTGACAAGATTGGTAAGGTAGGGGGATTTTTAAGAAAGTAAAGTCTGATTGGAGTCCTCTCTCACCAATACTTGTTTTCTGAAATGATATATCCTGTTCATGTTTATTGGTATATGTGTCTTAAATTTCACAAGGTGGGTTCTCTATGCACCACTCAATTCCTTAACATGTTCCATAAAGACATTACTGTCCCTTAACATTACCAGGACCTAACACCTGCCCTGCTGAAACCAGACCGCCGTGGGAACCAGACCAGGACCTTATCTGTGTGCAGTTTGTATGTTCTCCCCGTGTTTGCATGGGTTTCCTCTGGGTGCTCTGGTTTCCTCCCACACTCCAAAAACATATTGGTAGGTTAGTTGGCTGCTATCAAATTGACCCTAGCCTCTGTGTGTGTGTGTGTTACTGAATTTAGACTGTAAGCTCCAATGGGACAGGAACTGATGGGACTGAGCTCTCTGTACAGCACTGCAGAATTAGTAGCACTATATAAATAGCTAATGATGATGATGACAGAAATCTTTTGCTTGGACAATTCTGACTAGAGTTGCAGCTTCTGTTGGATTTGGTCATGGATCATGATGGTGATTTGTTTGTGAAAGCCTTTGTGAGCCTGCTGAATGCAAGGGATATTGGTCCCTACCTTGCAGTGGCGGATCCAGGGGGGGGGAGATCGGGGCGATTGCCCCCCCTAGCAGGGGTTTGCTGCCGGCGGCTGCACAATATGTGCAGGTCCGCTCGGCAGTGACAATGTGCTGTTTTAAACACAATCAGAGCAGCCGGGCAGCACACTGTCACTGCCGAGCGGACCTGCACATATTGTGCAGCCGCCGGCAGCCTTGAAGTCAAAAAGGGGACGGGGCCTAAATCGCCCCACCTAAATCGCCCCGGGTAGGATACTTTTCTAGATCCGCCCCTGCTACCTTGCTGGTACCTTGCTTATAGAGGAGTCAAAATCATGGCTCAGCAGGCGTGCTATCGCTCTTGGTGACTATAAGATCCTTTTAGAGTCTAGGGTTGTAAATAAGGCTTCAGTGGGCTGAATACACTGGTATTTGTTCTTAAAAGAGTAAGTAACCTGTGTATTGTGCTTTTACAATAAAGGACAGTTGTTTCTTGAAGTGTTGAGGGGGTGCATGGCCATTTCTATTCTGCAAGAGGATTTTAATTTTGTACTAGCCCAGAGGTCTTTGGGTCTCCCTCTATACCTTTATTTGGACACTTTTTGCACCTTCCTTACTTTGGCTTTTTGAGCAACGTAATAATAATCTGCATACACAAAAAATTACAAGTAATAAACAGTGTTGATATAACTGGACTCTCATGATTAATTTGAATAAGAAATGAGGCAAAATGGAGCAGTAGGTGAAAAATAACAAGAATGGTTCTAAAGTGGAAGGAGTTTGGAATTTTATGTGCAGTTTATACATCTGCACAGTGCACCCTTTCAGATTTTTCCATCTCTCTGCACAACAGGCCCAACTGAATTCCAGGCTCA
The DNA here is from genome assembly GCF_038048845.1 of Mixophyes fleayi. Lineage (NCBI taxonomy): Eukaryota > Metazoa > Chordata > Amphibia > Anura > Limnodynastidae > Mixophyes > Mixophyes fleayi. The sequence continues at coordinate 135,320,913 of NC_134403.1, forward strand.
CTAATCAGGCTTACTGGAGAATCAGGCCATCACAGTGTATGAAATATAAGCAAGCCAATAATCAACAAATGTCACTTATAAAAGAAACTTAATGCTCAGAAATTCTCTCTTCTTGGATAATACTGGAGGAAAAAACTGTCTATACTGTGTGACCATGACTGGTGCAAGTGTGTATGTGTTATGGGCGTAGTCAGGCATAGTGGAGATGCCTAGGTTAAGGGGGGAGAAAATGTACTGAATATAGCGTTGCTGCTTATGGACCTGCCCTGCTCCTGGTGATGACAGAACCCCTTTTGTTAAATCCCCAAGAACCCAGCAGAAAGGGGTCAAAAGCTTGTTTAACATAAGACAAAGCCTAATAAATGCTATTCGATGCAGGAACTCCAAAAAATAATAAGAGCGAATAGTCCTGTACATACGCACACTTTCTGTCAAGCGTTCACTTTGTGACAATTTCAACATTGCCTTCAGCACTATGACGCAGGGAAGCTTTGAAGCCCACAATTTAACCATAATCTGTTACCATATTTGCTTCTAGTATGAGAGCTGGCTCCAGAATCCCACGAGGGACTAAATATTTTACAGGGGGGATTCAATTGACGGCCATGTGGCACGCGGGCATCATGCTGCGCACATTGCCAGCAATTACGGTAAAAATCTCTGCTCTATGGGGTGCGAGGAGAAATGAGTGGAGATTTCTGTCAAATGTCCGCAGTGAAATGTCTTGTGGACACTTCACGGCTAATTGTATTCCCTCCTATGGCTGCTACTTTTTAGTTTAAAAATGTAAAATATCTAATCAATGACAGTACTGTTATTAATTATAATTACTAACAGTACTGGTACTGATCAGATATTTTGCAAACCCTTATGTCCAATCAAAATTACTCCAATATGCAAGTCATACTGTTGGTCAAATGATATTTATTAACCCTGTCCTCCTTGGTTGTTTTCAAAGTGTAAAGTTAATAAATATTTTGACCAAAATAATGAATTGTATATTGGGGTAATTTAGATTGGAAAAAATGGTTTGCATTTGGTTTAAAGAGTTAAAAATATTTTGCTCTTTTGTTATGAAATGTTGCAATTTCTTTTCAGCTGTTGGCAAATAAACAATATATATCTATATAATACTTTCACTTTTTCTTACAAGATCTTGTAATGGACACATCTACAAATACACCTAAGAAATAGCTGTTTTTGTGGTTTAGTATGTAGTTGAAGTCTGAAAAGAATAATGGAAGGAACATAATCTGGCAAAAAACGGACATTCTGACTTTAACCTATAGCTCCTTAAGTTATTCAAAGGTAGGTCAGTAGGGGGTCATACATGGTTGACTGAATAATCCATGTTTTCTTCAATGCAATTGTTTTGATCAATGGTGAGTTAACATTAGAAATGAATTCCTAGTACTAATGCATATTTTCTATTTTAGGCTACATCAGCACGTTTTGCATTATAATCTTGATTTTCATGGTCTTGTTTCTTGGCCTCCTGGGATTTGGGTAAGTAACATCACAGTTTCACATTTCGCAATATTGTAAAAATAAGTACAGTTGTAAACCAAAACATTGTTCTTCACAAAATAACTGAATTGTCATTAAGAACATAATCTACTCCTTTATTAGTCTGCAGTGGCTTATTTGAAGGTAGTTGACAGATTGAATATTAATGAGAATGCAAACAATCAAACAACTGATGCCTCCTGAATCTGGAGTCACATTGTACCTCCGTGTATTCACTGCTACCTAGAGAATTGGGAGACCTATTCACATAAATGTTGGCTCACTTTCAAAATGTCTACCTCCACTGTGGGCCAACTCCAAAGGATGTGTAGAGTACTGTGCAACTTGAGTGCTTCGGTCATGTAGTCTATCTGTCTATCTGTCTATCTGTCTATCTGTCTGTCTGTCTGTCTGTCTGTCTGTCTATCTCTAGAGTGGTCAAAGTGGAGGTGTATACAGTTGTTTTCCATACCACCACTTCTCCTATTGAGCTCCACTCACTTACATTCCCATTACATTTTCCATACCACCTCTTCTAAATTTTCACTTCTACCACTGTATGTTTGTATATAGCTGCAGCACTCCTTCTGCCACCAATTAAATGAGAAGTGCTGGGAGATGCGTTTTCACAGTACAATTCATTAGTGGTTGCCTCTATTTTCATGGACACACGCCACTGTATGTATGTTCATAATTTATTCTTATTATACAAAAATGACACAGTATTGGAAATAAAATATATAATAATTTGATTTTGCTGTAATTAGAGTTGAATCACCTGTTACGGATTTAATAGTGAAAGCCTGCTGATCTCTGATGTCACAAGCTGTCAGTCTTTGCAAGTTCACGCCTTTCTTTCACACAGCTATTACAAATACAGAAGTCTAAATAGCAAGCAGCCTGATGCCAGTGTGAAGGAAGAATGCACAGGTGGGAGGTAAGCCAACATGGATTCATTTTATCATGCATATTTCTCCCATAATTTCTGTTATGGCTTTTCTTAAAAACCTTGCAGTTTGCATGTATGTTTTTTTAATTGTTCTTCTGTAGTATACCTAGGCTGGTTCACATGCTTTAACCATCCTCTTAATTTGAATATCCACTATGTTTTAAAAGATTACTGAAATAAGATAAAGGAGTTTACCTTCAACTCAGCTTTTGGACTTCTCCGATACATTTTATTCTCAAGTTCCATGCTCTTTTTATAAAATTTAGCTTGTGTGCAAGTTGTGTCCAAACATGAGTCAGGTCCATAGTTTGGAGAGACATCTGCAAAGATTGGATATTTAGCTTGTACTGGTGTTTTGTGTTTTGTGGAAGAGGCGCCAAGAGAGGGGGAGCAGGTATAAAGCACTAGGTGTGGCCACACCCCTTTCTGCAGCTATAAATGGGGCCCCAAGATGTTGCTGTACTGGGGCCCAAACTTCCTCTTGGTGGCCCTGTTTTGCGTTGCACATTGAGGGCCTGATTCATTAAGCAATGTAAGTGCCAACATTTGATGTATTTTGCATCAAATTACACTCCGTTTGTCCAGAAACAAACTATACGACAGAGAACGCAAGTGTACACAGTTCATCTTGGAGCGCAAAGAACAATTAAGACAAGCTATGATTTTATGGGCAGGACGGGAGTGGAATGGGGGTATACACATAGTAAATATACAGTAAAATCATGCCAAGCTAGAGCGCATGCAGCAGCATCTGATTCAAGCTTTGGGCATCTCAAAGGTGCGTGATTTTCAATTGTATCACTTGCACCAGCTACAGGCCTGGTGTCAGGGCAGAGTGGTAGTGATGAGGGATGTAAGCAGCGATTTTGTGTGCGTCATCCGCAAAAAAACACTCTGCTTATGTCCAGAACCGGACAATACGCTACAGATAGCAGCCTTGTTCAAATCCTCCTCAAATGCAAAATACGCAATTTCAGGGATGAAACGAGGCAGGAACGGGGAGTTTGGCCGTAGTCATTGTACAGTAAGGGCAAGCCAATCGCGAGTGCATGCAGCAGCGTCCGCTTCAAGAGCTGGGCATCTGCCAGGTACTTGTCTTTCAGCCGTATCTCTTGCTCCAGCTACAAGGCTAGTCTAAGTCCTGATTACTACTGATGACGGTCGCATATGCATGCTATAACATGTGTTTGCAATCAGGAGCGATTGTAAAAATCCATTTTTTGTTCAGGAGACATTAATAACATCCTGATTATTGTATTTCATGGAGGAAATATAAAAAGAACACTTGTTAATGTTTTTTTCATTAATGACTATATTAGGTGACAATTACTGAATCCTTTTTGCGCCTTTGACTTTTTAATCCACGTATGAATTGGACGTATCCTGCAGTACATTGTGTATGTTAGAAACACAGAGTTCACCTAGACCCATAGTCAACAAGAGATGTATCTTCAGATCAGATTCTTGTTGAATACGTAAGTGCGTATGCCCTATTTATATGTGGTTTTTTAAAAAACCGCACAGTACGTTCACATTGCGTTCCTTAATGAATCAGGCCCTGAGTGTACTTCATAAATAGGGATTTTCCCTATTTACTGGCAATGTAAAGCCACATACAATTGTATAACAATATTTTGTTAATTTTGTCTGCTGCTTCTAGCAGAAATCATGGAACAGTGCATCCTCTACAATTTAAACCACAGCAAATGTGACATGCTTGTAATAATTATTTTTTTTCTTTACAGTGGGATAGAGATGGAGAAAAATCCCCCACACGACTAATGAAGCTTCAAAAAAGAATAGTACAAATGCAAAAAACCTAAACAATCCAGTGTCAAACTTGTTAAAGTAAAGACATATTATTCTGTAATTCCGTACATCTATTAATTTCATATGCACACATGCTCATTTACATAGATAACCTCTTTTCTTATCAAATAAAAAAAAAATATTTAAGTAGTGAGATGTAGTAAACAACAAAATTATCATGGGGTAAAAGTTACTGGGCACTTATGAAGCTGAAAAAAAATTACATTTGTGGTGCCCCAAAATCTGAGTACCCTGGGGTGTATCTATATGTTTTTAATTTGTTAATTTAATTTGTTAATTGTTAAAAATGTTTACAAAGATTTTTAAAAAAAAATAAATAAAAAAAATATATATTTTCCTGAGGGAGAAGTGACAGTTGGGAGTGGTTGGTGGTTGCCGGGGGTGACAGGAAGGAGGAGTGTGTGGCATAGTAACAAGTCCACTAACTTTGGTGATAACTGTGAACTCCCAGAAGGCAGTGGGGAGAGGAAAGTTCTAGACTTCTGAGGAAGAGAGATCCCTGTGTCTGCATAGACTGAGAGAGAAAGATAGGGACAGAATGAAAATCGGACAAAGTGATCTATAAGCAGATTAAAAGTGAAGTAAGTGTAAGAAGAGAAGAGGATAAGAAGTGAGCCAAAGAGAGGTGTGAGTAAAAAGGAAAATACTGAAAACAAATGATCAGTATAGAGATCTGTGACATCACACTAAACAGACTGAGCTATGTACTGAGGACAGTGTGAGAGGAGAGAAAATAAAGAGACTGTGTAATACAAAAGATCATCAGTTTATTTGGCGTGAAAAGTAATTTATGGGCCCCAACCACGTGCAGCACTTCTACTAAATTCCTGTGCACAGTTCAACCCAGGACTGAGTGTAAATATGGTAACGTTACAAAATGTTTTAGTGGAATATTAATGTTAAGTGATTTACCTGAAAATTGATTTATTATTATTATATGTTAAATGCTATTGTGCTCTATGTTGATCAAATGAGTGTTTTGTCATTACCATTGAGTTGAAGGGGTCAGGGGCGCGGTGGCTTACCAAAATTATCTTCACCGCATTATTAATAAACCCAAGTTATTTGTCCAATCCTTGTCCCTCTCATTGAGGTATTTATCTCCTGACCACCGGATGTCCGAATAAAAAAGAACCTGACTCGTGTCTGGAGGACAAGGTAAGGGAAGGGAATCCCATCAAGTACTCGGCCACCACACATTTATTATTGTTGCTAATTGTGTTTGTTCAGTGAGTTTACTTGACAGAAACAGTATGATGCAAGGTGATAATGTGATGCTTTGTGCTATATTGTCACTGTCCACTTATACACTTTGGGCCTGGCTAGGAAAAAAATGAGTTTTCTCCTGGACAAAACAATGTTACAATGCAAGGGGTGCAAATTATTTTTTTATTTTGCACATAAGGAATATACTGTTTGTTTTTTCATGTAGCACACAAATACTTGATAGCTTATTTGTACACTGAAATTTAAATTTGATCTAGGACATGTCCTATGCCAACTATAAATCTGCCATCACATTTTACATTTATATCCCCCTTCAATACAACACGGTTTTGCCAAGGTACAAAGTTACAAATTTTTTTTGTTTTCCTTTCCTTAATGAATCAGGCCCTTTGTGTATTTTTGTTTTCCCTTTTTTGTTAAACCATGGAGACCTTTAAGGAGTTATCAGACATTCAAATAGATATGCAAAACCTTCACTATACCTTAACATAGGTCTTTTCTTATACTGTTACGCTACCAACCACTGCAGTTGTTTTAAAATGGGGTATTGCTGAACCCTAATAGAAACAAAGTATTGTGTTATAGGCATTATAGCTAATTTAGCAGTTGGCAGTCTTAACCCCTTATATAAATGTTACAGATCATGTAATTAATAGGAATCATTAGAAATCTTTTGGCAGAAAACACATTCATTAGGAATTGACTCACTTATTATGATAAAAAAATACTATGAATTTATTCAACTTCCCCCCATATTAGAAGAAAGCATAGTGTATTTATGGCAGCAAACCAGATGAAATAATAATCTTATTCTGAACTCTGTCAAAGCCTGTGCAGCAGTAATTATATTCCCAACCACCTTTTTTAAATCCTCATCCTTGGCTCCTTGCTTCTCTCCGTAATCTTGATCTCTGTTAGATGTTAGTAGGGTTACAATCCGTAAAGTAGTGTTAGTGTAATTATACAGTCCTATTAGCAACTTCCACCAGTTAGTTTTGTTAGGGAAAATAGCTGGTAATTAGTTTACATGCCAGAAACTAACTGTTGACAAAGGAATAATTATAATAATAATAATAATAATGCTTTGGGCAATCACAGTGGCATGGAAATGCGTTAAGAGTAATTGTATACAATGTAATACCAGGAATCACAATGATAATGCAGAGAAAAAGAATGCACCAAAAAGTCCAAAATATGCCATATGATGGCATGGACACAAAATTGCTAAATCTAACCACTGCCCAAATAGAGATTTGACTTTCCAATTCTTGCAAGCAGGGCCGGATTTACCATTAGTCAACCTAGGCAATTGCCTAGGGCCCAGTGGTTCCCAGAGGGCCCTTCCAGGGCTAGTGGCGAGACCAACCTTTAAAAATGGGCCGCTACTTATGGGCCAGTGCTATATGCTTGCACCCCCGGGCTAAAGTCTTCCAGCCAGCCCCTGAATAGGGGTATATGTTATGCTAAAAAACTATAGGGCCCCATGTGGTCTAAATCTGGCTCTGCTTGCAAGACGCCTGGGACACCTCCTGTTCTAACCAACAGACTGTGTATTAATCAACTGTGAGAACACAGAGTGGTCTCCACATGATTTACATATGGAATAGATACATTATTTGCACACTTATATGTTTGATCTCTTCTAATATGCTTCTTTCTTTCCGCTATACTTAAATTTTATTCAAATATATTTTTTTCTGGCTCAATAACACTTTCAAAAAACGGATTGGTAATATACATGCAGTGGACAGAAAAATGGAAACACCAACATAAAGTCCCATAATAGGGCATTGGGGCACCACATGCAGCCATTACAGTACTGGTATTGAGACTACCAATGTCTACAATTATGCAGGAAGGATTCAGCACCGTTCTTCCTAGAGATGAGCGCACTCGGATTTCTGAAATCCGAGCCGGATCCGAGACAGATCCGGGTATTCCCGCCAATTGCAAAACTGAAACCGAGGCTCTGAGTCATAATCCCGCTGTCGGATTTCGCGATACTCGGATCCTATAAATTCCCCGCTAGTCGCCGCCATCTTCACTCGGGCATTGATCAGGGTAGAGGGAGGGTGTGTTAGGTGGTCCTCTGTCCTGCTATATCTCGTGCTGTTCAGTTCTGTGCTGTGCTGTGCTGTGCTCTGTGTTCTGCTCAGTCCAGTGGTGCTGTGTCCTGTGCTCTGTCCTTCTAAGGGCATTGTTATTTCCCCATTATTCCCAAATTATAAAAAATTTCAAAAAAAGTTATAAAAAAAAAAAAAAAAAAGTAATTATAAAAAAAATAAAAATATCCCAAAACAATCCTGCAGTATAAGTCCAGTGGTACTGCAATATTACAAAGTTCACTCATTCTGCAGTATAAGTCCAGTGGTACTGCAATATTACAAAGTTCACTCATTCTGCAGTATAAGTCCATTGTTGTTACTGCCATATTACAAATTTCACTGATTCTGCAGTATAAGTCCAGTGGTACTGCTATATTACAAAGTTCACTCATTCTGCAGTATAAGTCCAGTGGTACTGCTATATTACAAAGTTCACTCATTCTGCAGTATAAGTCCAGTGGTACTGCAATATTACAAAGTTCACTCATTCTGCAGTATAAGTCCAGTGGTACTGCTGTATTACAAAGTTCACTCATTCTGCAGTATAAGTCCAGTGGTACTGCAACATTACAAAGTTCACTCATTCTGCAGTATAAGTCCATTGGTACTGCAATATTACAAAGTTCACTCATTCTGCAGTATAAGTCCATTGTTGTTACTGCCATATTACAAATTTCACTGATTCTGCAGTATTAGTCCAGTGGTACTGCTGTATAACTCCAGTCCAGTGGTACTCTCCTGTGCTGCATATAATTTTTAAAGGCTTTGCCGAGTGTGTGTGGCTTCGGGGAACACTCTCTTGTGCTACATATAATGCAGAACAAAAATTTGGAGGATAAAGTAGGGAAAGATCAAGACCCACTTCCTCCTAATGCTGAAGCTGCTGCCACTAGTCATGACATAGACGATGAAATGCCATCAACGTCGTCTGGCAAGCCCGATGCCCAATCTCCTAGTACAGGGCATGTAAAATCCAAAAAGCCCAAGTCCAGAAAAAGTAGCAAAAAGAGAAACTTAAAATCATCTGAGGAGAAACGTAAAGTTGCCAATATGCCATTTACGACACGCAGTGGCAAGGAACGGATTAGGCCCTGGCCCGTGTTCATGACTAGTGGTCCAGCTTCACCCAAGGAACTAAGCCCTCCTCCCCCCCCCTACAAAAAATTTAAGAGAGTTATGCTGTCAGCAACAACACAGCAAACAACTCTGCCTTCTAAAGAGAAATTATCACAAATCCCCAAGGCAAGTCCAAGGGTGTTGGTGGTTGCAAAGCCTGACCTTCCCATCACTGTACGGGAAGAGGTGGCTCCTTCCACCATTTGCAGCACGCCCTCTGCATATGCTGGAAGGATCACCCACAGTCCAGTTACAGATTTGGCTAATGAAGGTGTGAATGTTGTACACCGGGAGGAGGATATTGATGTAGTTGGCGCTGAGGAGGATGTTGATGATTATGATGCAGACAGATACCAAATTGCCTTTCTCAATTTCTATTTCTATTCTAGATTATATAACGGCTGAATAGTTTTCTATTTTACTCCTAGTGGAGAGGGGATCTGATGCAGACCGATACCAAACTGCATTTGTCCATTTCTTTGTATATTTGAATTTCTAGTTCTACAGTCTATGCAGGCTGCTTTTTTTTATATTCAACTACAAGTGTAGGGTGGGGGGGGGGCATAGATACCCACAAAGGAACGTGGTCCATTTAATTTCACTTTCTAGCTCCACAGTCTGTGCAGCCTGCTTTTTTTTTATCTTCATACTATTTACAAGCCTTGCAATCTAAATTAACAAGAGGTAGTGACGTGCTAGAACTCCACCCTCTATATGCTGCAGAGGATGGAGGAGCATCAAAAGGCCATTCAAGCCTACACAGCCACCTATGACATAGGAAAAGAAGTGGGGATGCGCCTGAGTCAAGCGCACTGGAGAATGATTTCCGTGTTGTGCAAGGTTCTGCAGCCATTTGAACTTGCCACACGAGAAGTCAGTTCCGACACTGCCAGCTTGAGTCAGGTGATTCCCCTGATCAGGCTTTTGCAGAAGCAGCTGGAGAAAGTGAGGGAGAAGCTGGTACACCATTGCGATTCCACCAAGCATGTAGCTCTTGTGGATGTAGCCCTTCGTATGCTTTGCCAGGATCCGAGGGTGGTCAGTCTTTTAAAGTCAGAGGAATACATTCTGGCCACCGTTCTCGATCCTCGGTTTAAAGCATATGTTGTGTCTCTGTTTCCGGCGGACACAAGTCTACAGCGGTGCAAAGAAATGCTGGTCAGGAGATTGTCCTCTGAAGAGGACCGTGACATGCCAACAGCTCCCCCTATATTTTCATCACTGTTTGTGCAGTTCCAAAAAAGAGGAACTGCCATTTCTATTGCTACCTTCTTTCTTTCTGTATTTCCTGTGTCCTGTGGTTTGTTCATTGTTATTTCCAAGTTATCCAAAAGTTCAAAAAAAACAACTTTATTTTTATAAAAAAAAATATAAAAAATTAATTTTAAAAAAAAATAAAAAAAAATAATAAAAAATTTTAAAAAAATAATTGGAAAAAAATATTACAAAATTTTAATAAATCTAGCTTGTACTGCTATTTAAAAGTCTAACTACGATCATTCACTGTTGCTGTACCCAAAAATAATAGGTACTGCTATTAAAGTACAGTCCAGTGGTACTCTCCTGTGCCGCAGATAATTTGTAAAAGCTTTGCCGAGTGTGTGTAGTTATGTATCACAGGTTTAAAGAAGAGGCACAACACTGACAACCTGTTAGAGAAACTGAGGGAAATAATCTCTCTGTGGCTCACCCCACTTAGACTCTCCTGGGGATTCGAATAACTGCCATTTCTATTACTACCTTCATTCTTTCTCTATTTAAAAAACAAAAAACAAAAAAACTGTCATTTCTAGTACTACCTTCTTTCTTTCTATATTTAAAAAAAAAAAAAAAACTGTCATTTCTATTACTACGTTAATTGTTTGTGCAGTCACAAAAAAGAGGAACTGCGCCCTTAACTGCTATGTTGGTTTTAGACGTCCATCCGGTGTCCGCCATCTGTTCCCTGGAATTCAGACCAGTTGAGGGTTTTATTATTATATTGTGGCCCCAGTATCAAATTGGGTACCGGGGCCACTTCACTACGCAGTCCAGATACTTTTTTTGGTGGAATTCAGACCAGTTGAGGTTTTTTTTTATTATATTGTGGCCCCGGTATCAAATTGGGTAACGGGGCCACTCCACTACTCAGTCCAGATACTTGTTTGGTAGAATTCAGACCAGTTGAGGGTTTTTTTATTATATTGTGGGGACCACTCCACTACGCAGTCCAGATACTTTTTTGGTGGAATTCAGGCCAGTTGAGGATTTTTTTTTATTATATTGTGGCCCCGGTATCAAATTGGGTAACGGGGCCACTCCACTACTCAGTCCAGATACTTGTTTGGTGGAATTCAGACCAGTTGAGGTTTTTTTTATTATATTGTGGGGACCACTTCACTACGCAGTCTAGATACTTCTTTGGTGGAATTCAGACCAGTTGAGGATTTTTTTATTATATTGTGGCCCCGGTATCAAATTTGGTACCGGGGCCACTCCACTACGCAGTCCAGATACTTTTTTGGTGGAATTCAGACCAGTTGAGGTTTTTTTTATATATTGTGGGGACCACTTCACTACGCAGTCTAGATACTTCTTTGGTGGAATTCAGACCAGTTGAGGATTTTTTTATTATATTGTGGCCCCGGTATCAAATTGGGTACAGGGACCACTCCACTACGCAGTCCAGATACTTTTTTGGTGGAATTCAGACCAGTTGAGGGTGATATATTGTGGCCCCGGTACCAAATTGGGTACCGGGACCACTCCACTACGCAGTCCAGAAAGCTACCTGAAATGTTTTGGACTAAAAACAATATTGTGAGGTGTGAGGGTGTTCAGAATAGACTGGAAATTAGTGGAAATTATTGTTATTGAATGTTATTGAGGTTAATAATAGCGTAGGAGTAAAAATAAGGCCAAAAACATGATTTTGGAACTTTTTATGCTTTTTTGAAAATAAATCCGAATCCAAAACCTTAAATCCGAACCAAAACCTTTCGACAGGTGTTTTGCGAAACAAATCCGAACCCAAAACACAAAGCACGAGACACCAAAAGTGGCCGGTGCACATTCCTAGTTCTTCCACAAGAAAATCACTGAACTGATGCCTGATTGATGGTGATGGAAAAATCCCTCTAAGGCACCATTCCAGAATATCCCATAAATGGTGGATTGGGTTCAGATCTGAGGGAGAAGACCATGACATATGGATAACACCATATGTCATACACCAGTGTTGTGTTCATCAAACATGCTATGCGGATCAGGGGTGACGGGCATTATCATCTCGTAAGACACCCCTTCTGTGTGGAATAAAAATGCTGCAACATGTTAATAAGATGATCACTCAGTAACATAAATTAGCAGTTAGCATTTTCCATGCTTTCGGTGAAATGACTGCACCCAAATAATGGCAGTAAAATATGTCTCCCAACATTACAGAACCATGTCAGCAATGTTTTAGTACTATGATAGCCCATGGAGCCTCATCACTTGAGGCTCCATGGGAATTTGAGCACAATTGAATTCCCCCCATAGAGTGTAGGCACATAGTTATACTTGTTGCTTTACTTAATTCCTGATTAAAGGCAAAATTATTTTATAATTTCTTATTTTTATTACCTCTATCACAGTTCAACTGATCAGAAAATGGCAATGCCTGTCACAAGACCTATATATTACCTCATATGATAAATATGTCAATGTCTATGTTATTACACAAATGCCCAATAGGAGTAAATGTAATTATTGCAAAATTAATTTTTCTTAGCTTACTGCAGTTATTATCATCATCATCACCATTTATTTATATAGCACCACTGATTCCGCAGCGCTGTACAGAGAACTCACTCACATCAGTCCCTGCCCCATTGGAGCTTACAGTCTAAATTCCCTAACATACACACAGACAGAGAGAGAGACTAGGGTCAATTTGATAGCAGCCAATTATCCTACGAGTATGTTTTTGGAGTGTGGGAGGAAACCAGAGCACCCGGAGGAAACCCACGCAAACACGGGGAGAACATACAAACTCCTCACAGATAAAGCCATGGTTGGGAATTGAACGCATGACCACAGCGCTGTGAGACAGAAGTACTTACCACTGAGCCACTGTGCTGCCCAATTATTATACGGTATGTAACTATTGGGTGCCTCACCGATGTAGATTACCTCTAAGGTAAGTCAGACCTATAACATAGCACGCATGGCTTTCTAAACTGTGACTATTTATATTGATTCATTTGTTGCTAACTGCTGTTAGACTCAAATTACAGTGGATGCAATAGCTGTAAAGAAGCCAAAACCATACCAGTGTTTCTCCACAGGTGACTGCGCTGCACACACCATAGGTATAACCAGCATCATACTGGGATGATTTAATTTAACACTCCTCTTATTCCAGAAACCATGGATGATTACTCTGAATGTGATGGGAGGGCATCACTGTTACAATATTTAGCTTATTCTTGGTGAAACTGTGGGTCTATTCTGTACACTGTTGAATTGTCTCCCATCCCATTCTATTTTCTTTGTGTTGGGACATGATTGCTTGTTTTTATTATTTTATTAAAATGATTCTTTCTGAGAACTACTTAATAAAAAGATTATAAAAAAGTAAACACTAAACAAATGAAAATAAAGAATTATAAAACTCGCTACCTTTAATTATAAATAAAGTATAACTTTGTACCAAGACACTATGACCGTGTGAAACCTTGAATAAAAATATATTTTAGTATTGGGAAAAATAGCTGAATATATTTTGGAATTTATTTCGGTAGTTAAACTTACTGTATAATATATTCTCTTTTTTTATAAAGCTCATAAAATAAAAACATATTTATGTCTGTGGAGAAATATATTCTACTGATTTTGATTAAAATTAATAATTTGTAAAGCGAAATAGGGCTTATATCTTGTATTATAGCCAGATTACCCTGGTTTTAAAGCTCTCCACACACTACCAGTAGGTGGAAAACCTCCAATCAACTGGATCTGTTCCCAGTGTGGACACATATTTCTTCTTTACTAAGATTTTTTTTGTACGCTGCAAATTAAGCCACAAAGAGATGTTTCTTAAAACATGTCATTGTGAATATCCACATTTCCTACTATTTCTGTACACAAGGACAATACAGAAGGATCATGTGTGTATCTATATAAGAGATGTAAGTGTATTCACCTAATATGAAGACTAGTTTCACCAAGGGTGAGAGATTCTTAATTTGACAATCACTGCCTTGATCCTGGCATGCTAATATGTATTTTCCAGTTTAGGACAATTTTCACACTTACACAATGCTTTGATTAAATTGGAAAAACAATTTTATTATTTAGTTCAGCCAAGTATAAGGAATTTCTTGTAATAAGTATATTTTTGTTGTATTTGGTTTATATAGGAAAAAAACCTCAGAAGAATAGGGACACGTGCAAATAGTTCCCTAGATGTCGTCTGTTATTGTGTAATGCTCATAGGGGTGTCAAATAAACAGTTACATGAGCCATCCCCCTTTGTATTGATATACTGGACCTCATTTAGAGTCGGACGCAAAGTCCGTTTTAGGCGCATCTAACCAAAAAACACTACCACGCATGTGCAGAAAGCACCAAATCCGCCTGCATCTTGGACGCAATTAACACTTGCGACAGCTTGCGACTCACTACGAGAGAATGGGAGGAACGCGGAATTGTGAAGGCGTGACCATGTAAATACATCCTAGTCGCAGTGAGGCGCAGACGCAACACGCGTCAAAACAGGGCTAAAGCTGTGCGGCAGGAATTAGGTGGCGTAAGCTTTAGCTAGTTGCAGGAACTGCTCGCAGCTCGATAGGGTATTAAGAGTGAGAAGCAACTGGGGTTGCTTGCTACTCGTAATACCCTACCAAGCTGCGGCACACTCCCACTCCTACACTTCTTAAACGGACTTTGTGTCCGACTCTAAATGGGGTCCACTGTATTTTTTCTCAGTTGGTATTTTTTTAACTTTATTATTTTATTCTTACTTATTTTTTTAATTAATGTGTTAAAACATGTATTAACATAAGCAAAGATGTCCGCAACATCTAAGGTAATGTAACAGCATGTTGAAACATGCTCTAATTTCATGTGCACTGTGCTTAGGGGTAACCACAATATATTGCTAGCTGTTACCCTAGAACCCAAGTCACAAAAAAATAATAGTCCATAACTGCATGGAAAATGTTCCACAGAAGTCTGGTGAAGTATTACACTGCGAATAGCAAATGAAGAAATGAACCCACAACTTTCAACCATTGAAAGCATGATGCTGATTTACTGAGCATGCTCTAAGTACACATTATGTGAGACATGTCTCATGCTTAAACTGAGAAACAGTGGAAGAGCCAAGCAAACCTTCTTCCATACTTGTTTCAGGCATTGAGTAGCATCAGGATCATCAGAGGTTTACAGAGCAGAATATGAGATTGAATTTGGAGGATACCCAGAAACACAATAGAATGGTGAAATACCAGTTGAAACATGGGAGAATTATTACAAGCAATCACTGTCCAAGACCAATCAATCTACAAATCCAAAACACTTTCACAGTACAGTTCCAGAATTGAATTGATGCATTCAGTATGTCTGTTAGTCTGCGGGTGATAAGCAAAAGAGAAAAATAAATTGATACCTAAATTTGAACAGAACGCTCTCCAAAGCCTAAAAATGAACTGTATTCCTTTGTCGGAAACAATTTTTACTGGAATACCCTTTAGTCTAACTACATGCGGAACAAAAAGTGAGGCCCTAATTTTAGTAGAAGATTATCCAGTAATGGACACAAAATGACTGAATTGATTTACAATCACCCAGGTGGTTAAAACCTTTGAAAAGAGGCAATTCAACAATAAAACCAATGGATAAATATGTCCATGGTCAACTAAGTACAGGTAGTATCAAATGACCAAAGTGAAGAAGTCATCAGATTTTTTTTCTGGCACATATCTCATAGGCAGAAAAAAATCCCTAATATCCTGTTTAAAGAAAGCCACAACACGACTCGACACAATAACTTAATGGTCTAAAAAATGCCAAAGATATTTTCATGACCCTCAAACAAAGTTGCCCAAGGAAAGCTCTTGAGGAACAAAAATAAATGGGAGACTATCTCCTTAGAAGCCTGCCCTTGAGCTCTTTAGATCTGACCAGAGTGATCATCAGTCACGTGTGTCCTGAATCTGCCAGCAAGGAATAATGGGTATTATTTGAAAGACCTCAACATGTTATTGTAAAAAATGTTGGCATCATAAGTGACATCTGAATTATTTAGTGGACATAAACCAGGCTGCTGTTTGCCTTTGATCACTCCCCCCAAAAAATAAACCCTTTTTGCCTTTCAAATACCAAGTTCTTCAATCTGAAAACAATTTTGTGAGGGGCAGCATCACTGACATCTGTACTAGTAAGCAGCCAAAAAGGGTGCTCTTTGATTCAGCCAAAATACTGGGCGTTGTGAATGACCTGGCATTGTGTGCTAGCACTACTATGCTGAAGGGATGAAGAGGAATGAAGAGGATGATGATGTTACAGGCGCTGCTGCTGCTGGAAGGCGATACACCTCCCTAGTGGGCTGTCACGTTCACCTAGTCTTTTGTTTTATAAGTATTGTTTGACTACATATCAGTAGGTAAGTGGATAATCGGTACAATGGCTTTTTCTAGGGACTGAATGACTTTTTGTTTTACCTCCTGGTACAGCTGTGTTGCTATTCGGCAGAAATGAAACCGAGATGGAATTTGATAGCGTGGACACATGATCTTAACTAATTTGCTAAAACTTGATGAATTGATGGTGGAAATTGGACGCACATCCAATGCTAGCATAGCTATCATGGCTTTAGTGATCCACTATCTAGCTTCCTGCCCAGTGAGAGAGCAGCCATGCTAGCCGGAGCCCGGGGAGGAGGTGAGTGGTCCCAAGTCCCCGGCAAGTGGAAGGGGGTCGCAGCAAATGCCACAAGGCACAATAATTTAGCTCTCCTGTAACGGGGACAGTGCCCCCAATGTTATGAACTTTGGGGGTAAGTCAAATAATTGGATGAAGTCGGCTAAATTAATTAATATTGTTTTACCGTGCGATTGCAATTAGTACACCACGTCTAATGATGCGATCGCACAGGAAAACAACACACACACACTTACATTTAAACTTACATTTATAAATAGTACGCATTTAATAAAGTTACAACTCACATCAGTTTATTAATGAAACGTAAAGGCTATTAAAATAATTTTACATTACATGTATCTATGGTTCAGGTCCTTAGAAATGTAAAAGGTGTTTGTTCTTATATTATTCCTTACTTCACCAGTAGAAATTTGGTGAAATTCGGCAGCTAAGCAATCGAACACTGTGATTACTAGTTATGAATAAAATAAGATTGATACTCTATAATCATGTAGGCAGCACATGTTTATAGGTTGGCTTAAACTGGATTTAGTCCTCTTCATGTGTGTAAGTAACAAATTAATGAAATTTGAACCTCAATTCAATCATATGGTTATATAAAAAATAATATATATTATTAATAAGATTAAATTTCTTTTAAATAAGATTGATTTGTGATAATATACTTTGCTTGGTAAAGGAGATGTGCGCTTTTCTATTTTTTTTTCTTTGGTTTCCTGTGTTGAATGTATGGATTAACATAGAAGAGCTGCAATCATCACTATCAGGTGTAATATATGGTGGCTTTTTGAGTAAGGGGCTCATTTTAAATTTATATATTAAATCTACACAGAAGCGCCCATTTTTCTCTTCTTTGAGGAGTTGTTATAGGTTCTTATTTATCTGTCTGTCTGTATTAGCCAGAATTGTTTTATTGCTATGTTTGCTCCCAATTCTAGGGGCATATTCAATTCCGATCCCGATTCGTGGGATCACGCTGGAACGGCCGCGAACCTAATTCGCGGTACCGCAATAACGTGGATTTTCGTTCGCAGCCCGTAGGGCTGCGTACGAAAATCTGCGTTATTGCGATACCGTATTACCGGCAGTAGTGTGCATTTTCCGCGGTAGCGCGTTACCTCGGATCGGAATTGAATATGCCCCTAGTGTTATGGAACTTGCTTGCGCTATGTAAATAAATGATGGTGATGAAGGAAGGAGCTGGTGGTCAACTCCCCTATTTCTACTTATTGTGGCATCACAAAGGCTACAGATGCCTTGACAAATGTTGTCAGACTAATTCCACACACAAGAGGTGAATATTTTGGTCTTTTGCTCAGGCATGACAATGCGCTTATCATGTGCATGAGGTGGTGCCACTGATGGCTGAATTACCTGGACACAATCATTCTCCTCCTCATTATCTTGTTGAACTAGAACACATTTCAGTATTTTCATATCCACAATTATCCCCCTCATCCTGTTGCACATTTGCAAGTTCCAAAGTACCATCCACAATTTCTATGTCTAAATCATCATCATTACAAGTCATTCTCACATTATCAAATGGTTGTGAAATTTTGGAAGGAGGCTGTCCTATAATTACAGTGTCAGAATCTGAAATTTTACACTCACATATAACACTCATGGACACCGCTAGACACTGCTTTGGATTTTGTGAACGCCCCATTTGTTTTTTTCATACACTGATGTGGCTGTTTTGGAGGTGAAAAACCAACACTCAGAGCAAGAATCTAGTGCATGGGAAGTTACAGCAGATGCATTACCATGTTGGACACTCACTATTGCAATGGGCATGCTAGTATGTGTAAAATCAGTAGCAGGACTACTACTAGCAAAATGTGGGCATGGTCTGAGCTGTTTCTTTTCACTATATGTGGTATATGGACTGTTAGCTATTTTAATTTTTTAGACAAATCACCACATTCATCAGTTACTTTTCCCTTAATACTTACATCAAGGGCTGATGTTTTCTTTTGAGATTGAGAAACGTTGTTTGGATTTGGAGTGCCCTTTCTAACACTTTCCTCCCACATTACCTTTTTTTACTCATAGAAGTTAAAAAGTATTACTACTGACAGTACTAGTACTGGGATGCTCCTGATCTAGAGACTGTTCCATGACTAACAACAGAGGCAAAGCTATTTGAATATGGAGATACTTGTAGCTGCCACCACACCACATAAATGCCCAATGAGATAGGGAAAGGAGGGACTGTTACCTTGCAATGCAGACACTGCTCCACAGTATCATTCATATTAATACAATTGGTTCGTCAAAACACATTTATTTGCTTTATTTGGTTTGTGGCGTCAAACACAGCGTCCTGTGTTTTGGCCACTTTCTAGTACAGATGTGATACTGCCCCTCACACAATTTCCATCACAGTTAAACACTTGGATTATAATAACAAGAAATATATGGGGGTTTTTTTGAGGGGGGGGTTGCTACTCTAGGTCAAACACGGGCAATCTACTCTCTGTTTCACTGGCTTCACTAAGAAGCATACTGGTGTCAATCTGTTGGAAAACCTTAGTAATTACAAAATGGCATTGACTCTCGTCAGGTTTCCTCTTTGCACACAAGCTTGGTTGTTCACAATGTCTTTAAAAAAGAGAGGTTAGTACATGAGATGCTGTTTGTGAGCCATAACATTTCTGGGCATTTTTGGCATTCAGCAGCCACATGTATATCATTGTTGCAGCTTAAAACAAATTACCTGCCATGCCACCCACTCTAGCAAGAGGTAGTAACAAGGTGGAATTCCACACTTTAAATGCCTTAACCATTTCAGATGTGGGGTGGGCCTACTTTGGGATATTTTCTGTTCTAAATTGACCATCCTATCAGCCAGTGCTGTCTTTATGTTTTAAAGGTGTCCTTTATGTTTTTAAACTGCCATTATGAGTGCCACTGCTGTGCCACAATGTTTCATAGGGATTGTAGCTTTTATTAAACTGTCATGTGTTCATGCCACTGTTCTGTCACTAATTTTAGCCAGCCAGCTATTTTTGACAGTTGTGAAGATGTGAAAAGCAACTGTAAATAACTATAAATGAATGTTAATGATATAAATACTAATGTAGCAACAAAAGCAGCTCAAAATTACATGATTTTACCTGTTTTTCACATTTTTTAATGAAATGCAGATTCAAAACCAAAACACATGAGGATTTTTACCAAAACCAAAACACAAAGATGGTTTTAGAACCAAAACACGGGGATCTGCGCACATCTCTATTAGGGACATTTGCAGGTACTCAAGATGACCTCCACAACTCCAGACTCCATAATTTGTCAGAAATGGAGCGGAAAACTATTTGGCTACTGTAATGAAGTCAGTGGTTGAAGTAGAAATTTAGAAGTGGCGGTATGGGAAATGTAAGGGAATGTCTGGGGCCATCTAGACCCTAATAAGTTTTGGGGAATTTGATTGTTTTGAATGTATTTTAGATACTTTTTTACACTGTATACTAAAACATAAAGACATATTAAGTCATGCAAGGCTATCACCTTTGTGTTGACCTGCTTTCTCATTTGCCTTTTCCCGTTTCCTGTGTCCCTCCAACTATCCCTAATGTCTGCTGGTGTCCCTTCATCTCTTCAATGTCCTTACATTTTTCCCTCACATTTCACTTGTCATTCAACCAGTCAAATTTAGTGACTGAATGGTGGCCAACTATGTCCAAAGGAACTTTTAGGAATTTGCTTGTTTGAAATTAATTTTAGATCCATTAATTAACCTTCACTGTCAAAATTAATTATTTTTCAAAATTTTGTCTGTACATTCCCAACCACCCTCATTCTGGCCTGTGTCTTGTCTTTTGACCCATTGTCCCCTCCTCAAATTCCCACAGAAAACTTGCAGTAGAGGCATTAATAAAAAAGATGTTTACTCGCTCAGGATGACTTGAAATCTCCCACTCTCAGTTTTCTTATGGATGTGCTTGGTGGAGGACATGGAGCTTTCAGGTGGTGAGATGAGATCAAAATTGTCTCCTTACTACTGTTGTTTCATTCTCTCTTTTTGGAACTGCTGTTTCCCTCTGACTTAATCACCTGAGCTTGAGAGTTGGGGAATGATGAACATGTGGGACATATGAATATACCATACCATAACTGTGCTGGAGTAATGAGGTGAGGCCCTGCTCTATAACACTCCCTGCATCTTGTTTGTTGCCAAAAGAAAAACTAACCAAAGATGGTCTCACTTTTTCTTTCAAGGCACTGGGACACCTCAAGTCTCTGTATCAACATCTGTCCATCTCGGCTATCAGAAGGGCTGGTGACAAGCATCACAGTAGATCTAGAATGGCTTTTGCCATGTTGGGCTATGGAAAACCACCCCAACAATTGGGAGCAGTTCAGTACATACTCCTGTTGCAATTATTGTATTCAGCTCCATGACCAAGTGAATAAGTATCTGTCACTGAGCCCCATATAATTAAAGCTGTGGCAAGAAGTGGTGGTATACCGACCCACTTTGAGCTCTGAGTGGAGGTATAATGTGATATGGCCCCAAAGGACTGTGCAGTCTATAAGGTAGTCAAAAAGACCTTCCTAAACCATTAAGCAATTACCACAGATATGCAGCAGCAATTGTTTCTGGGATTGGCCAAGAGCAGTAACATCACACCTGTGTGGAGTCTGTCAATCACTGTAGCAGTTCCTGGTGAGGTGTATACTCATTTTATACTTTATTTATAGTGGCAGATGGTTGGGCCAGTGCTTAGTGCTCATGGTGAAGGTTTGTTTAAACTGGGAGCAGGGAAGATAAAAATCAGAGGCCTCCTAGGAAAGATCTTGGCCAAGACAGTTTCACCCCCTCACTTTGAGTCAAGTTGCCAGACTGCTGGCTGCAGGAGGAGTTACATAATCATCATCCAGCCCAGATGAAAAGCCGCCAATCCATTCAGACTACCCATGAGCTCTTCACTATAGAGATAGCGTTTGTTAGCAATGTAGAGGATGTTGCTTCCAGCCAGCCTAATCATGTGATGTTACCCAGTGAAGCTCCTATTCTTAATAGGAAGCCAGCTCCAGCATTGAGTAGTGACAACCTCAATAATGTCCCTATGAATGACCCACCCTGGCAGAGCCTAGTATCCTCAATGTAGACACCCCCTGCAAATTGTCTTGACCTAATAGAGAGTGAAGGCTGCAATAGGCTCAGCTCTTTGATCCATCTCTCGAAGGCATCCCAGGGATGGAACAGGGGAGAGGGACCTGACGGAAAGAGTTACTATACAGGGTAGGCATGATGATATAAGGTGATAGGCCTTTCATGGAACAAGTACAATTAGTGGTTCTGCAGACATTTTGTGCACAACTATTGCCAGTTGCCAAGAAAATACCTCTAGCAGACGTCAGGGGAGTGATGGATCTCTAAAGCATTTGACACAGAACTTTTCCTGGCCTGGAATGTCCGATGACATTTGGACCTTCTGTAAGTCCTGTGACACTTGTCAGTAACATGGTCCAGTGCTCCCCTCGGGTCCTTGGCAATAGTTAGAGTACCCTTTCAACATGTGGATGTGGACATAGTAGGTCCCTGCCTGTACCCAGTAAATTGGGGAAGAGGCACATCCTCAGCGTGTTAGATTTTGCCACATGGTATCCTAAGACTGTAGCTCTGTCCCTAGTAGCTGCTAGGAATATTCGTTCAGAATAACATTCCCCAATGAGATCCTAACTGATCAAGGGATGCAATTCACAAATGAATTTGTCCTATGTCCCTGGGCAAAGTGTGGAGTGAGGTATCTCTGTACTGCCCCTACCAATCCTAAACTAATGAACTGTGCACGTTGTTCATCAAGACTCTGAAGCAGATGCTACGTACATTTATATATTTGAAAGAAATCCAAAGATATATAATGGTCCGGCGCTGAATCACTAAAATCGACACAAATATGAATGGCATAAAAATTGCTAAATCGCAGCTGAAACAGAACCTGTGCGTTCTCAAATTGCTAATTTAGGTATAATAAAGTCAGCGCTGAGATAGCAGCCCATGCCAAACAAACTAATAAGTAATTGAAAAAATGTTCACATTTATTAAACAACATATATGGTATGTTGTTTAATAAATGTGAACATTTTTTCATTTACGTGGATTCAATTACTTATTAGTTTGTTTGGCATGGGCTGCTATCTCAGCGCTGACTTTATTATACCTATATTTGAAAGAAAAACTGTGAGCACTACCTGCTATATCTTATTGGGAGGTATCGCATAAGTATACTGGTTTATTTCCCATTAATTGACTGTATGGCTGCAAATTCCAGGGATGACTTCTCATCATCATTGTTTACTTATATGGAGCCACATAACACTTGACATATATAATGAGAAAAGAAAGCATAATAATAGGCAGAATAATTAATGCATGGATGCAATTAATAGAATAAATGCCATGGTATACAGACAAAATTCAGAATCAGACATGAGAAGGGACATACAATTGAGCAAAAAGAAAAAGGAAATTGATCCCTAGGCTCTGCTGAACATGGCTAAGCCCACCCACGGGCGCGGAGTCTAACAGACAGGTGGTTCTCACCAGGAACCCCCACACGGAGATATGGTCTTAGCTGCACCAAGTCTGCAGGTCGCTGTCCTGTGAGTGAGTGTACAGCAGAACGATGTGGGGGAGCCAGGTGAAGTGGATGAAGACGATGGAGTCCACAGACGAGTGGTATAAATACAGGCACAACAATAATATAGGCTGATGGTCAGCAGCCAATGAGTCACTAGGAGAATAGGTGCTCTGTGGTATACAACGAGAGGACAGATGCTGTCACTATGAAGTACTCTGGAGATGGTAATGGAAGTACTGGAGCAGCAATAGTTCAACACAGCCAGAGGCTGAAGGCTGACTGGAGTGGTGGAGGTAACTCGTAGTAACAGCTGATGAGTCCCAGATGAAATAGCAGCTCTGAACGGTAGTGATGAGAGAACTGGAACTGTCACAATAGAGTACACTGGAGATGGTAATAGTGGTACTGGAACAGTGATAGTTCAACACGGCCGCAGGCTGAGAGCAAACTGGAGTTGTGGAGGTAACTCGTAGTAACAGCTGATGAGTCAGAGAGTAGCGGCTCTGAGAGGTAGCGATGAGAGAACCGAGCTGTCACAATGAAGTACACTGAAGATGGTAAGAGAGGTACTGGAACAGCGATGGTTCAGCACAGACCACGAACTGAGAGCAGACTGGAACACAGGCAAACCACACGGAGAACAGGAACCAGAACCACAGGCTGCAGGAAGTGAGCTTGAAGAACAGGCATCAGACAGGTGAATCCAGGAGGTTTAAATAGTGCTCCACAAGTGCTTAGCTAATGAAAAAGAGGGAGGAGGTCCTGAAGTGCAATAGACTTGCACCTGCACAGATCTGAATATAGCTGAATGAATGAACTGGAGAATGTCTGATGCTGGGACATGGCAGTTTCCAGATGAATGGACTGCAGGTAACGAGACAGGTACTATCTGTGGGACCAGAGCGTTACAGTAAGTAACCGAACACTCACACAGCATAGAGAAAAAAATAAGCATCAGACATGGCAAGGGACATATGAGGAAGACAGAAAGAGGACAAACAAGCGAAATAAAGTAGAAAACACCCTACCTGTGAGAGCTTACATTCTAGAGGGAAGGTGAAGAGATACAGTAGGATCAAGTGGAACAATATAATTTGGGGTATGGACCAGGTGGGTTAGTGTGGAGAAACATGGAAACAATCAGCAAAGTAGAGGTATGAAACAGTGGAGCACTAAGGCACTAAGCATCAGGTCCATGATGGTGAGGTAACAGGTAGTTCTGATGGAGTCAAGGCAGATAAATTGTGGGATGGAATGAAGAAGAGGATGAGATGGAATGTAGCATGAAGATGAAGGGGGTACAGGGGTAAGACAGGATGAGATGTAGAAGAAAAAAGAGAGGAGGTTGACAAAGGTTTGCAGAGGAAAAATAAGCCAGGAGTAGGGCAGACCCATCAGTCCTGGTGGGGAGTGGCACAAAAAGTAGGCTGTAAGCATGGTGCTGCAAGCAGGCCCAAATATTAAGTCACAGGTGGAAGAGACCTGTTGACCTTTTTGACCCGTTTTGGGATAGGAATCTTGCAACCCAGAATGTTTCTATGGTGTATGTGAAGATACATGCTTCCCAAATCACTCAGACACGGTATTAGAGGAAAAATAGAAGGATGATTTATTCTGCAGAACAGGATTAAATACAGCACGGCTCCTTAACGACAGCAGGTCCAACAAGTGAGGAAATCAGTTCAAATAAATCCAGTGGGATAGGGACAGCACAGTCCCCTTAACAGTAGCAGGTTCAACAAGTCAGGAAATCAGTTCAGATGTTATAGATACCTCACTGATACTTCCTGATAACAACATGGCTGAAAAGTGCTGTTCAGGTATGGAGTAGAATAAGGGGCTGTAACATCATACACCATGCCTGTTATTTTACAGTGTAGTATGTAATCAGGCTCAGAGATTGGTTAGCACATGGGACTTACATAAGCTAACCTTGCAGCTATGCAGACCAAGCAAAACTCTTTGTATAATTAGAGCATGCCTAGAAATTTTACGGGAGGGCAAAATATGCTGTTCTGATGTCCACACAACAGAACAAGCTTCAGGTTACCTGGGCTGGACCTTACTCGGACTCAAGATGCCTGAGATACATGATCAATGTAGTGTCATTTGATAGCAATGGTAGGTGGCAGTGCACCTACCATGTAAACAGCATTGAAGGCATATTAAGAGTCTGTGGAGTTGGTAGCTGTGTTTTCCTGCTTACCAATTGAGTTGTCTACTGCCGAATCTCCTTGCAGATGCCAAAGCAAGGCTGGTGCAGAAGAAGTTGTTAGTTAGGTCTAGCAGTTTGGTGCCAATAAGAGGGGCTTAGTGTACACACTGAGGGTCTGATTCATTAAGGATCTTAAATGAAGAGGTATTTTATTTCAGTCTCCTGGACAAAACCATGTTACAATGCAAGGGGTGCAAACTAGTTTTCTGTTTTGCACATAAGTTAAATACTGACTGTTTTTTCATGTAGCACACAACTATCAACTTTAAATTTCAGTGTACAAATAAGCTATCAAGTATTTGTGTGCTACATGAAAAAACAGTCAGTATTTAACTTATGTGCAAAACAGAAAACTAGTTTGCACCCCTTGCATTGTAACATGGTTTTGTCCAGGAGACTGAAATAAGATACCTCTTCATTTAAGATCCTTAATGAATCAGGCCCTTAGTGTGTACATGGAAATTAACATTAAATTGTCCCATAGGATGTAATAAACATGCAATAATCAATTTTCTACAACAATTTACCTTTTAAGAATGCCATTTAAAGTATGTAACTCCCTTAGATTTGAATTTAACAATTTCCTGCAAATTGTACTCAACATACACAGAGTGAAAATAAACACAAGAGGTTGGCACTTTGTCCTCACTAGATTGCTAACAACGGGGAATCCACCTAAACTCTCTGTGAGGCCACAGCAACAAGAACAACATACAAACATCAAACACATAAAATAGCTGGGACATTATTATTATGCTCTCCTTGGATACAATTCATGAATTACAGTTAGTTCAAATATACAAAATCCCACAAGTGAAAGTAACATTGGCAGAGAACACAAGAAAGATGAGGTCTAGCCATCAGCCAAATTCTTTCTATAGAAAACAATTGTAATACAAATAATCTGTTGTATTTTTAGCTTATGCAACTGAATTTTTGGAGGGATAGGTTCTTTTTTTGGTAACAGATTAGAATACATATTGTTTTATTTTATGAGCTTTATAACACAATTAGAAAAAAACTGATAGGCTCTCAGAACTACCTTATGTCTTGGGAACTATAAATTGCAAATTTGTTTTTGTGTGACAGGCTGTCCTGGTTAATTAGCTAGGATTAGCATGTGCTAACTGAGATATATGTTAACTAGAGATGTGCTCAGGCCCTTGAATTTTGGTTCTAAAACCATCTCTGTGTTTTGATTTTTAGCAAAAAACCTCATGTGTTTTGGTTTTGGATCTGGGTTTCATAAAAAAGGTGAAAACGGGTAAAATCATCAAATTTTTATCTTTATTCCTACATTGGTATTTATATTTGTAAAAGGATCCGTGTTTGCGCCTTTGTTGTGGACGTTATTCTCTTATTCTATTCTCAGATACACTCGTTATAAAACTTGCACTTTTATGCACTTTTCCTTAAACAATGTTGCCTTACTCAGTCTTCTAACCACACTAAATAACACTTAAGCTTTACAGAATTGTTTATCCAGTAACCACTGTATCTTAGCAGTACCTCACAATATATATTCGTTATAAATAACCAATAGTCACAACATATGTATGTATTCAAATCAAAGTATTTTACAGTTAACACAGAAAACCCTGCATTCCCAGTTCACACATATATCATAACATTGTTCAACAAAACATACTATATAAAAATAAAATTAACCCTAGTTTCACCACCATTATTCCTGATGCTATCCTTGCACTATTTTCTTTACATATGTATCTTGAATAAGAATTAGTATATGTAATATTGATTTAACTATCACAGATATCAAACAATAGCTACACAGTTATATGTATATAAATAGTTACGTCAACATTACAAACACATACAGCTTTATAGATATATTATCAATGATACTTATCAAATCCTTGTATCCTGGATCCAATTCTTTGTCTGCAGTGTAGGGAACGCTCCTGTAGTATAGAATCCTTTTCTGTAGCATAGTATATATTTTCTGGGGTGTAATGTATATTTCCTGTAGTGTAGTGTAATATATATTTTCTGTAGTGTAGTGTATCCCTATAGAATAGTGTAATTTAAATGTAAGTGTCTTTTATTAAAAGAAAAAGTATACTTTTACAAAGTGTCACAATCACGAGGATGAAGATGATAACACCTACCAGCAATTGGCACTACTGAGTACAGAGGCGTGGAGTCTAACACGCCCCTGGTTTTTACCAGGGACCCCCGCAAGGAGGTATGGATTTAGCTGCAAGAGACGTGCAGGCCACGGCCCTCAGTATCAGTCAGCTGGAGAGGTATCAAATGAGGCACTGGTGATGGAGCACCAGAATACTGGATAGAGCAGTGCACAGGGTAGTCAGCAAGTTGAGTCAAAACCAGAGAGACAAACACAGCCAAATCAGGAGCAGAAGAATGGTCAGGAAGCCGAGTCAGAACCAGGAATCACTCTAAGCCAAAATCAGGAACCAAAGGAGAAGTCAGGAACAAGCCGGGGTCAGAAATCCAAATAAGCAAGATTCACAGGAACAAACGCTGGAGCAAGGCTGTAGAC
The DNA here is from genome assembly GCF_038048845.1 of Mixophyes fleayi. Classification (NCBI taxonomy): domain Eukaryota; kingdom Metazoa; phylum Chordata; class Amphibia; order Anura; family Limnodynastidae; genus Mixophyes; species Mixophyes fleayi. The sequence goes on from NC_134403.1 coordinate 135,348,886, forward strand.
CAAATACTCTGGCACCCAATGGCCATGGTCAGGAATCGAACTCATGACCCCAGTGCTGTGAGGCAGAAGTGCTAACCATTAAGCCGCCATGCTGCCCAGCCTTTAAACCTTAAACACATAACCCATTCATGCCAGAAGCTGACCGAACCCAACCTATCGATGAACAGGAAGAGAGTCTCTTGTCGCTATGCAACGGAACGCTATGTCCTACGCATGCGTGCAGATCACAACAGGAAGAACGTCTTGTCGCTATGCAATGGAATACCAATATTGAAGTTATTTTATCGCTTACAAATAACCATTGTCCAATGCTATTGTTGTGGTTCCAACGCACAAAGATATTTAATTGCAAAATATAGCAGGATTTACAGCAAGATAATTTTACACATTAAAGATGTTACAATAAAGCAGGAAAGTATAAAAACACTGAATACATTACATTTTCCTTAAAGTGCTTCACCCAGTCATGGTCACATGCTGTCAAATCAGAGGAAGCGAGAACAAAGGCCAGCATGCTTGTATATGGTATACAGATAACACTTAGTGAGGTCTTTATTGGTCCAGGGTTAATGATATTCCAGTTCCCTGCTGGTTATAGGTCAGTTAAATTGATCCTTTCAAAGGGTGAGGGGTAACTTCGCCCAACTATTGTCCCCATGTTTTCACTCTGAATGACCAGTTCAAACTGACCCCCACAAAAAGTACTTTTGAGTATTAATCTCATATTGCTTGTATCCTGCGATCACTACTCTGTCCACACCAGGTTAATGCTGGTGAAATAAGCTTTAATATAAGACCAAACTCTTTACCTTTTAAAACACCTGAACCATAAAAACCTTTACTATATTATCTATGCATAAATAAACAATCTACTACATTTTACTAATAAATAAATGTGGATTGGAACCTTAATAAATATGAACTTTATATAAGTGAATGTGTAAGTGTATGCGTTATTTATCGTGTGATTGCGTCATGACACGTGGCGTACTGAATGTAATCGCACGGTAAAACAATATTAATCAATATACTTTCTTTCATTCAATTATTCAACTTTGACACCAAGCTCTGCGTATGCATGCGAATAGAAACGGAGAGTGGCAATGTGTGGACCCTGCAGGCTAAGTGTTTAAACACTTATCCTGTGGGTCCACACATTGCCGCTTTAAATTACCCTTCATCGCACTGACGTGAAACTGAAGTGTCTGAGTCCTGTGTGTTTGGAATCATTGCCTGTCAGTATGGCGCTTTATTGTAGGAAAAAAGTGTCTTATTTTTCAGCATTGGTGAGGTGATACGATTACCACCGGAAGATTTTATAAGCATTGTTGCTGTTTTTTTGACCTTTATAAAAAATTTGAATTTTATTTTATATGTGTATCTATGTTTAGGTAAATGTCATTTGTATGCTATACATGTTTATTTTACGTGAATAAATATACTAATTTTAATATACTTCAAACTTTTGGATGGTTGTTATAAGCTGATTTGGGTGCAAATTTTGTGCTCCTTTTTATTTTAAGTTTTTATGTTCAAAACAGAGCTTATCATCTTCCCTCCTGTCAGAGTCATCACCTCCCCTCAAATCTCCCTCACTGTCAATAACACCACAATTTCCTCAGTCTCCCAAGCCCCCTGTCTGGGTGTCACACTTGACTCCGCTCTCTGCTTTATTTCACACATCCAGACTCTCTCCCAGTCTAGGTGACTCCACCTTAATTTATAAGATTGTAAGCTTGCGAGCAGGGCCTTCTCACCTCTTTGTCTGTTTTACCCAGTTTGTTTATTAGTTTATTATGTTTGTCCCCAATTGTAAAGCGCTACGGAATATGTTGGTGCTATATAAATAAATGATGATGATGATGATGATAATAACAAAATATGTCATTTTCTTACTCAACATGCTACCAAAACTCTTATCCATTCTCTCATCATCTCCCATCTTGACTACTGCAACCTCCTGCTATCTGGCATTCCCTACACCCATGTATCCCCACTTCAATCCATCATAAATGCTGCTGCAAGACTGATCTTCCTCTCTCATTGTTCCACATCTGCTGCACCACTTTGCAAATCCTTACACTGGCTCCCTGTGTCTTCCAGAATCAAATTCAATGTATTCACTCTTACCTACAAAGCCCTCAGCAACACCACCCCGTTATACATCTCAAATCTTATAGCAAAATACTCTCCCTCCCATCCTTTTAGATCTAACGCTGACCTGCGCCTTGTCTCGTCTCTGATAGCCACCTCTCACTCACACCTACAAGACTTCTCCTGTGCAGCTCCCCATTTATGGAATTCCCTACCACGCTCAATCAGACTTTCCCACAGCCTTCAAATGTGTAGACTCTCTCTGAAAACCCATCTCTTTTTTAGAACTTACCTTATCCATGATGATACAATTCACACTAATGCACCCTCAAAACTTTCCCAATCTCCACTCTAAGCCACATTTGCTCCTCTTGTTTCAGCTGTGCCCTTTTCCACTTAGAATGTAAGTTCTCTAATGAACAAGGTCCTCCAAACCCTTTGTTTTCATGTCTGCATTTATTTTGTTTACCTTGTATGTCTCTGTTTTATGAATGTCCTGTTTTCCTTACTGTACAGTGCTGTGCAGCACTGTGGCACCTTACAAATTTATGATGATAATAATAATAATAGTAATAATATTTTGCTAAAATGACCGGGCAATTTTTATGCATTTTCAGCTGGGTTCAGTGGAATACACAACAATTTGTGGTATAGGTCCGTTCAGTTCACTTATTTCCACTTTTGAATGAGAACAGATGGGCTGTAAAATAATTGTAATTAATTATATAAAGTAGCAACATATGGAAAGATGATGTTGATGATGAACTTTAAACAATATACAAACTTTTTTTTTATGGAGCCTTAAACACCTTACTTTATAGTACATATGTGTTTTGTTCCCCAAAGAAGTAGTTGGGTGAGTTAATTCACTGTGATGCATGCATAGAGCTTACAAGAAATGTTATGTCTGTGACATTCTGACACTAGCACTCTATGAAAAGCAGCTGAAGTGAAAGACTTAGGTGACGTTCATTTAATTGGAAAGCCAACTGAGATCTAAGGCAGCTGATGCAGAGGATGCACCCTTTCTCTGCACAATGGCATTGGTTGAAGGTTGTATATAGGGTGGCCTTATTAAAGTGACAAGGCAATTTATTTCTATTGTACAGAATGATTCTACTTCATTGATTTACAATAGGAAGGATATAATTTTGCAAGTGTTGGCAAAAAGCTCAAATGTCAGGCTTTTCAAATTGCCACACTTGCCTTGTTTGGGATGAATAATGAATAAGTCACCCTTTGTCTACTGTTAAATATTCTTGAATAAATACAAAGAACATAGGAGACAGAAATGATTGTCTGACTTATATTTAAAATTAAGATCAACATGGTGATAAATGCTTTCTGAAAAGTAATATGACACTGCCTGCGGGCAATTCAATCACTGTTTAATCAACAGCACACATTAAAAACATTGTGGCGTATAAAAAAATATAGTTGTTATTATTATCTTATATAAATAAACATATATATATATATATATATATATATATATATATATATATATACACTCACACACACACAAGGGCGGTAAACATGGCAAATGGACTTCACTGCGCACGCACCAACTCCGGGAAGGGGACTTGGGAGATTCCAGCATCCTTCTTCTATACATGAATCCAACAGCTTGCACTCTTATCAGAATAATCCTCAGCTGCTGGGGTGTGATTCCTCAGTGATTCTTGAAGATCACATAAATTGAAAAGATGGCACTCACCAGTTCTTCATAGACATGCACTTTTATTTACGACCTTTCTCAAGACCAACAGAGCAACAGCTAGAGACAGCATGTAAATGGTCTTTACATGTCATCTCTATCTGTAGGTCTTGAGAAAGTCCCGCCAGCAGGCTTTTCCCCCATACCGACTTCCTATTTTATCACCCAGTTAGCCCTCTCTTTTCTCTCCCTATGCTCATTTCCCCCTCATACTGGCACTTTACTTTATTTACCATGCTGCCTCGCTCTTTCCCTACTAACTCTCAATTTTCTCCTTAGTTGACTATCTCTTTACTTCATATCCTTCTCCAAGCTGGACTTCCATTTCTTCCCCAATGGCTCTCTTTTCTTTACCCAGCTGGATCTCTCTTTGCTCTTCACATACTGCCCTCTCTCATACTGTCTCTCTTTTCTCTTATGCATGCTAGCTGACTCTTTATTATTATCATTGATTTCTAAGGCACCACATTAATCTGCAGCACAGGACAATGGACATATATAAAACAGGGACATACAAGGTAGAAATAAAAATAAATGCAGACATGGAAACAATAAGTAGTGAGAAGATCTGACTTACTGCAGAATATAACATGGATCGAAGTGTGGTGTGTGTGTGTGTGGGTGTAGATGTGATTCCACACAGGAGGAGGTTTTAGTAATCAAGACATGAGATGATGTGTGAATGGAAAAGAGTTTTTGTAGAATATTATGTTAGAAATGGGCATTTTCTGGCAAGATTCTGGCGACAGTACTGAGAGAGAGGCTGGATGTGAACAATAGATATATGGCAGAGTTTGACACCAAGGCAGTGGCCTAGAGACTGAGGGAATTGTGTTTTACTGATGGTGAGAAAGATTAAGGTGAGGTAGTGACTCTGGGAGGAGAGAAGATGATAATCTATGTTATGGACATGCAATGTTAGGACATCCATGTAAAAATAGCAGTTTGTTACATATTCCTAGTGGTCCTAAAAATAATAAAATGGAAATTCACTAGGGTAAACAGAATTGTCTAGCCAACACAAAACACAAATGTAAAAGTTTATGTATAAAAATTTAAAACGGCAATGTGTTTAAAGGCAAAACTAGCGTTTAAATAATTCAACGTTTTAATTTTGGCCGGCCAAGTCACCGAATATCAGCGATTTGCTAAAATCGGAGATTAATACATTTACTCCCTGGTCATTAAGCAAACAGAAATATTTAACGGCAGCTGCTCTTCAGTAGGGAACTCACCTGTGAACTTTGATAACTATTCTTCCATGGACTCCTGTGACACAGTGCAGCCATTGTGAGGAGTCTTATCTTCACATCACCAACTATTATGCTTACTTTTACCACAAGTGAAAAGCACCCCACTAGGGTTGTAAGAGTCTATCCACTTCGGGATAACCCCTCTGCTGTTCAGGAGGTTTATATAGGTGTTTGGGAACCCCAGAATTTTATTACACACAGCTGGACCCCACTATTTGTAAGCATATTTTCTGCCCTGGAGAACCATCTGGATAGATGGTTACTGTCAAATCAACCGCTGCAGTTACCATAAGGTTCCTGACAGTATGTTTAATATTTAAATCAAACATCCACCTCACTTAAATGTATCTTCTTTGACTTCATGCAAACTGGGGATTATTGTTTTTATGGGATAATAATAGTCCCAGAGAGGTGGCATGGCCGCTATTAAATTGCTATACCACCTAAGTGGATAACCCCTTTAATAAACTTCTAGTGGTTGGATTTAGAGCTCTAGGGCTTACACTTCAGTAAATAGAATCCTTATCTGAGGCATCCAGATGAAAAATATTAAATTATATCACTTAATGTAGGTTATGTTAACTAACAAACAAGGCACCTGTGAAACATTAACCTTGGCCCTAGTTCAGATTGCTATTTTGGAGGCACGCCACTATGATATTGAGGCTCTGACTGTCATTTTTTATGATAATTTCCAGTAAATTGTGTGCAATAAACTCCTCAGGCCTGTCTTTCTTTTCAAAGCCATGAATCAATCAGCTGCAGGCCCTTTTGGTTCTTTTCAATGTATAGTGATCATTTAGATTTGACATGTATTGTGAAAACTAAGCTTGGCTCCTGTAACTGGTCTATCATTAATTCCAGCCTTTACTGTTCTGAAGTACAGTGGAGGATGACTGAAAAATCATTGGCCCTCTTCAGCTCTGTTATGGTACAAAATAGCAGTGCAATATTTTTTGTCAGTGCTTTTTTTCACTCCAAGTGCTTCCTGCGTCAGGTTTCAAAAGGAAGCAATAAAGCCCATTGAACAGTATGAATAAAAATCCTTTGAGGTTTCTGCATAGACTTCTTTTCTTCAGCTAGTAATCAAACTGGAGCTGAAATGAAATTGAGTTTTCCTATGAAAATAGCCTTTGTTGCGGGGAAGGCTGGTAATTCATAAACAATAACCTGTTCTTTTGTGCGGATAATAATATATTCATGTTCTTTCAACAGGGTAAAAAGCCAGTCCTATAGCATTGTGGTGCAGTGAAGAACTACAGGAAGGCGCTCTGCTAGAACAATCCTACAAGGTTTTTCTCGTCCCTTATGAAATTGTACTTTTCTTTCATTTAAAGCTTGGGGTTTAGCTGTTGATATGTTGCTGCCACACAATATTTGGTTAATTAGTGAAGATTTCAAGCTGTGCTCATCACTATATCTGGAAAGACTACTGCCAGCTGCTGGAAATAGGCTAACTCTACACGCTTATTATTTACAAGAGCAGCTTGAGAGCACAGTGCTCCCTGAACACAACTGGACAGGAGATCACATGGAGACATAAAGCAGATCTTTGCCCGTCACTTCAGCAGGTAACCTTACTTGTATGTGACATCCTGAGAGCAACCTGGTGACTGTCTACTGAGCTGTGGAATAGAAGGATACATAAGCGTTACTGGTAAATTAAACCATATACCATATGTCTTAGATAGATACTGTGCAATATTTTGTGTTTTTACTTGTATGTTTTAGGAAATATGCATGTTTGTAGCCCAATGATAATATGATGAAATTCTACCAAATTGTGTCTGTCTATCTATCTATCTATCTATCTATCTATCTATCTATCTATCTATCTATCTATCTTTGTATTTGTAACCAACTCTTGATTTGAATTTGTTGCATTTGTTGGACAACTTTAGTGACTGTCATTCTGATTCTGTGACTTTTCACTGAGTTTAGCTGCTTATTAGAGGAAATTCTGCTGAATTCTATTGATGTTGTTGAATGGTATTAACAACCTTCTCTGTACCTGATGTTACTTTGTTCCAGATCAGTTTTGGGATTATGGTGTTGTTTTGCCTTGGTGAATGCTGTAAAATAAATGCACAACAGGAATAAGTTTAAAAAGGGAGTATTTATTTTGGCAGCAATTCAGTTTAGTTTCCCTTTGGTTTGGAGAATGAGAATTTTGTGTTTACAACTTGTTTGAGAAATGGTGCAATCTCACATATTCGTTCTTGTTGGAAGCTGTAAACTCAACAATAACAAAAATGATATATTTATATTTTTTTTAACTATCAAGTTTTATCAGGTAAGTGATGTTTTATAAAAGGGGCATATCTTATTTACTTGGGATGGTAGAAAAGAATTTTAGAGCTTTGAAAATGTTCTGGAAACAGATGGACACATTTTACAGTTACAAAAACCATGTAAGGTGTCATAGGGTATTTACTGCATTTGGAATATTGTTATCATTATGTGAAAAGCTGCATTATCTAAATGGAGTGCATGCATGTAACTGAAACACATATGCCATTGAAAAGATACTACAATTATACTTCCAGTGTATATGTATAGTGTTTGTTATTGCATTTTAATCTAATGTTCTTGATAAAGTGACTGCTTTAGGTTACTTTTATTACCTCAAATCATTACATGTATACTGTGTTGAATGAATATAACTAAACTAATACAATATATGATAGATTCTGTATGGTGATAAATTATATTGGTGAACTAAAAAAAACAAATGCTGATTTTGCTATGCATCACACTAAATCAATTGTATATTGATGATAAAGAACAACATTGTGGATTACTATGTGATGCTTATCGGTGTGTTGTGGACAAACTGTACTTAGATTGTCAGATATTTTCATCTGTAAGTAAAGTTTGTTTTCTTTTTCTCTATTAGTTTAATATATATTGAGTTCATTTCAAAGTGGATCTCCCTGTCACATAAAGGGGCTAATGTCTGTTAGGAATATTATCAACACCCAAATAATTTTAGATATATTTGAGTGCCTTTCAAACCTTTTTTATGATTTTTTAAAATATTATATAGCATAATTGTTCAAATTTGTGTCTCTATGTAAAAATGGAATATATTTTATGGGTCTTTATGCTAACTTATGTTAGATTTCACTTTAACTATTATTTTTTTAAACTGTTATTTTTCGTATGCTTTTGTCACCACTGATGTGAAGTTACTGTTTGTTAAGCTAATTGAAATATGCTTATATTGATGTGAACAGGGAGTTGTGGTAGGCTTAAATCATGTAAGTTTCAATGATTATAAGGATCACTGGACACTTGAATAACCTGCCTTTTTTTACACCATATTGGAATAGAATTTCTTCCTCTTATGCCCCATTCACTGAGGAGAGAGCATGAAAAACAGCAGGAGCTGCATGCTGCAAATATTCTGAGTGACACAGGTTCTGAGTTGGGTACCATACGGCATTATAGCCACTAGTAGATGACTTCTGGCTTATGTCTTATGCCTCCTGCCACAGGAGCTCTTATAAGGTAGAGGAACAATATAGTTGAAGCCATTTGGGAGTAACTATAATGCAGTATATGGAAGGCCAATTTCTCTGCTTGCAGGTCCTGCCATATTCATTGATTACAATTGAAACAAAATAGAGCAGCTATCATATGTCTTAACTGTTGCAACTTTGGAAGTACAATCACTCTTTTATACACAAATTAGTATTTCACCCTTTTAATCAAAATGTTCTCTCTATTGGGTCTGATGCTTGTTTTATATGGATAACCTCTTTCATTGGTAATGCATTATGTACTAAATGTATTATATGGGATGATAATACTGTAAGGTTTGATCTGGATGTTCCATCATAGTTGTAATATTCTTTTTTTTTTTTACTTTTTATTGGGTTTTCAGAAAACATTTATGTGGTGGGGGGCAAAGAAGGAGAAAGGGAGAAGGCAGGTGAAACACAGGACCAAAGGCTACAGTAACTCATGTTCAATTCTCAAATACAGTCATACAGGACTATTTTTAGCAAACTGTCCTAACACCATGAGCACAAATCTTGGAGGGAAGATATTCAAGACCATCCAAAAGTGAGGAAAAGATAAAGGATGGGAAGACAAACAATAGCCAATTATTATCCAATATTATACTTTGCAGTAAGAGAAGCAAGGTCATTTAAGTCATTATTTTCATTAGTTAACAACCAATTTTTGTAATTGTGCGTTAAACTGACAAAGTAAAAAAAGGCAATCAAAAGGTAGTTAACAACACATCATTGGAATTGAGATTTAAATTAATCAAACATTAAAAAAATAGTTATGTGCATGAAACTTTCCAGGATTGTAGTGATTGTAGTGTGCCATTATCCTTTGGTAGATCCATATTTAATTATTTAGCAACTATATTAAAGTGAAAATATTTCTGTGTACATGTTGCTTTAAGAATCTTCTTCACCAGTTATAACTACTACTGATTGCTATGTAAAATCTTAAAACTACTCACCTGGTTTTGTGATAATACAAAATTTTCAAAGCATAAAAAATTTATATAACACTGTACAATTAAAGCGAAAGGTGAATAAATGCTGAATGATTGAAAGTATGACGGTTTTAAAAGATACTGGTGAGCACAGGAAGCTAAGAGGAGAGACTGTAAGCTTATTAGTAAAGATGAGTTTTTATAGATTTCTTAGAAACTGGAAATGAGCCTGACTTACAAGAATGAAGGGTCCTAGGGAAGAGGTGCAGCAGAGTGGGGATGCAGAGCGTACACAGTTGGTGGGGGAATTAGCTTGGAAGTATAATGTCTGCCGACTTTAGGGATGCGCACAGACACACCCTTGATGATGGCAGGCAGGTGACTAGTAGGGCACTGAAGGCGCCGCTGATGCGGGCAGATTGTCACTGGAGTGGGCGTCCTCATGAAATGATGCAGGCAGCCACATCATGAAAAGTGAATGATCTTTGTGACATCATGTTTTAGAATAGAGCATATTTTAAAAATGCTATGTACAGTATGTGAAGGATGAATGCGTAGATGGAGAGTAGAAGGATTGTAGGAGACCTAGAGAGGTGAAAGTTTAGAGGAGAAGATTGCGGACGACTGTGTCAAAAAGCCATTGAAAGGTGCTGGAATTGCCAATAAGGACACTAACTTTTGAGCTTGTCAGTGAGTAAGTTATTGGTCAGTCTTGTTACCAGTCTCAATAAAATGTTTTAAATAGAAAACAAACTGGAGTTCAAATATGTGATTTTAAGAGAGGAAGTGGTTCAGGCAATTCAAGCTGTGAGATGTCTAACATCTCAGTTTGGTGGAAACATGCTTCAAATAGCGGACCCCCCCTAGAAAAACCTGATTCGCATGGTGGGGTCGCGCAGGACAATGTCTGTGCTATATGCTAACCTGTTACCACAGTTGTCACTGGAGGGTCTAAATCCTCTTAGAGTCAATTGAAAGATTGACCTGGGATCTATTTCTGATGAGCATTGGAGTATGATGACTAGTAACACTAGAGAAGACACCTCGTGCTTAAGATTCCAACAGGTGCATTTTTATATTTTCCATAGAGTATATTTTACTTCTACTAAATTACATAAGTTGGGACGTCAAAAAATTCCCATTGTCCTAAGTGCAATGCTCCCTTTGGTACCTTTTGGCATATGATTTGGGTGTGTCCTGTGGTGCAAACCTTATGAAACATGGTGTGGCGAAGTATTTCATCAACGCTAGAAGTTACCCATGCTTTGTGTCCACGAGTCTGTCTCTTTTTAGTCTTACAATATAATAAGATAGTGTTTAAATATATATTCAATTTAATCTCCCCTGCTAAGGTGATCATAGCACGTGGATGTATGGCGCCTGTGCCTCCTGGTCTTCCAAACTGGATTGCTCTGGTGAAGGAAGTTTGGAAACACGAAAGATTAATGTACGAAAGAAGAGAGGCTCTCTGCAAATATCATAAGATCTGGCATCCCTGGTATAAATCACAACTTGTTAACCATCCTCATCAAGTCGATTAGGGGGTGTGGGGGTGAGATGGAAGCCAGTTAATATGACCCCTTCAATGATTCGTCACACTATTCTTGTTGGGTATGCCAGCCCTGTGCAGCACTATAATGCTGATATGCACACTTTCTGTGATGTCACTATGCTGATTACTATAAAGTTACAAATCTGTTTATATAAATGTATGGAATGTTACCTTTTCAAAGCAGGTGACTTTTACCTGCTTATAGCTTTTATGTCTTGTTGCATAATAAAGTTCTCACGGCCTGATTTTGTCTTAGTCATATAAGCTATGTTTAGTGAGTTAGATGTAAAATGTATGTGTTATGTGTATCAAAAATCAATAAAAATACTTTATCGGAAAAAAAAGCAAAGCTGTGATATGGTCCAAATGTGACCAAAATTTGATTTTCTTTATAATATTAGTTTAAAGGAATGCTTTAGAAAGTCTGACAACTATATTAAAATGTTTATTAGCATGAATTGTGGAAAGAGCAAATATTTCTAATGAAATAGGGTCAATATTGTAGGTATGTAATCGGAATTTAGACAGTGTCAAAAACAGTAATTGATTTTTTCAGTTGTATACCACTTCCCTTCGATTTGGGATTCCTTTTCCATTGCTGACTTTCATATCTTTGGAAGTTGGGAGATCCTTGCAGTTGCATGATATATATTCATTTCATAACATTACGTTTGTGAAATAATTTAGAAAGATAAAGGAAACACACATATTTGGAGCCAATATCTCTTTCGGTTGTTGGCATATGGACCATACAGTTATGATAAAGTTTCTGTCCTAGTATGCTGATTTCACTGCAGACATTGATTGACATTGCTGAAGTCTATCTTACATCTGGTACATGTCAGTTGGGAAACTCACATTGCCTTTAATCTGCTTCACAAAATGACTATTTGTGTTTAGAAATTTTCCTGGTGCTTATATTTACTACAGATTAAGGTGGACACTGGGGCTATTGTGGAACACACTGAATTATTGTCGAGAATATTGGTGTAATATGATGGAGAGTTGATAGTAACTGAGACTATTGAGTAGACTTCTCTTATGACCCATTTATGATAAAGAATACTAAAATACTTTTTGCCATCTACTTTTATAACAATTAATTAATTAGCCATTTTATTACCATTTCATGATTTCCACTTTTATTTGAAAGTAAAAGCGCACCCTATTACAAGGGGTTCTTGATGCCAATTCCTCTATTATTTGTCTTGTATCAGGTATTTTACATTGAAAGAAATGAGCTTATTTTTAGAACTAACAATTTTCTTTACTTCCTTATTGAACTGCCAAGGTAGCTGTTCTCAAGCATAAATAGCCAACTGTGATTGGTGAGAATGTCTCTCATCTGTTGATCCCCAATTCCTATATTGGCAGAAAGCAATCCTATCAATCACATAGTGCTTTGTTTGGAATGACCGGAGGTGGAAATCATTCTCACTGGTCACTAGGGCCAGAGCAGAGCAGTAATAGCAACCCGCATGCTGGCTAAATAGGTGCTATTTATTGGGCAATTCAGTGCCCTTTACTTGTTAAATGGGTGTACTTCCCTGGTCAAATGTTTTTCATATTTCTACATTACTGTTGGGTCATATAGATGCTATTTACTCTTTAAATGAGTGCTCTGCTACATTGGCGTTATGCTACATGGGTGCTATTTACTACTCATTTGTGCTCTGCACTATACTTAGATCACAATGATGCTATTTACAATTGGGTTCTGCAGTACATTATGGTAAAAAGTGGGTTCATATCTACAGAGTTACACGCTAATTGTTTATGTTTCTGATAAAATCACCATTATAAACATGTCAAGCTATTTTAGAGGTTGTTTATAGCAGTGACTGCGTATACTATACAGCTACTTCATAGATATTTGCACCAACACCACAAATCAGATATGTAAGTTGTGTGCGGTAGAGAAGAAAGATCTAAACTGGAAGGAAGCACATACTTGGATCATTGATTGCAGAGCCAGGTGCACCTGCCTTCTGTTCTTTCAATAATAGGAGTGTAAAACAAAGGAGAAGGCAGCCACCCTAAGGAACGAAAGAAAGTTAATTTGAAATAACCAAGAAATATGAATCCAGGGCTATTCTAAGAGGTAAAGTACAATTATGGTGTAACATTACTGCGGATGGAATATATATCAGTCTGTAATCTTGCTCAATGGATCTTTTGGCTAAGGATTCTACTCAATTATAAGTAAATCTGGAGTGATAGATCTCTACTATATATTGCAAGTATGGTCTAATACTGGATACACTGACATTCATTCGTCCACATTTACAATTAATCAAGGAACTACTATTCTCTTGTACCCATCTAAGTTTATTTTTATGTGGATTCATGTATTGTTATATGAATGTGCAGAGCCGTAACTTAGAATTCTAGCGCCTGGGGCGATAAAGACAAATGCCGCCCCCCTAGCACTCAATTTTAACAAAATTAATCTAAAATATTCCTAAATTGCGCCCTCCTTCAGCGTTGCGATCGCCCCTGTCGCACAGCCCTAGTTACGGCCCTGTAAATGTGTTCTTTACAAATGTTTAAGCTCTGAAGTTACACTAAGAGATGCTAGCATCATTGATTTTGGGAACATTTGATATATCTAATTATGTTACTAGATTGATCTGTATCTTATGGTTATTTCTTATATTTTATTTTATCTTTTTATTGTTATTATTAATAAAATATTGTTATAGGGCCTGATTCATTAAGGAAAGTTAAGTAAAAAAATTGAGTTAGTAGTCTCCTGGACAAAACCATGTTACAATGCAAGGGGTGCAAACTAGTTTTCTATTTTGTACATAAGTTAAATACTGTCTGTTTTTTCATGTAGCACACAAATAATCGATAGCTTATTTGTCCACTGAAATTTAAAGTTGATATTTGTGTGCTACATATTAACAGCCAAGTCCCTCCTGTCATAATAGGAGGAGCCTGCTGCTACCACTAGGCTCCTACACCGGCACCTAGAATCGCTTCCTTCTGGGTAATTCTCAATGTTAGGGTAATCTAATCTGCAGGTCACAGGAATTTACAGCAGGGTAAGTAGTTGTCAAAGCAGGTTCTTAAAGCAAAATTATGTTTTATTAGCTCAAGTAGTCCTAACAAGGACAGTTCACAGTCACTAGCTAAAGGTACTAGTGACATCCAGAAAGGTACATACAGATGGTATGACCATTACATGCTTAAACATCCCACTTTTTATACAGTTCAGACATATCTCCTGGCATCCTCCCCAGTCCCAACATGCCTGAGTTATTTTTAGTATAAGGATACAATATGTTTTCTCAAACATGGATTTACATGCAATGCAAAGTTAACAATATTTACACTACTCTGTTATATACTAAAACTTGCTGCTTGCATTATCTGAGATGCAGTCACACCAGACAGGAAGGCAGCGCCCCTCTGTTTTGTATTCAAGCTAAACAAACGTGTTGGCCAATAAGATGAACAGGGCTAATTAGCATGAGTTTACCTGTCTTTAGATAGTTTCAAAAACACATCCCTTCCATTCTATTGCCAACTGGAATTCCCAAAGAAAAGGTACAACCCCAAACAAGACATTTCCATACAAAACACATAGCAATTTAACATGATAAGTGCAAATTATATACATTGGTGCCTGCACCACTAATTGAAATACATTTCTACAATAAATTATTTCTACATGATCCAGCCACAACTAAGTTATTTATAAGTGATCCAGTCACAGCATGGCTTCCTCAGTGATATTTATTTATGTATTTACTTTTCTCAGTAACAGTGTGCTCTTCAACTATAAAGTTTTATATTGATGCATGTTGGATTATTCTAGTCCCAGTAATGCCATTAGAATCTGTGCTTTATATTTTTCTTTATTAGTCTCTTGATCTAATATAGGGATTTACAAATCCCAGTTAGAGAGCTGCAGCCTAGTGTTCTTTTTTCTTTCTGAGCAATTTTATCTCTTTACTGATAAATATTTATCTGTTTAATACACATAAACAGCCTATAGCACTTTAGTGCCCTTTAGACTCTTTTATATTAAATATGGTGCATTGCATGGTGAGGAAATATGGTCAAATGTTGTTTGTTATTATTGTGAGTGTTGTTGTTGGATAAGAGGCCCGATGCTGAGTTGAACGTTCTTTAATTTGGGGGATGAAAATTTGAACTGTGCATGTCCATAAATTAGAGCATATGCATATGCACGTGTGCAGAGTTGCAGGCATCTAATGCTTGAACCTACTAATGACTGGCAAAGTGGAAAGTGGGAGAGAAGGGGAGCTCTAACATAGGCTGAGAACAGTAAGAGCGTGTTCCATAATTAATGCTACACAAGTGGGTGTACACTATGTTTCTGAGACTTTGCCCTGACACAAGTGGATGTACAGTATGTTTCTGGGACTTTACCCTGGCACAAGTGGGTGTACAGTATGTTTCTGAGACCTTACCCTGGCTTTTCCCATTATAGAAACAGTTTTAATCAGCCCCTGGGCAGCCCAACAGTTGCCAGCACTGTTTTCATTTTATTTTCAGTCTCTCATATTTTTTTTTTTTATTGAAAGATTGAACAGCTTTTATAAACATATCTATTTTGCATAGAACAATGCATTAAAGATATTCAAAAATATTACATAAAGACACATATACATGAACACGATGAGACAGTAGTTCAGCATAAAAATAAAGTACCATTTAGTATTCAATAATACATCATGTAGGGATGGGGGAAAGACAAAGAGGGATAGAGAGAGGGAGAGAAAGGTAGAGTGGGAGGAAGGGGGAGGGAGTAGGGGGGGTTCATTTATTCCATTGAGAATATAGTGGTGAATCCTTGAATTCAAGCCACTCAAACCATATGTAATAATATTCCCTGTATTTGTCCTTTGAGGAATAGAGTATGTCGTTCATTATTCTATAGGATTCTATTCGGGCAAACCACTCTCTAATGGTAGGGATATTCGGGAATCTCCAATGTACTGGAATCACGGCCTTTGCCACGTTGCTAAGGTTTTTAATTGTTGATTTTTTTTGTATTTAGAGATGGTCATTTTATTATAATTCAATAACCAGTATTTGGGGCAATTAGGTGGCTCAACGCCCATTATTTCTTTAGTAATTAGAAGGACTGCATCCCAAAAAGTTCTAAGAGCTATGCACTCCCACCATATATGTAATGGAGTGCCTGGCGCCGACATACATCGCCAGCACATGTTCGACATCCCAGGAACCATCTTAGCCAGCAGGCTGGGACATCTATACCACCTAGTCATCACCTTATACTGTGTTTCCACCACCCGTACACTGACCGAGCTCGACTGGGTGCGTAAGAAGATATCTTTCCAATCTTGTTCAGATATCGAGCAGGTCAGCTCCCTCTCCCAGTCTCGTATGAAGGTGGGTTGTTTATTAAAGGTGTATTCAATGAGGTTACTATAAATAAGAGACAGAGTATGTCTAGGATATAGCGGAGAGGTACATTAAGATTCAAACTGTGTAAGCGGGCGCCCCACAGACTCCCGTACCTCCAAGGATCCCAGAAAATGGCAGAGCTGTATGTATCTCCAAATCTCCGCATTCGGGGGTTCCCATTTAGATTGGAGATCGGCGAAAGGTAAGACCCCAGACGCGTCCACCAGCTGACCAACCCTGCGGAGCCCCGCCCTAATCCAATGTCTGAACGTCTGTCTAGCAAGTCCTGGGGGAAACCCGGGGTTGTCAAATATTGGGGTCAAAGGCGAGTGTCGTGAGGAAATGTGGGGAACCGAGCGCAATCTGTCCCATCTAGCCAGAGTTGGTGTAACAGTCGGGTGAATGACTTTAGGGAGTGAGTGCAGCCATGGTGAAAATTGAAGTGCCTTGCCTGCAACGTAGCTCTCGATCCAGACCCACTGTTTGTCCAGTCTCTGTCTCGTCCAGTCCACCACCCTATTTAACATAGCCGCATC